>NC_055989.1:135532610-135851093 GCF_018446385.1 Zingiber officinale | reverse complement strand
ATGAGTAATTGAATTCGTTGAACGAGAAAGTATTACTTGGGCTAGGTGTGACGTAGTAAGTCTAGTGGGGATAGACACATAGACCATGTCCAGAATCAAGTGGGTATAAGATGAGTGAAAGGAATAAGGCACGACTCACTATAGCTGCTAAAGGATTTAGAATTAGTTCTAAGATCACCTATAATTTTATGGCTAATTAGGGATCATGATGTACTACTAGGTGTCACTCATGATCGTTCTATAATTAAGTAGTTTATAGGCGATCAAGATGAACTAGGAACTTATTGGGTTACACGCACTAATGAGTCTCTAAAAGATGTAAAACAAGTTAAAGAATAGGATTTTTAGATGAAGAGATAAATGTTTGGTTGGACCATACATAAGATAAATATGAAAATATTTGTCATAATGAAAGTGCAGATGAGCTACATCTCTTATGATAGAGATGAATCATATTTGATTAATCATAAATTAGTCATGAACCAATTTGGTTTACTTGTGAATCAAACCAAGGGATTAATGGACTAATTTTTTGTTAATGGATAATGGGTTGGATTTGGGCTTTCTAATCCAACTCATTAAAGAAGACTATATATGATGTAATTGGGAGAGAATTATATACAAGTTTTATTATTTGGTTGATTGGCTTTTGAAAACTCAATCCTCCTCTCCCTCTCCTCTCTTTCCCACAGTCAACAATAAGGAGGCTCCCCTCCTTGTTGCCGTGACCACCACAAGGGAGAAAATCTCTCCCTTGTGTACTTCTCTTCTTCTTCCTCTTGATCCCTTTTCTTCGTTCGTGGCTAGTAACTTCCGAATGAGAGGCTTGTACTCAAGGAGATGTCTTGAGGAGCTCGGTGTGGATATGAATAGAGGTGAGGTTTGACAACATTGCTATGGTTGATGCTCTTCTCATTCCAAGTCATCCGTAAGTTATATCTATCATAAATTTACTTCCCATAAAATTTTAATTATGCAATCATGTTTGGTATGTTGTATCCCTATATGTGTGTGGTGTGTGATGTAATAATTAGAAATTATTATTATTTTATTTTCACAATGCATGTTTACAAAACATATTCTAATACATACCCACATCGGGCATTTCCCAACAATATCTACATGAATTGACCTTACACATATTTTGTCAAACACATACAAGACACAACACACATAGAACATGATATAAACACTTCATTTCATAGGAAAATATCCAAATACATAGTTCATACATTACATCACATTATAACTACTTCCTATATCCTAGATTTGAAGAATCTACTCCATTAAAAGAGAGATACAACCAAAGACAAAAAAAGAAGCAAACTACAACTCAATACATAGAGATAGAGAGAAGAGATGCTTATCTTTGAAGTGTAACGCCCTTGGAAGCGCTCCCTTTCTCCGGAGATGAATGGATCTTGAAGGAATGGAGGTTGATGAAGCCCTTCCCCAAGGAGAGGGATGAGGTCCTCAATCCCAAGATGAGTCAAAGAACGAAGTTCTTGACCCTTTTATACCTCCTCTAAACTACCCTAGAAAATCAGGATTACAGGGGTCTGGTAAACTAAGTTTTTCACCCATTAAACCCAGTTTTCTCATAATTCACCCTGAACCAAAATTGTGTCCCTTGAAATTGTCTACAATCTGATATTTGTATTGAGCCTTGGCTCAAACCGAGCCAAAAGTTATGACAGTTCAAAGTTTGGTTTGTAGTCTGGGCGGAGGTCCTGATGGAGTCGTAGTTTAGAGGCACGACCATGCCTTTTATCATGGGTAGACTCTACTATCTCTCTATTTGACCTGAAGCAAAGTTGTAGATCTTGAAGTTAGCTATATTTTAGTATAAAGATCAGCCTAAAACTCCAACCAATAGAAAAGTTATGGCCATTTTAAGATTGTTCTACAGTTTGCCCAGAATTTAGCATGACTCTGTTTTGGCGTGACGCGGCTTCAGCTTCTTCGCCACATAGACGTGTAAAAAGACACGATCATGGCATGCATGGTCTCGGCCAAAGAGGCATGGTCGCGTGGATTCACACGACCATGCTCTTCTTGTTCTCTAAAATTCCACACTGCCGTGTGGATTCACACGGCTGTGGTCTGCTTCTACACTAGAAAGTCCACACAGTCGTGTGGATTCACATGGACGTGGTCTTCTTCTCTTCTAGAGTGTGGTATGACCTTATGAACTCACATGGATGAAGCATGATTTGCCACGAGAAAGACCACACGGTCGTGTGATTTCACACAGCCTAAGCTTGATCTTCTCTATATTCCCTCAAATGTGTCTTTTTGTTCCATTTTCGCTCCAAAAGGCATCCTATCAATCAAAACAAGCAAAGAGCATATCTCTAAATAGAATATAATGGAAGTACGACATTATAATGAAATAAGGTGTAATAAACATAGATTATACTAATGAAATATAAGTAGATGTACATCAAAATATGCATAAAAGTATATATAATCTACACACATCAGCGTTTGAGACTTCAGGACTTCATGCTAAACATCCGATCCACGACCCGTCCAGTCTTCTACCTGGTGTCTGCGACCCCCAGAACTTTCACCTAGAGTCCTCGACTCTAGAATTTGGCCCAAAGACCTCGAGCTGCCAAGACTTTGCTAGTCCCCCAGACTAGGACTTCGTTGCCTAACCGCGCTTAGACTTTCGACATACCTAGAATCCACTAGGACTTTTACCTAAGACAAGTTAGATAACTTAAGACTTTCCTGCAAACTCATTTACACTTATTAGATAATAAGACAACTTAACTTTGAACCCTTTGCCATAATCAAAACACAGGTTTGATCATCTGGTGCTCCTTGCACCAATAATCATGATTTTTTGTTCCTTAATACAAAATATGAGCACACTTGTTCTAGATTTCATGTGGTTTATTGTTACTTATGGTGATAGTATGTTTAGTGATATATCTTTTTCTATCTATATTAGCATGAAGTGAGTAATATTTTTACTATAAAAGTTTAAGTATTGGCATTCTTTTAGGATATCTATACACTATGCTTAGTTTTGATTGTACATAACTTTAAAAATAGTCATAATTCATAGAACTTGATTAGTACTAGTGTTTCCATGGTGATTTTTCAAACTACATTTTAATTACTGGATAAGCTCGAATCATGTTAGTTTGCTTGAAAAAATTAAAATATCCCTACATTTTTATTCATGTGCATTTGTAATCAAGTGTTGCATAATGCAATCACTTAGAGAAAAAAAAAATTAAAAATGAATAAGGGATATAAAAAAATAGTTGTCATGAGTGGAAACTAGCAAGTTACCCCTTTGAGACTGAGTTAGGTTACTGGGAAAATAACTGGTATATTTTTATTGATATTGAGCATGCCTCTGAGACCTTGGTTAGATTGAGAATGATGAACCAAGTGTGTGGAAGATAAGTGTCTATTGCTGGGAGCATAAAGAACACAGTGATATGACGACTTAACTAGTCTTAGGGATTGATACTTGACAAATTTAGGCCAATATTGCACAAAGCACAGAGAATTATTACTTAGGTTGTACCCAAATAAATTTTGTACCTTACTCACCAATGAAATTATTTTATAGGATTAGATTGACTTGCTAAAGTTTATGATGCACTATTTAACCACATGAGTTTAGATGTAATTTTTGCTTGAGGACAAGCAAAGGTTTAAGTTTGGAGGTGTGATGTGCATAGGTTATATATGTTTTTAGTTATTTTTTAACGCATATCTACTTGTATTTCATGAATATAATCTATATTTTTTTCACCTTATTTCATTGTCATGTCATACTTCCATTCTATTTTGTACAGAGATTTACTTTTTACTTGTTTTCATTGCCAGGACGTGATTTGGAGTAAAAAATAAAGCTTAAATGGAGTCTAGAACCTCCAAAATTCTTGGCCATGCTTATGAGGTATGGTCGTGTAAAATTATGGCACAAACTAGTGTTTCACATGGCCTAGCTATGTCTTTTTGGCACGGTCGTGTCTTTTTTCAACACTGCATACTAAAATTAAAATGGTCATAACTCTCTGTTTGTTTGGAGTTTTAGACTGTTAAAGATACTAAAATGTAGATAACTTCAAGATCTACAACTTTACTTCATACTTCAACCAAAGAAAACCATGTTTAGATGTGATAAAAGCTCCACATTTAAGGCACGTCGCTAAGGCATGGCCGTGTCAAGTCCTGCATTTTTCTGTACTGCACATCAAAAGTAAAATGGTCATAACTTTATTTTTTGGTTAGAGTTTCAGGCTATTCAAGATACCAAAATGTAGGTAACTTCTAGATCTACAACTTTGATTTAGATGTTAACCCGAGAAAACTACGTTAAGATGTGACAAAAGGTTTTACAAGTGAGACACAACCCTGACACGCTCCTGTGTGAAATTATATAGTCGTGCCTCATTTCCTGAGCCTATTCATGCTCTAGCCGTGCCAAAAGGCATGGCCATGACACAACCTAGGCAGGGGCCATGCCTAGTGCTATAAAAGGGGATTTGCTCCCCTTTTCACTCATCTTTTGTTTGGGGCATCGCCCCTTTCCTTAGAGAAGGATTCTCCCCCCTTGGGGGAACCCTAGAGCTTCCATCTTCATTGATTCATATCATCCATCCACCTCCAAAACAAGGGAACACTTCCAAAGATGCCAGACTTCAAGAATAAGCACTCTCTTCTCTCTATTTCCATATAATGAATTGTAGCTTGCTACTTTCATTGTCTTTTGATTGTATTATCTTATAATAGAGTAGATCCTCCCCTTTCTAGGATGTAGGGAGTAATTGTAATATTTTTATTAATGTATGAACTATGTATATGGCATTTCCTTATTCAATGAAGTGTTTATGTCATGTTTTATGTGTGTTATACCTTGTATATGTTGGTGCAATTTGCACTAACGATCTAATTTAAGTTTTGATTAATGGCAAGTTAAGTTAGGTGCTATCATGATCTAATACATTTACCGAGTGTGCAGGGTTGACTAACCTGACAGGTCAAGAGGACCTGACACCAGGCAGAAAGTCCATTCGGGATGTGTGATTCCCGAATGGCAAAGTCTAGATGTGGGATTCTGGCAGGAGGAAGTCCGAATGTGTGATTCCAACATGAGATCGGGATGTTTGATTCCCAATTGACGAAGTCCAGATGTGTGATTCTGATAGGAAGCCCTAGAGGGTCAGATTGACCTTAAGGAGGTAACTTAACACATGGTAAGTGAAGGTAAGTCATTGAAGGAGAGTGACTCTATGAGGATGCATCCCGGTTGAGGGGATAGTAGACGTCAGTCTAATTTAGGTCTATTTTAGAAACCTAAATTGAGACCCTAACAAGATTCTGGTCTAGAAGACAGGGTCTAAGTCATAATTTAATCATATTATTATTGTGCTAACTTTATTATACAGGTTAGATATTGTCGTATTGGATTAACCAACTTGTAGGGCAAAAGGAGTAAAAAGGCCTCGAGTGAACAATACCCAAGGCACCTTCAAGCCATTAGAAGGCACCTTCGGTATTGTTCATGAAAGGTACCTTCAAGGCTATGGAAGATGCCTTCCATTGGATAAAATCTGACTTCATCAGGTGATAAGGAGAAAAAAATTTGGGATAAAGTTTTGCCTATGAAAGGTGCCTTCAAGGCTATGGAAAGAGTCTTCCACACTCTTTAAAAGGGTGTCTCGACCAAGCATTCAAGAACAACTCTCATGCAAGATTCTACGCATCCAATTGGTATTCCAACTACTCCGGCTTCCTATTGCTACCCTGCTACGACTCTACTATGATTGACTGCCACCGAGAAGTCATCCAAACACCGAGCTAGAGTCAAATGTCTATAAAAAGTGTTTGGTAACAAAGCTTAAGTTCTATACTTAATTTCTACAAACGGAAAGTATATCTTGTTGCACTCTTTTGATTCTTTTTTATACTCGATCCTCTCTTTCAGCGGTTCTAAAAGAGGTTATTAGTGGATTACCCATTGATAGGTTCTCGAGACTTGCATCTTGGAGTAGGAGTTGACGAAGGCTCCGAACCAAGTAAAACTAAACTTGTCTTTTTACTTGCTTTTTATTTTCTTGTTTTTTCCACTGCGTACTTATTTCAAAATCGAAAAAGTAAAATTTTTTTAAACCACATGCTCCAACCCCCCCCCCTCTCTTTCTAATGTGCGTCTCAATCCAACAAGTGGTATCTGAGCAGGTACTACTCTGAATTGATGCAACCACCAATCAAGCCGAGGGAACCATTTTTTTTTTGGATTTTGATTTTCATATCTTATTTGAATTGGTAAAATTTACATCTTCAGATAATTATTTCTTGTTTAGTTTTTTTACTCGAAGTTGGTGCAACACCACTTAAGTCATCGATACTTTCTTTCTTCCTTAAGCACTGCTAATATAAGACCAAGTCTTGGTACCTCTTTCTAGTTTTCTATTTCAGTAATCAATGACCCAATGTGAGGGATTCAACATTGCTCATCTTCTTCTCTTCAACAGAAATGACTTTCTGTATTATAAAAAGAGAATGGAGGTTTACTTGAAGACGGACATCGAGTAATGGTTCACCATCTAACAAGGGTACCATGCACTTGTAGACGAAGCAACAAAAGTACCACTCGATCCAGAAAGATGGAGTCTAGAAGATAAGAAGAAAGTCCAGATCAACTCAAAAGTCTTAAACACGATCCAATGCAGACTCATGAAAGAAGAACTCAACCGAGTCGGCCTGCACAAGAATGAAAAGGAGCTATGGGACAAGCTCACTGAATTACATAAAGGAACTAACAATGCCAAGGTAACTAAACGAGGCCTACTTCTAAATGCTTTATTTAACATAAAAATGCAGGATGGAGAAATCGCAAGCTGGCTACATGTGAGGATCAAGGATATCCTCAATAGCCTGCACATCATCGGACACCAACTTGAGAACTGCAACTCTCTTAGGTATGCTCTAAACTCATTCCCTCGAATCTCACTATGGGCATCAATCGTAGTAGATGCCTATAAGGTTTCAAGGAACCTTTCAAAATAAAAATTAGATGAATTATTTTGTGAATTAGAACTGCACAAATAAACTAACACCATGAAGGTCGAGAAAGGAATTGCATTTCCTGTACGTACTTTGAAGGGAGCTAAACCCAAGGCGAAAAGTGAGTCCAACTCGAAACTAGTTGAAGAAGAGCAACTAGTGAACATGGTAAAGAAGATGTACACTAGACGTAAGAAAAACTTCACTAAATGCGACATGAAGAAGATGTCCAAGTTTGCATCCACCAACTCAAAGGCGAACATCACATGTTATGGCTGTAACAAGAAGGGGTACTTCAAACACGAATGCTTGAGTGAATACAAGATCAAGAAGATAAAGTAAAAGAAATCACTAAAGGCAACTTGGGATAAGTCTTCCTCAGACGAATTGGGAGCAGACGAACCTAAGCAAGTGAGTTACCTCACGCTGATGGCAACTGGAGGTGAATCGGATCAAGAAGAAGAATCAAAATACAAGTAAAGCAATGGATCTGCATCCGATTCAGATGAACCAATTGGGGTAACATTTAATTACACTATAAATTTTTTAAAAAAATATTTCCTACTTAAACAGGAAATTAACAAAAACTGAGGAATACATTAAACTCCTCCTTACGGAAAATAACATCTTAAGGAACAATTAAGCTTAATCTCCTTAACTAACTAAGTTTAAAACAGAAATTTAACTCAAGCTACAAATCTTGAGGAAGAAAATTATGTATTGAAAAGTAAGTTAAAGAGTTAAAAGAATAGTTGCAAAAGTTTATCTCAGGATCCAAGTATTTAAACATGATACTTGGATCCCAAATAGCTATGTACAATAAATCTAGACTTGGATACAAGTCTAACTCTACATTTAAATTATTTTTAACCCTAATTCAAAATAAAAATTTAACTAAAGCTTAGGTTCCAAAAGTGCACCTAACTATGTAAGTAGGACTCAATCAATACAATGTACTAAAAAAATAAAATTCACTATATAAATCAAAATAAATCAAATAACTCACTCTTAATCTCAAAAATTAAGCCTTCAAAACTAAATTCAAATCTAAAGAATAAAATCAAATCAAATAAAACTAAGTTAAATAAATAAAAAATTAATGTAAACCCAAATTATTGTTGGAACCCCAAAGTGTTTTGATGTGATCAAGCAAGCTAAGTTAGGTCCTGCGTTGTCTAACCCTTGTGTCTAAGTGTGCAGGAGCTTAGGAACACAGGAACTCGAGCGGAAGACGCGGTTAGCGAGAAGGACGGCACGGGAGAGAGCCGATGGGCTCGGTGCGTCCGAGGGACGAGGTGACCGCGAAAGAGTACACCGGTGGACGAGAAGAACGTACGCGACGTTCGAGGGACGAGAAATCGGGAAGGAAGGCTGCTCAAGGAGAAGGTCGGAACTTGGGTTCTGGTGAGCCCTATTCCGGATGGCCGAGATCACCCAAGCTAGCGGAGCCGGAGTTGAAGACTCGAACCGAGATGAGCTGAACCGAAGCAAAGCAACCGGTTTGAAAAAGTCAACCAGAGTTGACTTTTGGGGTCCGGGGCGCCCGGAGCTGACTGGGGCGCCCGGAACCCTCCGGGGCGCCCAGACCGAAGATGTTGACCAGATCGAGTCAAACTCGATCTGAACGTTGGAGGATAAAGTTTTATCCCCCCAGGGCGCCCCGACCAGTGCTATAAATATAGCACTGGTTTGCACAAATCATTCAACTCACTTGTAATTCAATTCTTTCTGTGCTTTCTATTCTTTTGTACTGTCAACGCTATAAGAGGCTACTCCACCCAGAGGAGAATCAGATAGTACGTCATCTTTGCCTTGGATTAGCAATCCTCTGATTGCAAACCAAGTAAACCCTCTTGTGTCTGATCTTTTAATTTAGTCTCTTCTTTTTTTATTACAAGTGTCTGTTAATTAGTTGAATATCCGAGAAAGATTTTGTGTTTAATTTTTGTAGGGCAATTCACCCCTCCCCTCTTGTCGGCCTCCAAAGGGACCAACAATTATAACCAAGTCTATTATAACTATAAAGCAAATCAACACAAACCTAAAACATAAACTCAAAGTTCAATAATTCAGGGGGAGACTCCAAATTAGTTGGCATCTCCAAAATAATAATTTACCTGGCTGGGTAATTAAGACTAGGATAAATAGGGACAAAAGTTTAACTTGATAAATGGTACTGGAGAAGTTTTGGATGATAGTAGGTTAGGGAATATCTATCTATGCATGTCTAGAAAGCTATGGCTTCGACCTGGTGCATTTGGATTAGTGGAACTAACTGAAGCTACTTCTTGTTAGATTTTGAGGGATGTCCTAAGGCAATCACCTTATAATTTTTACTAAATATATATTTACTATTTTATTGCATATTATATATTTGATTATCTTAAACTCATTTACTAAATGTTCGTAATATAATTCATAGCATGAGAGAAACTATGATTAGATCATAACTAGTGATTATCTCTACATGTACAATTATGAACGTATTAGAATTTTTCTAGTTATCGAATTAATGTATTCAAACATCATCAATTCTGTAAGACTAGCATGGGTTATAATCCTTGGTTCACCAAGCAGCTATTTTCTCACTGGCTGGAGACATTGGAATGTCGAGAGTTAAACATGGATGCTAGTTATGGTAACTAGTTTATTGGAGTGACTCGTTGTAAGACTTCATATGGTTATCTATATATATGGATATGTCTATAAAGCTCTTACTACAGTTCAAGTGCAAGTTTTCTTCGACTTGAGATATACAAGTCAGCTTGGTCATGGAGAATTATATTTTGACATCTTAAGCAAGCACCTTATTGAGGTGTGGACCCAGAATGATTGGGTATATGTCAAAATGTTGGAAGATATTTGGATAGCTGATAGAGGATTCATCACTCCTTACAAGGAGATGTATACCCTCTGGCCACTAGTTAGGATTATTACTTTAAGTCTTTAGCCAAATCATCACATGTTAAGAGTGCGAGACTCTTAGATACATGTACGAGTAATTGAATTCATAGAACGAGAAAGTATTACTTGGGCTAGGTGTGACGTAGTTAGTCTAGTGGGGATAGACACAGACCATGTCCCGAACCAAGTGGGTATAAGATAGTAACACACTACTATCTTTTAGAAAGTAAACAATGCAAGCTTAACTAAAATATACCGGTAATAGAAATAAATGTTGAAGCTCGTTGTAACTTCTTGGTGAAGTAGCTTGCACGTGAAGTTGAATCGTTGAATGACATAAGCACGAGCAGAGTAGAAAAGACAATTTGCACCTCAGAAGTTGTCCGTAAGCTCAGATCTTAAGGTCCTTTTATAAGCAAGGTTTGATCGACCGAAAAGCCCTTCGGTCGATTGATTAGTTTGGTCAACCAAACCCTTTATCGGTCAACTGAACATTTTGCATTCCTTCTTCACTGAGATCTGATCTTCGTGTCATTAAGAGCATTTAATTGATCGATTGACTGATCATCATGATCGATCGACCGATCCCTACAGTTTCTAACTTCTGTCGAGATCGAATCTGCCACTGTGCTTTCCATATCTGGTTTGGTCGACTAATCCCTAGGTTTGGTCAATTGATCTGCCTTTCTACCAAATTTGTTCTACTTGATCTAAGCTCTGTGTCATGTTAGCTTGGTTCGATCGACTGATCCTTCTATTCGATCGGCCGATCCACCTAGATTCTTTAAAACAGAGTTAGTCTGCACAGTATTATAAAATATCCCTATAACATAAAGTTAGCACAGTAGTAATGCATGAATAATAATATGCATGAGTAGTAATTGATAATAAAACTATCTTGTTCTCAACTTGGAAACCTTCTCGATTTCTTCAGTTGGATCAGTGACCTAGGGTTTATTCCTTTCCAAAACACGTCCTCACTGTCACTCTTCTCCAGTTACTTACCTCAACCTACCTGCCAAACATGGTCCTTCAAACCTATTTAGACTTTCTCTACTCAATGTTTGATCTCTAATCCACTAAGACTTTTCCTGCAATACTACATTAGCCAATAGCTATCATAGTAATACACAATAGTATGGTAAAACTAAACTTAGATTTAATAAGATCCACTAGTCCAGTCGACCACGTGTGGTCGACCAGAAACCATCCGATCAACCTTGCTTGGAGTTCATTCCTCCAAGACTTTTTGTTACCTAAGGTTATCTCCCCCTAGGATTTTCTCTATATGGCTTCACTTACCAGAACTTAGAGTTATCTCCCTCTAGGGTTTTCTCCACCTGGATTCACTCACCAAGACTCAGCATTGGATTGACCCACTAGGGATTCAATATCGGATCCTCCAGACCTATCAAATCCTTCTACCTGACTTTCATGATCTATCGAGATTTTCCTTGCCTAGTCGCAACTAGGACTTTCCTTGCCTAATCATAGTTAGGACTAGTCACTCTGTTGACTTCTCACCCTTGCCTAGCTGCGACTAGGACTTCCCTCAATCAAGCTCTATTAAATATATTTGTTGGATATTAAAACCATGGAGGTTGATTGCACCAACAATCTCTCCTTTTTTGATATTTGACAAATATGTTTAAGTTAGGGGTAATTACTGATTAAGATTTCTAACTTAAACCCTTCTTCTCCCCCTTTTGTCACTAATCAAAAAGAACCCTTCATAAATATCTTTGATTTCTAAGGTATTCCCTAAGTTTTGCACCAACAATGATAAAACACCTTTCTTAAAAACATTCTCAAGGTATTGCCTAAAGTATTCCCATACCCTTTTGAAATACAATAATAAGATGTATTTAAGGTTTTCATAATGAACATGAATAAATATATTTTGAAAAACATTTGTTAATAATTTCAAAAATTCTTTCGTTGGAATTTTCAAACATTTTGCAATATCATTTTCAAATATTTTCAAGAATACATTTGAAAATAATTTTCAAAAATATTTCTAAGCTAATTTCAAAAATGTTTTCAAATAATTTACAAAGTAAAATCTTTCAAGAATATTTTTCAAAAAGATATTTCAAGACTTAAAATATTTTTGCAAAACCAAGATATAGAAGAAGTAATGCTTTCAATTTTTTCAAAATTATTTTCAAAAATATTTGTCAAGGAATAAGAGTTTCTATAAAAATAATTTTCAAAAAGACTTGCAAAGATTTTTTTATCAAACATTCTTTTCAAAGAGTTTTTCAAAATATGAAACATAAATTTTCAAATTATTTTTCAAACTATGATTTTTCAAAATATTTTCAAAAGTATGATTTTGAAGAATATTTTAAAAGAATGTTGAAAATAGGTTTTTAAAAGAGATTTTTTTTTTAATTCAAAACTTTTCAAATCCTTTTTAAAGATAAATTTTCAAAAATATTTCATTTTGAACCTCTTTTTAAAAATATGTCTTTCAATAAAGCTTTTCTCCCTTAACCAGACATTCATTTGGGTATCCTTGTTATCCACAAGGAAAGGTCATGATTGACTTAAAAATCTAAACACTTATGTGGTGATTAATAATAATTTATATATAATAATTCCAATCAATCATCAATCAAAATTTTAAAAATATATTTAAGAAAATAGATTTATAAGTTTTCAAAAGCCTTTTCAAAAATATTTTTAATTTACTTTAGCATCTCACTCATTCTAAATTTTCAAATATGGTAATTCTATATTTGTGTGAGATGACTTTATTGATTTTGAGTTGTAATTTGAATTGAGTTAAAATTGCGTTTAAATTTTAGTTGAACTTGGATTATTTTAAATTAAGATTAAGTTAATATTAAAGTTAACATTATTATTTTGTGAATTAACTAAATTAAAATTATTTATTCATTTATGTTTAGTTTAGAAATTTTAAGGTTAATTGTTAAAGAAAATTAATTAATTAAGAATTTATTTAAGGTTAATTAAGAAGGTGATTTCTAATCTAATGATAATTAATTCGGTAAAGAATTAATTGTAAATTAATTTTAATTGTTATGGTAAATTATATCGGATGATTTTAGATTAATGATTATTTAAGTTAAACTAAATTTGGAATAATTTAAAGTTAGTTTCAATAGATTAAATTTATTAATTATTATTATTTTAAGTGAAATTTGTTTAGTATTATCATAATTATTTTTATTTTTATTCATTTTTAATTACTTGAGGATTAAAAATTTACTTTATAATTGTTAGATTGCTTATTTTAATTAAGGTTGATTATTATTTTAATTATTGATTAAAGTTTCATAATTAGTTATAGTTTAGTTTATTATGATTATTAATTAAGAATTAATTAGTTTCCTAGGAGTTAATTAGGTAAAGATTTAAGAATTAGTTTTATCAATTTTGAAAATTTTATTTTATTTAAGGTTAAAGTACTTTATTTGATTAAAGTTAAGATTTCAAGTTGAAATTCATTAAAGATTAATTATGTTTTTAAGTTAAATTTTAAAGTTAATGATTAATTTAATTAAGTTAAACTTATTTAGTAATTAATTTAGATTTAATTTAAAGTTGATTTAGTTTGCCTTAAATTACACTTGAGTTAATTTAATTTAAGTTTAAGTTTTAATTAATTAATTAATTAATTTTAATTTAATTTTAATTAATTTATTAAGTTAAGTTTTAATTAATTTTATATTCTTTAATTTTAGTTAAGTATTTAATTAAGTTTTCATTTAACTTTAATTTAAGTTTTACTTAAGTTATAATTGATTTTAATTAGGTTTATTTTTTAAAAATTATATATTAATTTTGAATTAAATTTTATTTATTTTAATTAAATTATAATATATTATTTATTGATTCATTAATTATGGATTAACTTTTAATTGAGTTTTGAGTTAAGATTTAGACTTTTGGTTAATTAATCGGTTTTAGATTTAATTAAACAATATGATTGTTTGATTAAAGTTTATATTATTTTAATTGAATTGAGTTATTACAAATTTATAAAAAATGTTGTTTAACTCATGTTAGATTCAAATTTAGCTTTGGGTTAATCAAGCAAGCTTCCTAAGAGTAAGCTTCCAGTCAGTGATGAGGCATATGATCTTCTTGTGTATCAACGGTGGACCACTTTCTGAATACTTCCCAAAATAGTCTTGCCCAAAGAACTTAATACTAGATTTTGGTCTAACTAGTTCATATTTGACTGGGATAGCTTTGGCCAGATCCATTAGGTCTAGTGCACCAGGTAGAATACACATGATTCAGCCTAGACATGTCTTCGACAAAGTTTCCTTGACGTACTATCATCTCAATCCATTCCGATGCTATGTTGTTAGGGTTTGATAAACCTTTTATAACTAACTGTTCTAAGTTATCAATTAAAACTAAGGATGAAATGCATGACATGGTATATAATAAGCAATTTAAAATATACATGATCATGACAAGTCAATCAATTCAAACAAGTTATATTATTATTATTGTTATTATCGTTATTTTTATTATTATTGTTGTTGTTGTTGTTATTATTATTGTTATTAGATTTTTTATTTTATTGTTATTATTATTTAGTTTCATAGTTAAAGGGTACATGATTATAATTAGGTTTGTGGAGTTTAAATTTTTTATTTTAGATTAAGCTTTGATTTGTAACCTAGATCTAGATTTTGTGAGTTGGTAAAATTATTAATAATATTTTCTAGTTTATCAATTTTATTTTTCAAGAATTTATTTTGATTTTATAATTTTCTTAACTGTGAATTTGAGTTTTTAAATTTAGAGAAATTATTTTCTTTGTTATTTAATCTTAATATAGAGTTTTGATTTTTATAAGTTGAAAATTTATTTTCCAAATTCTTATGTTTGAAGGTAAAGGATTATTTTTAAATCTAAATCCTTATTTTTAATTTCTCAATTTTTAATTAAATTTTATTTATTTTTAGTTATTTTTTAATTTTTATTATTCATGTTTAAATTTAAAATAACTTTATTAAATATATTTGGATCTATATTTTGATCAAATAAATTAAAGTTTGGGTTAATTTGATCAAGTTTAGTTATATTTGAATTAATTCATTTTTTATTAATTAAATGATTTTTGTTAAACAATGTTAATTCCGAACATTCATGTATTTCTAGTTCTTCAATAAAATCTAAATATGAAAAATTCAAAGCATGCAAATTTTCTTAAAATTTAAATTGATTTACCTTAATTGCTTCTCCTAAGTCCTTGGGTCTTCTCTCTAGGCATTGAAATTTGTAATGTCTCATTCTTTTGCACTTGAAGTATTAATATGGTCCTTCCTTTTTTTAGGCATCAGTTCCTCTTTTGCCTTCATTTGTGTGGATTGGTTCTTTGGAAATTTACTTTTGTAGTACCCTTTTTCATTAAAGCATGTTATTCGATCCTTAAATTTTGAAATGACAATGTTATCTTTAGTATCCTCGGTAGGATTCTCCCCCTTGACCATTACTATATCGGATTCGGGCTCGAGCATTTGGTCAGACTCTGGTTCGGATCCATGAGCCATCTCCTCAATCATTAATGCAATGAAGTGGATTTGGTCTTGTTCTTCTGAGTCTGACTCTAAGAATAACTCTCTAGATTCAGACTCGAGTTCGAACTCACTTTTTCCTAAATTTTCTAGCCTTGGCAGTGTCTCATGAAGCTTGATCAATAGGGTCCACAACTCAAATGCATTCTTGTAATTTTCCAGCAGTCACACAATTTTGTTAGGCAAAATATTGATTAAAATATTCATTACCTTTATGTTTGCTTATGAGATTTGAGAGGAGTTCTAATGCAATCCAGTTGTCAAAGCTCTCACTTCCTATAAAAGATTCCATTCCCCACCTCCAACAATTGAAGTAGACTTGATGGATGTTCGTAGATGCTTCACCATTCTTGATAGGAATTTGACATTCTTGCAATCAAAGAATTAAGAGACAAAAATTTTCAAAACTCTCGTCTTGGGATTAGTAGTGCAGGAAAAAAGAAATAAGAAAAAAATTATAAGGAAAATGAAAAAAAAAATTAAAATTTACTCGGGAAATGGTTAAGTAATTTCAAAGCAAGCCTCGCTCTAATACTAATTGAAGGATCGAGAAAAAGCGTTAGAGGGGGGGAGTGAATATCGCTTCTTAAAAACTTTTTCTTTTATCAAAATAAACAAATCAAAGTAAAGCAGCGGAAAATAAAAGAAGACTCAGTTGGTTACTTGGTTCAGAGCCTATATAGACTCCTACTCCAAGACTCGCGATCATTGATCACACAATTGGGTAATTCACTATCATTCTTCTTCTTGAAATCTTTAGAAAGAAGTAATTCGTACAGATGAAAAGATAGTAACACACTATTATCTTTTAGAAAGTAAACAATGCAAGTTTAACTAAAATATACTAATAATAGAAATAGATGTTGAAGCTCGTCGACACTTCTTCGTATAGTAGCTTGCACGTGAAGTTGAAGCGCTGAATGACATAAGCATGAGTAGAGTAGAACAGAGAATTTACACCACAGAAGTTGTCCATAGGCTCATATCTTGAGGTCCTTTTATAAGCTAGGTTTAGTCGACCGAAAAGCCCTTCGGCCGACTGATCCATTTGATCGACCGAACTCTCTATCGGTCGACTGAACATTGTGCTTTCCTTCCTCACCAAGATTCGATATTCGTGTCATTAAGAGCATTTAATCGATCATCATGATCGGTCGACTGATCCCTGTAGTTTCCAACTTCTGTTGAGATCGAATCTACCACTGTGCTTGCTATATCTAGTTCGGTTAGGGGTGTCAAAAATGAACCCGACCCGACGACCCAACCCGAATCGACCCGAAAAAAATCAGGTTCGGGTTGGGCATTTTCGGGTTCGGGTCGGGTTCGAGTTGGAGGGTTGGAGAGTAAAAAATTTTCGGGTTGGGTCGGGTCGGGTTCGGGTTGACCCGGGTTGGCTTAAATATAGGGTTTTGTGGGTTTTTTTGGGGTTAAATCAAATTTTATTTTAAAAATTTAGATATTTTTATGTATATTTGTATGATAATGATGGAGTATTGAGATAAAAGTGAAGAATTATAGGGAAAATAGCCCAAAAAAGTCATTTTGAATCGGATTTTCGGGTTATATGGGTTGGGTTCGGGTTGATCGGGTTGGTCGGGTTCGGGTTCGGGTTTAGGTGTTTTGGGTTGAACTCGGGTTCGGGTCGGGTTCGGGTTGGGTTAAAAAAAAAAAAAAAAAAAACTCAACCCGACCCAACCCGACCCGACCCACCCGAATTGACACCCCTAAGTTCGGTCGACTGATCCCTGGGTTTGGTCGACTGATCAGCCTTTCTACCAAATTTGTTCTACTCGATCTAAGCTCTGTGTGATGTCAGCCTGGTTCGGTTGACCAATCCTTCTGTTTGGTCGATCGATCCACCTGGATTCTATAAAATAGAGTTAGTCTGTATAGTATTATAAAATATTCTTGCAACACAGAGTTAGCACAGTAGTAATGCATGAATAATAATATGCATGAATAATAATTGACAATAAAACTATCTTGATCTCAACTTGAAAACCTTTTCGATTTCTTCAGTTGGATCAATGACCTAGGGTTTATTCCTTTCTGGATCATGTCCTCACCGTCACTCTTCTCTAGTTGCTTACCTCAACCTACCTGCCAAACATGGTCCTCCAGACCTATTTGAACTTTCTCTGCTTAGTGTCAGATCTCTGATTCACTAAGACTTTTCCTACAATACTATATTATTCAACAGCAATAATAGTAATTCACAATAGTATGGTAAAACTAAACTTAGATTTACCAAGATCCACTGGTCCGGTCGATCACACGCGGTCGATTGGAAACCATCTGATCAACCTTGTTTGGAGTTCATTCCTCCAAGACTTCCCATTACCTAAGGTTATCTCCCCCTAGGATTTCTCCATCTGACTTCACTCACCAAATTTCACGCCCTAGAGGAGTCTCTACCAACAAAATTTCGACAGCATCTCCCCTGTACCGGTGACAATCTGAGGCATTTATACATATATCCACAAGAATACTCATCAACAATATACAACAACCCACACGGCTGAATAAAAAAAACACAACCATGCAGTTTAATAGCAGCCCACTCGGCCGAAACAAAAGAACAACAGAAATCACAAAACAACCCATCACAAAACCACAAAAATAACCACATGCGAGCCAGCCTGGCTTGACACAAGACCAACAAACCAAAATGCACACAACCACAAGACTAAGTTCCAAGTCCACATCAAAAATTATTACAGAACCAAATTCATGAAATCAAAGAAAACAAAGTCTCAACAAAAGTCGAAAGTCTGTACTCGTATGTGACATGGGACTGGCAATCAGGATCCTCTAAGCGCTCTTGTATCATTTACCTGCTACCTGGCGAAATAAACCAATTTACGGGTGGTGAGTTCTAAGACTCAGCGGGTAATAGACAGATAGTGCATGAACATAATAAATAACTAGAGATACAAAGGTATACAGTCTCGTAGGGAGAATAGCAGATACTAAAGTAATATCATAATAATATCCATACCTGAAACCATATCCTACGCTAGTAAAATCAGAAGTAGAACAACTCTGCTACAGAGCTACTCATAACTACAAGGGTAACATGTGACGTATATACACATTACCATTAAGTAAGTCAGTATAAACACATACAGCAGATATATATATCTCAACATATGTAAGCAAATCAGCATAAATAAGCAACAGCAGCAAAAATAAGCAACAACAGTATAAGTAAGCAACAACAGTATAAGTAAGCAACATCATCAGCAGTACAATATTAACAAGGTATGCACGGATGGTCACCCCGCCCACCTCTCTGCACCATGACCCATGTATAGTTGAGAGGCCGGATCGATGACAATTGTACCACTCAAAGGCCGCCACTACTCTCGAGTGACCGAATGGACAAGAGCTAAGTAGCTATCTAGCAACAAAGTGAAAAGGGTCCCTACTGCTCACAACTCCAGCTACCACTACCCATGAGTGGCCGAGTGCGGCACGATAGGACAAGCGGCATCTCCTCCAGCTACCACTACCCATGAATGGCCAAGTGTGCGGCGCAACCCGACGACTCACTCACCCATAAGGGTGACGTGATCGCCTGCATGCATGCAATGACATGATGTGCAAGATGCAGCAATCATAACATATATAAACAGAAATCAGGTATGCTATGTAACGACCCACCTTCTGGGTACTGGCTGTAAGGCCGGTCGCTACAGTTATGCTGTGCTAACTATTCCATGACCATCATTAAAGCTAAGTGCGGAAGCTGGGCTAATTGAAATTTTACTAAACTATCATCATCTCTTGGTTCTGCATGTGCTAAGGGGTGTAATCTAAACTATTCATGACATATATTACATCCCCTAATGGTCAAGGAACTTAACTAGGAGTTTCTTGCTGATGTCAGGCCTCCCAATCGATCCACGGATCGATTGGAATGGCCGGATCGATCCGTGGATCGATCCAGGTGGCTACTGTATGTGGGGCTTAGATTGGATCGATCCAGTGATCGATCCCGCACGCTACTGTGCTCGGGCAATATTCTGGATCGATCGGCTGATCGATCCAGTGATCGATCCCAGAGCCTTCTGTTCACGATGGAATTTGCTGGATCGATCGGCTGATCGATCCAGAGGCCTACTGTTCGCGGTACGAACTTCTCAATCGATCGGCTAATCGATTGAGAAGCCTCCAATCGATCAGCCGATCGATTGGGGTTTCTGATTTCGTACCAGAAGTCTGATTTCAGCACTTGTTCGTGTCAAGACTTCCCCTGTCAACCCTAAACTAAATGTAAAACCTTCTAAACATATACTAATAACTATTCTATCATACATTGGCAACATTCAAGACATAATATAATGCATGTTCACTAGTTCATACCATTAACCATACTAGAATGCGAAGCATAAGGAAGAAGAGAACAAGACTTTAATAACTAGGCTTGCTACAAGTTCTAATGCGTAGTAAAATAAAACTAGATCCCTAGGATCTTTATTCCAGTTCCTGCCACACACATCCTCATCTGCACCGACCTCCAGCCTCCACTGCTAGTCCATTTTCCTTTTACCTGTATCTGCAGTATAAGGAAAATAGTATCTGTAAGCTAAAAATCTTAGTAAGAAACCATCTACCTCACTAAATCATGCATACGATGCAAATATGCTTTTAAATCATGCTGTTTAAAAAAACATACTGAATATGCAAGCATGGCATGGCATGGTATCATACAAAGCATGGCATGACATAAACTGAGCATAAAATAAAACTGATCATAACATGTCTATAACTGTATATGAAGCTATCATATTTAACAACCGAAATAAGCTGAGTTGATACAAAAGTGAGCTAAGCTGAGACTGAGCAAATACTGAATTCCATTATGTTTTAAAACTGATTTGGAAAACTATTATAAATAATAGATGAAAATACTAAACATGCTGCTGTAGGGCCCTGACAACTGTACTTGTTGTGCGCGCATCCCTATCTAAACCCGGGATTGCAAGTTCCGAATCTAGTAGGGTTTACTAGGTTAGCTAAACCTAGGGACGACTATGGGAGTCCAGCCCAGTAGATATCTAATCCAGTACAGTGCCACTGCTGAAAGTAAAATACTGAATGCTATATACTTATTTTGCTGAATCTAGGTTATTTGTACCTAGAACTAGGTTGTCTGAACCTAGAGGCTACTGTGGGAGCCCACCCATGGGACTGTAGTCCTACATAAGCTGATATAAAACTAATTTGCTGTTTTAAATGCTTCTAGTGCATTTACTAAGTTAATTAAACTGTCTATTACTGAGCTAGACCTTTAATCAAGCACCTAGGATGCTCTAACTCTTCTCCCTATTAGGGAGAGCACCTCTAGGCACCCAACAACGTCTAACCTCCTATCTGAAGAGGGAAAACGCGTCCGACCCATCTAGAGGTGCTCAACTAAATCCCTAATCCGCGAAGAGAGTTAAATACACCCTAGATATCGATAAAAATCTGCATACATCCTAACTAAGGCATAAAAACTCAAACGGAAGCTATTATACTGCAGGTGAGGGGTTTCTTACCTCGTATGCTAGATTTCTTACGGTTCTAGTCGCTAGGTTTCCGGAGAAGACGATCCTTTCGATAGTTTTCTTGCGCCAACACGTTCCTCTCGCGAAGGGGAACGTCCTGGTGTCGGAGCCGCTGCCGGAAGATGTCTTTGGGGGCCTAGCCTTGGTGCGCCGAGAGGAAGAGGAGGAAGAGAGGTCGGCGTCGGTGAGGGCTTGGAGAAAAGTGGCGTGAGGTTTTGTGAGGAGAGGGCTGCCGAACCAAAATAAACCAAACCTACTTAAGTTCTTAATTTATATTAAGTGGGTAACTAAGCCCAACTCAAATATAAATATAAATGTTTCCCTTCTCTTTCAGTACGGCCCTGCTGGGTTCACCGGTTATTAAGGCTAACTAAAGGTTTAGCGGACCCGAGAGGTCCCGGGTTCGATTCCCGCTTAAGCCTTTTTATTCTTCTAATTATTTTTGCTACTTCCGCTACTTGAAAATTTCCGGAAAAATATCTAAAAATTCCAGAAAAATCATAGAATAATTCTAATGCAAGTTTGAGAATTTTCGGGCGTTACATGCTATATGAAGCCAGCATGCTCAATAAGGTATGTAAACATACAACATTCAAAACAAATAAACATGGTATCTAGTTTTCATATATCCAATATCTAATATCTAGCATCTAGTAGCTAGTATCTGCTATAAATATCATAGATAATAACGAGAGACTGTATAGATATAGAAATGAGTTTCTTAAAGATTAAGTGGATAAGTATCAAACATAGGAAAAAATACGAGTGGAGTCAAGATAAATACCGGAACTATCCAAAAATTTAGCTCATGCACTAAGATCAATGTACTAAAGAGATAAAGCAAAAAGTGCCCGCCTTTTTACGTAAATCGTGTCCAGAAACCCTATGTCGAGACGCTCGTCCCGAATCCAAGTCATGTATCACATATACAATTTGATGTATATATATATATATATATATATATATATAGTTACATCCACCAATAGACAAATCACCTACAAATAGATAACCAATTCTAATATAACAACTAACCATGGTTACCACTCCCTTCAATTGGTAAGACTAGATTCAAGTTCAACCTAGCTTAACCCATCCAAGAACTAAATTCCATTAAATCCTTAATCATCATTCAACCTTCCATGATCAACTAGAACAAAGCAAACCTAAACCTCCCGAATCAATTTCAGATTAGGTTTACACTCTTAAAACCCTCAATTACCCAACCATTCTTACTAATTCCGTTAACAACATGACTTAAATAAATATATCCAACCACTACTATTAACTCTAAGCAAGAACAAACCCTTCATCATTTAGACTATGTAAAGCCCCCAGTGCAACCCAATTCCAACTATACACTTTCTAAATTAAAGTTACCAATCATGAGTTTGTCCCTAAACATAAATAGAACGAATACAGATTAAAATTACCGCATCTCTTAACAAGAACCTACAATTTATCAATCTCCTGGTAATCAACCAGTGAACCATCCACTCTACCAAATCCAAGCTTCCAATTTCTAATACATAATCTACAAATTTCAATACCTAAACATCATGCACCTTAGCTTCCCTCCAATTGTATGGCTGGGCTCCAGTAGATATGATCACCACATCCAAGGATCTACAACCAAATATGCTTCTAGCGGCCAAAACAAATACAACCGGTGGCCAAGCTACATCAAGTGCTGAGCGATCAATAGCGTCAGCAAGAAGAACTGGGGCATACTGCAGCAAAGGAAAGGAGAAGAGGTGATGACTGGCCAAATCGGCTAGGGCTCCGTCAAGGTGAGGAGGAAAGCATACCGTGATGAAGGAAATCGGCGGTGAAACATGGATGTTATGCCACGGGAAGGAAGACAACCTTTCGGAATGCCGATACAACCCAAAGATCTGCTGCTGGAACCTAAGCTTCACTCTGGCAGATCTAGGGCTCTGATCTGTCGATCTCCGGCCGAAGATGACACACAAGGAGCGGCTATTTTACGAGAAGAACCATGGGTGGACTTCAGGTGAGGGGGTAGAGGGGTTTGGATGCTCCGGCGAGTGATAGCTGGAGCAACGTCGTGCGATCGGGTGGGGAAGAGAGTGGTCGGCAGCGACGAGTAGTGGAGGAGATTGGAAGAAGAGAAATCGGGCGAAGCTTGGGTCGGGAGAGAAGAATAGGGAGAAATGAAGCTTAGGTTTGATTTAAAATACCTAGCTTTAATTAACTCCAACTTTAAATTAAATTAACTAAACCCAAAGTTATTTCCTTAATCAACTCCCAATTTAATTGGGATAACAAAACAGGCTTTCTCCTAGCCCAACTGATTCATCCCCTCCAAACAAGTTATACGGACTCTATTTAAATCCTGAAAATTTTCTAAAAATTCTTGAAAAATCCAATAAGATTATTTCTCAAATAACCTTATTATCTATTTATTATTTGGGTGTCGTATTTTACACCAAAACCTGTTACCTCCCTCTAGGGTTTTCTTTACATGACTTCACTCACCAAGACTTAACATTGGATCGACCCACCAGGGATTCGATATCGGGTCCTCCAGACCTATCAAATCCTTCTACCTAACTTCCGTGATCTACTGAGATTTCCTTTGCCTAGCCGCAACTATGACTTCTCTTGCCTAACCGTAGTTAGGACTAGTCACTTGGTTGACTTTACACCCTCGCCTAGGCATGATTAGGACTTTCCTTGATCAAGCTCTATTAAACATATTTGTCGAACATTAAAACCTTGGAGGTCAATTGCTCCAACAGTTTCACCTCTCTCTTGGGGAGATGACCATTAAATTTTGGCAGCTAGACGTACAGATGCAGTTGATCCTTCGAGCTTTACGAGTGCCTGAGCAGCCCCCATCTCCACTTGTTGATGATGATCAGACCTAATTATACTTGGTGCACTGTTATACATTGTATGTTTGTTTGACTTGATCTATATGGTTAGCTACTTTTGACCACTTTATTTTGAATAATCTAGGAAATTTCTTCTTAGAGTAGGATATGTTTTCCGTAAAAATAATTTTCAAATGGTTTATAAATTCTAGGAAAAATTTTTACTTATATTTTCAAAATATTCTCATTTTCTTAGTATTTCAAAATTAATTTTGACCTTAAACTAGATCAAATCCATAAAAAGTATGTTCTTATAGATCTAGGTATCGAGCATCTCATAAATATACTAGGTCTACCTTGATTATGTATTCAAAGACTTTAAATGACATGAGATACATAGGCATATTGCTTGGACTTCAGATGCTTATATCAATGCATCAACACAAGTCAGGGTAAAAAATATCAAAATTATAATGATCAAGTTAAGTAATCTATTTTGGTCAAACACTAACTGGATACATTTACTTAACTTGAATAATCAAGTGAACATTACTATCTTCTGATAGTTAATTAGTAATTAACGGTTAGACATTTAAGGCCAAATTTTTAGATGAATATTTTGTTAAAAATATATCAAATTTAGGAGGAGGATATTTGAAAATGATTTTCAAACTAACTTATTTCCCTTCCTACTACATGCTACAAAAATCACTTTCAAAATTAATTTCAAAATATTTTGAAAAATACTTTCAAATAATTGCTATGTAAAAATTCTTAATTTTTTTACATGTTTTTTTCACTTTAAAAAAACAATTTTTGAAAATACTTCCAAAACTATTTTACATAGATAAATTCTTTGCAAAACTTTTTAAAAGGAGGTTTGAATAATTAAAATTTTAAAAAGTACTTTTCAAACATACTCTCTTTTTAACAAATATTATAAAATCTATTCTTTTCAAAATTTATTTTTTAGAAAATCGTTTGTTTTGCAAAGTAAATTTTCAAAAAGTTGAAAATCTTTTGAAAAATCAAAAAAAAAATCACTTGATATACTTTGAAAAATACTTTGAAAGATGTTTTTCAAACACTTTGAAAAGTTTTTGAAAATCTTAGAAAACTCCTGCATAAATTTATCTGTGTTGCAAAATGATTTGTTTTAGAAAGTTTCAACATTTTGAAACTTGCAAAATGATGTTTTTCAAGCACTTTAAAAAGTTTGAAAATTTGTTTAAAAAATTATATTAACTCATTCCTCCCATAAAACCTGTAGATTTTTTAAAAACTTTATATTTACTAAAGTTTTATTACAATTTTTCATAATCTGCTATGTTTATTTGTGTTTTTTTTATAAATGTCAAAGGGGAAGGGGAAGGGTTAAGTAAGAAAAGACAAACTAAATCTTGAGAATCTTAACCCTAAAATGATCAAGAGAATAAAATGAAATTTTAAATTACTTAATTTTAAGTTCTCTTGAATCATGTCATTACTATTTCATTCTTGTATATCTTTTCCTAACTCTAACCCAGGTTGTCATTGCATCAAAAATGAGGAGATTGTTGGTGCAATTTGTACTAATGGTCTAACTCATGTTTTGATAAATGACAAGTGAGTTAAGTTAGGTGTTATCGTGATCTAATGCATTTACTGAGTGTGCATGGTTAACTAACCTGATAGGTCAAGAGGACCTGACACCGAGTAGGAAGTCTAGTCAGGATGTGTGATTCCCAATTGGCAAAGTCTAGATGTGGGATTTTGGTAGAAGGAAGTCTGGATATATGATTCCAACAGGAGATCAGGATGTTCGATTCTCGGTTGGTGAAGTTTGGATGTGTGATTCCGACAAAAAGCCCTGGTGGGTTAGATTGATGTTATGGAGGTAACTTGACACATGGTAAGTGAAGGTAAGTCACTAGAGGAAAGTGACTCTATGAGGACGCGTTCCAGTTGAGGAGACAATAGGTGTCGATCCAATTTAGGTTCATTTCAAAAATCTAAATTGAGACCCTAACTAGATCTTAGTTTGGAAGACAGGGTCTAAGTCATATAATTTAATCATATTGTACTAACTTTATTTTATAGGTTAGATATTATCGTGTTGGACTAACCTAATTTGTAGGACAAAAGGAGCAAAAAGGCCTCTAGTGAACAGGACCCGAGGCGACTTCAAGCCATTGGAAGGTGCCTTTGTTATTGGTCATGGAAGGCCCCTTCAAGGTTATGGAAGGCGCCTTCCATTGGATAAAATTTGACTTCATCAGGCGATAAGGAGCAATGAATTTGGGATAAAGTTTTGCCTATAGAAGGTGCCTTCAAGGCTATGAAAGGCGCCTTCAAGACTATGGAAGGTGCCTTCCACACTCTTTAAAAGGGTGTCTCAACCAAGCATTCAAGAACAACTCTCATATAAGTTTCTACGCATCCGATTGGCATTCTAACTGCTCTGGCTTCCTGCTACTCTTCTATAACTCTACTACACCTGACTATCACCAAGAAGCTATCTAAACACTGAGCTCAAGTCAACTGCCTACAACAAGTGTTTGGTGACAAAGCTTAAGTTCTATACTTAATTTCTACTAACAGAAAGTGTAGCTTATTGCACTCTTTTAATTCATTTTTGTAATCGATCCCCTCTTTTGGTAGTTCCGAAAGAGGTTATTAGTGGATTATCCATCGATAGTGTGGGTGCGGGAAGCATCCGACGATCGACCGTTGTTTTGATAATGGCAAAGGAATTCAAAGTTAAGTTGTTTTGTGATCTAACGTACTTAATTGAGTGTTTCAGGAAAGTCCTAGCTACGGTTAGGTAGGTAAAAAACCCTAGGGGGTGGTAACCCTAGGTCATAGGGGGTGGTAACCCTATGCGGAAAGTCTTGGCGGGTCGAGAGCTTCAGGCAAAAGTCCTAGGGGGGTAACCCTAGGTGGAAAGTCCTGGTGTCGCGAACCAGGTGAGAGTGTAACGACCCACCTTCTACTAACTAAGCTGTAAGGCTGATCGTCACATCATGCTGTGCTAATGCTATTCCATGACCATCATTAAATCTAGGTGTGGAAGCTGTACTAATTGAAATTTTGCTAAACTGCTAACATTTCTTGGTTCTATACCTGCTAAGGGATGTAAACTAACTATTCATAACATGTTTTACCTCCCCCATGGCCAAGGAACTGAACTTAGACATTTTTCCGCTGATACCAGACCTCCCAATCGATCCATTGATCGATTATAACGTCGGATCGATCCAGTGATCGATCCAGCACGCTACTGTGCTCCGGCAATATTCTGGATCGATCGGCTGATCGATCCAGATTGGTCAATCGATCCAGTGATCGATCCCAGAGCCTTCTGTTCGCGACGGAATTGGCTGGGTCGATCGGCTGATCGATCCAGACGCCTACTGTTCACGAGACGAGTTGCCCAGTCGATCCATCGATCGATTGGAAACTCTCGAATCGATCAGCTGATCGATTCGAGTTTCTGATTTCGTGCCAATGATCTGATTTCAGCACTGTTTCGTGCCTCAATCTCATTACAGGTTCTAAAATGATTAAGAAACACTCTAACAATAACAACTAACATTCTAACATTATAAAAACAGTGTTCTAAGCATAATAAAGTGCATGGTTAACTAATTCGTAGCAATTATCATACTAAAGTGCAAATGATAAAATACTAAAAGGTTTTAATGCTTAAACCAAGCTTGCTAAAATTCCTTAGATCTCTATCCCAAGTTCCTGCCCACACACATCTTCGTAGCATTGTCCTCCAGCCTCCGCTAGTCCATCTTTCCTTTACCTTTATCTGCAGTATAAGGAAAAGAAAGTATCTATAAGCTTTCGCTTAGTAAGAAACCATCTACCTCACTAAAACATGCATACGATGCATTTATGCTTTTTTAAAAAACATGCTATTAAATATATGATGAACTTGTTAACACATGGCATACTGAAATCACTAAACATGAACACTAAAGCATGGCATACAAGCTAATCATAAACTATCATGAGTATCAATAAAGGAAACCGAACTGAACATGAATTAAACTAGACTAGAACTGAATTCAAACTCAACTAACATACTGATTTTTGTGAGTTTTGAAAAGCTATAATATAATAGATTAAAATACATAATCACACTGCTAATGGGCCCGGCAACTGTACATGCTATGCGCGCATCCTTAACTAGACCCGGGGTTGCAAATCCCGAATTTAGTAAGGTTTACTAGGTTATCTAAACTTAGGGACCGACTATGGGAGCCCAGCCCAATGAATATCTAATCCTGTGCAGTGCCCCTAATGAAAATTGTTGGATGCTACTCGGAAAACCTAGAGGTTCCACTATACAAAAATTTTGTACAAAGGTCTGAACCTTTTCCTAGCTACCATGTGTTCTTTTAAATTAAATTTTGGATCGCCTGCAAAACTTAACACTTTTGATCCAAAACTTAATCTATTTGTTCTTTTAGGTTTAGACTTGGATCTCCTGCGGAACTTAACACGTTCGACCCAAATCACCTTAAGTTATTAATTCCATTAAATATTAATTTCCATAATTGGTTCCCAGTACTGACGTGGCGAGGCACATGGCCTTCTTGGATATGGGAGCAACCACCACCGACTAGACAAAACCTTTTATGGAAAGCTAATATTTAATTTCCTAAAATAACTTTAGGTTAACCAAAAAGAACAATCAAATCACAAGGAAAAGAAAAACAAAAGAACACTATATCGAAAACAAATTCGAAACACTAGAATCGTAAGTCTCTTGTATTTGGTATTATTTCCATAAATAACTAGTATGATGCGGAAAGAAAAATTACTAGTTATACCTTGTAGAAAAACCTCTTGATCTTCTACCGTATTACTCTTCTAACCTCGGACGTTGTGTGGGCAACGATCTTCCGAGAAGAGAAACCACCAATCACCTTCTTCTCCTCCTAGCTAGGTTCGGCCAACAAAGAGGAAGCTTCACCAAGGAAGAAAATCAAAACACTAACCAAGCTCCAAGAGATGCTAGCTTTCTCTCCTTCTTCTTCTTCTTCTCCGAGTAGTATCCGGCCACCACAAGAGCTCCAATGGAAGAGGGAGATTCGGCCACCACAAGAGGAAGAGAGGGAGAGGATGGCCGGCCACACCAAGGAACAAAAGAGGGAGAGAAATAATAGATGTTGTATCTCATGAAGGCACCCTCACCCCTTCTTTTATATTCCTTGGCCTAGGCAAATTAGGAAATTTAATTACAATAAAATTTCCTCAATTTCCTTGACATGATTTAATTGAGGAAAATAAAATAAAATTTCCAATTAAATCTACATTGGTCGGCCACATCATTGGAGAACAAATTGGACAAGTTTCAATCAACAATTAAAACTTCCTAATTTGTTTCCGGAAATTTTAAAATTAAAATTTCTCTTCAAAAATCTCTTCATGGTTGATAAAAGGAAATTTCTATAATTTTAATTTTATCAATATGTGAATAATTTTAAAGAGAAAATAAAATATCTCACCAATCTACAAATAAGGAAAGAGATCTAATCTCTTCCTTTAATCTTTTGTAAATTTTACAAGAGAGATAATTTAATTTTAATTCTCTTTAATAAATTATTTCTTCCACATAATAAAAAATTAAAATTAAAATTCTTTTTAATTTATTTTGGCCGGCCCCACTAGCTTGGGTTCAAGCTAGGACCGGCCACCCAATCTTATACCTAGGCCGGCCCTAGCTTGTTTCCCAAGCTAGCTTGGTCGGCCCCTATTGGGTGGGTATAGAAGGTGGGTATAGGTGGGTATAGAACTCTACAAATAAGAGGCTCCGATAGGGACCGAGAGGAGGAATTGGTTTTGGTCTCCCGATAAAATTAAGCATCCCGTGTTCGCCCCGAACACACAACTTAATTTTATCAATGATAATTCATTCCACTAGAGAACTATCATTGAACTACCGCACCAATCTCAAATTACATTTTTGGGCTCCTTCTTATTATGAGCTTGTTAGTCTCCCTGTGTTTAAGATATCGAATGTCCACTAATTAAGTGAGTTACTGACAACTCATTTAATTAATATCTAAGTCCAAGAGCAGTACCACTCAACCTTATCGTCATGTCGGACTAAGTCCACCTGCAGGGTTTAACATGACAATCCTTATGAGCTCCTCTTGGGGACATTATCAACCTAGTATCTCTAGGACACAGTTTCCTTCTATAATCAACAACACACACTATAAGTGATATCATTTCCCAACTTATCAGGCTTATTGATTCATCGAACTAAATCTCACCCTTTGATAAATTAAATAAATAAATATCAAATATATATGCTTGTTATTATATTAGGATTAAGAGCACACACTTCCATAATAACTGAGGTCTTTGTTCCTTTATAAAGTCAGTATAAAAGAAACGACCTCAAATGGTCATACTCAATACACTCTAAGTGTACTAGTGTAATTATACAGTCAAGATAAATTGATACCTAATTACACTACGACCTTCTAATGATTTGTTCCTTTCCATTTTGGTCGTGAGCTACTGTTTATAATTTATAAGGTACTGATAACATTATCTTCTGCATGTGACACCACATGCTATGTTATCTTCAATATAAATTAATTGAACAACTACAAACAAATGTAGATAATTTGACCAAATGTGATTCTTTATTCAAAACAAATGTTTACAAAAGCTTAGGCTTTCAGTATACACTCCAACAATCTCTCACTTATACTAATGACTAAGCTGCCATATCTTCTACCATACATCTGATTCTCATTCCCTCCACATGCCGATCGAAAGCTTTCGCCGGAAGTGAAAGGATCCGCCTGGTTACCTGCTGATGATAAATTGGCGATGCCAACTTCTCCTCGCTTCACGATATCTCGTATCAGGTGATACTTGCGCTCTATATGTTTACTTGCCTTATGGGCTCGTGGTTCCTTCGAGTTTGCAACTGCACCGCTATTATCACAATAAATTGTGATGATTTTGGGCAAACCAGGAATCACATCTAAGTCCATTAGAAAGTTCCTGAGCCATACTACTTCTTTAGCCTCCTCGAGGTGCTACATACTCGGCTTCCATGGTTGAGTCAAACGCATTACGCTTAACACTCCTCCATGAAATGGCTCCACCTCCTAAAGTAAACACATAGCCGGATGTAGACTTACTGCTATCCCTATCTGAATCCGTGTAACCCACAGGGAGCAAATCGTCTGCTTGGTAAACTAGCATATAATCTTTAGTCCTTCTCAGGTACTTTAATATATGCTTTACCGCAGTCCAATGTCCTTGTCCAGGGTTACTCTGATATCTGCTAACCATGCCCACGGTAAAACAGATATCAGGTCTCGTACATAGCATTGCATACATTAGGCTTCCTACAGCCGAAGCATAAGGAACTGCTTTCATGTCCTCTATCTCTTTCGATGTCTTTGGAGACATCTCTTTAGATAGAGCTACTCCATGTCTAAAAGGTAAGAAACCTTTCTTGGAATCCTGCATGCTAAAACGAGCAAGGATTGTATCTATATATGAAGCTTGGGATAGACACAACATTCTTTTCTTACGATCCCTTATAACTTTGATCCCAAGAATGTGTGCACAATCTCCTAAGTCCTTCATATCAAATTGTTTGGACAACCATACCCTTACGTCTGATAATACCTTGACATTATTGCCAATTAACAAAATATCATCTACGTATAGTACAAGAAATACCACCACGTTTCCGTTACACTTCTTATATACACAAGACTCATCCGGACTTTGAATAAATCCATATGACTGGATTACTTCATTAAACCGGATGTTCCAAGATCTTGAAGCTTGCTTCAGTCCATAAATGGACCGATTGAGCTTGCACACTAGATGCTCTTTGCCTTTTTCAATGAACCCTTCTGGTTGCTTCATATGGATGTTCTCTTCAAGACTTCCATTAAGGAAAGCTATCTTGACATCCATTTGCCAAATCTCATAATCCATATGAGCAGCAATGGATAAGAGTATCCGGATAGACTTAAGCATGGCTACCGGTGAAAAGGTTTCCTCATAATCGATTCCCTCTTTCTGAGTGTACCCTTTTGCAACAAGCCTAGCTTTGAAAGTTTCTACCTTCCCGTCTGTCCCTCTTTTCCTTTTGTAGATCCACTTGCATCCAACGGCTTTTACACCATCAGGTGGTCTTACAAGCTCCCAGACCTTATTAGAGTACATAGACTCTATTTCAGAATTCATTGCTTTTTGCCAAGACCGCATCTATATCTTGGAGTGCTTCATATGTTCAGATCGGGTTCATGTTTACCCGGATCAAGTCGAAGACTCTCCCAAAACATGAATCTTTCAGTGCCTTACAATCCTCCCACTACGACGAGGCATCCGTGGTTGTGTATCATGTGTGACACGTGTTGCAGTCTCTTGTGGCACTTCATCTTGTACTGTTGGTACTGAAGTAGACGTGTCCTCTCTAAGTTCTTCTAAAATAATTTTACTACTGGGCTTGTGATCCATTATATAGTATTCTTCTAAAAACTGGGCATTGGTGCTAACAATGACCTTCTGGTCTTTAGGACTATAAAATAAACCACCTTTCGTTCCTTTGGGATATCCTACAAACACGCGAACTTCTGTACGGGATTCTAACTTATCAGCATCTGGTTTCAGCACATGTGCTGGACTACCCCAAATCCGAATATGTCTTAGACTGGGTTTTCGCCCATTCCACAATTCTATGGGAGTAGAAGAAACTGATTTAGAAGGTACTAAGTTCAGAACGTATACTGCTGTTTCCAGAGCATATCCCCAAAACGAATTTGGTAATTCTGAATAACTCATCATCGATCTAACCATCTCCATAAGAGTCCTATTCCTTCGTTCTACTACACCATTCTGTTGGGGTGTTCCAGGTGCAGACAATTGGGATTGAATCCCAGCCTCTGATAAGTAATTCCTAAACTCTCCTAAGAGGTATTCGCCACCACGATCAGATCGTAGTGTCTTGATACTTTTTCCTAATCGTTTCTCCACATCAGCCTTGTATTCTTTGAACTTATCAAAGCACTCGGACTTGCGGCGCATTAGGTAAATGTATCCGTATCTTGAATAATCGTCTATGAAAGAGACAAAATATTCAAAACCTCCTCTTGCTTGGACAGACATAGGACCACACAAATCAGAGTGAACCAATTCTAACACTTCTTTGGCTCTATAACCCTTGGCCTTGAACGGCCTCTTGGTCATTTTTCCTTCTAAGCAGGATTCACAAGTTGGAAAATGAACTCAAAAGTCCATCGGCTATAAGCCTCTGAATCCTACTTAAGTTAATATGACCAAGCCTTAGATGCCAAAGATATGCTTGGTTCATTTCCGAAGGTTCTTTTCTCTTATTAGAATTAGAAGATGAGTTATAAATTTCCATGTTTTGCTTTGTGGAAGAAATTGGATTTAAAGTATACAAATTGCCAACCAATGCACCAGAACAGATAATCACATTATTTCTTTTAATAACTACATCATTACTGAAAGAAACAGAATATCCATCTAGAAACAGTTTAGAAACTGAAATTAAATTCTTTCTAAAACTGGGTACATAAAGACAATTTCTTAAAACCAAATTTCTATTTCTACTAAAAGATAAGTAGACGTCTCCCACTGCAACAGCTGCCACCTTAGTAGCATTGCCCATGTAGACGGTAATTTCTCCTTCAGATAGTCGTCGGGTTTCCTGGAACCCCTGCAAGGAATTGCAGACATGATCAGTGGCTCCCGTATCTACACACCAGGTACTGGTAGATAACACCGCTAAACATGTTTCAACTACTAAAGCATGAGATATACCTTTGTTTTGGTTCCTACAAGGACAGTCTGCCTTCCAATGTCCTGCCTACTTGCAGATGAAGCATTTGCCCTTCGGCTTCTTCATTCCGGCTTTAAATCTCGTACTCTGAGATTTATTCACTTTCTTTGCTGAACCAGCTTGTTTCTTCTTCTTCTTTCCTCTCGGTTTAGAAGTAGAACCATTTTCAGCATAGTGAATTTGAGCATTGTGACGAAATAATCCTTCTGCTGCTTGAAGTTCTGTCAGTAGTTCTGCTATGAATAAATCCTCTTATTCATATTATAGTTCAGCCGGAACTGCTCAAAACTTCTAGGTAGCGTTTGGAGGATCATATCGATCTAGGTTTCCCCATCAATTTCTCCTCCAAGGATCTGTATCTCGTTCAGATAAGCCATCATCTTTAGGATATTATCCCTCACAGGAGTACCCTCTTGCATGGTGGCTGTCATTATCTTTCTCATGGCTTCTTACCTAGAAGCCCTATCCCGATGACCAAAGAGTTCCTTGAGATTGTTCATAATATCATAGGCTGTTGGTAAATCTTGATGCTGATGTTGCAATACATTTGACATTGAAGCCAAAATGTAACACCGCGCCATCTCATCTGCTTTTACCCATTTCCTATGATATTCAATCTCCTCTTGGGTAGATTCACCAGTAGGTGCTTCAGGGCACTGCTCAGTCAATACAAATTTATAGCTTTCAGCAGTAAGGACAATGTCCAGGTTCCTTTTCCAATCTATGTAATTAGGTCCAGTAAGTCTATTCTGTTGAAGTATGATGGATAGTGGGTTGAAAGTCATCCTAAGAATCACAAATAACTTTTGGTCAGAACTCTAAATTTAGAATAATATTGATTCCTTAAACAATACTATTTTAAATTAACCAACACCTCAAAACACCGTGAATTTTGTATGTCACGTTAGTGTGGACGTATACTAATTCAACATTTGTAAAAGGAGGGTTTTATCCCATTAATTTTATTATCTTGTCAACCTAACTTTTTGACAAATAAAATTAATAGTTGGTGTCTTTTGGTCACACAAATAATAGCAGTGACTCCGATGGGGAGGATACTATTAGATGTGTCTAAGTGTATACCATTACTTGACACTAAGTCTATTAATAAGATTATGCCCCTTCCGTTGGGGAAGATCACACGCTCTTAATTAACTTCCTATAGTCATCCAAAAATGGAAGTCTGTTCTAGTGATCCACAAACAAGCTCATCCGTTATGGAGGAAGGCACTCAGAGCCAACGCGCAACCTTGTTTGCATCACTTACAAACCAGTAATGGAGACCATGGGATTTATTTAAAAATCCCTCTCCCACTTAGTTATTTATAAATGAGGAATTTTAACTATGCTAGCCTACTAAACATGTAAACTAACATATACACACAGCACAATATAAAAGCAATAAATAGAAAATCTAATTTTCAACTATTATGGCTTTTACCTCTAGTTGTCCTCCGTGTGTTGTCATCCCAAGCTGCTGCCATATTTGGCCACCGCCACCGGGTCTAGCTGTCGCATCTATCTTGCTCCTAGTTCCGCTGCGCCTCTGGTCCTTAGAAGGTTCCACGCGTTGCAAGATTCGATCCGCGACATAAATAGAATTTTACATTTTGATCCTATATTCCATAAAAGGAATGTACATGTATCTAGATCAAAAATAAAATCCTAATAAAACTAAATACAGCTCCTGCTGTATTTTAATACAATCATGCACACACATATAAATGCCCTTGACATGTCCAAGGGTCCAATCACACACATAATAACTAAAAGCCATAATAGTTGGATCCTGCATCCACAAAGTTAGCACATCCTACTATTAACCTGCCTAAATTATGTATGACATGTGCATAATTAACCAAATACCAAATACACAGAGGCAAAATCCTAGCTCTGATACCAATTGTTGGTTGCTACTCGGAAAACCTAGAGGTTCCACTGTACAAAAATTTTGTACAAAGGTTTGAACCTTTTCCTAGCTACCATGTGTTCTTTTAAATTAAATTTTGGATCGCCTGCAGAACTTAACACTTTTGATCCAAAACTTAATCTATTTGTTCTTTTAGGTTTAGACTTGGATCTCCTGCGGAACTTAACACGTTCGACCCAAATCACCTTAAGTTATTAATTCCATTAAATATTAATTTCCATAATTAGTTCCCAGTACTGACGTGGCGAGGCACATGGCCTTCTTGGATATGGGAGCAACCACCACCGACTAGACAAAACCTTTTATGGAAAGCTAATATTTAATTTCCTAAAATAACTTTAGGTTAACCAAAAAGAACAATCAAATCACAAGGAAAAGAAAAACAAAAGAACACTATATCGAAAACAAATTTGAAACACTAGAATCATAAGTCTCTTGTATTTGGTATTATTTCCATAAATAACTAGTATGATGCGGAAAGAAAAATTACTAGTTATACCTTGTAGAAAAACCTCTTGATCTTCTACCGTATTCCTCTTCTAACCTCGGACGTTGTGTGGGCAACGATCTTCCGAGACGAGAAACCACCAATCACCTTCTTCTCCTCCTAGCTAGGTTCGGCCAACAAAGAGGAAGCTTCACCAAGGAAGAAAATCAAAACACTAACCAAGCTCCAAGAGATGCTAGCTTTCTCTCCTTCTTCTTCTTCTTCTCCGAGTAGTATCCGGCCACCACAAGAGCTCCAATGGAAGAGGGAGATTCGGCCACCACAAGAGGAAGAGAGGGAGAGGATGGCCGGCCACACCAAGGAACAAAAGAGGGAGAGAAATAATAGATGTTGTATCTCATGAAGGCACCCTCACCCCTTCTTTTATATTCCTTGGCCTAGGCAAATTAGGAAATTTAATTACAATAAAATTTCCTCAATTTCCTTGACATGATTTAATTGAGAAAAATAAAATAAAATTTCCAATTAAATCTACATTGGCCGGCCACATCATTGGAGAACAAATTGGACAAGTTTCAATCAACAATTAAAACTTCCTAATTTGTTTCCGGAAATTTTAAAATTAAAATTTCTCTTTAAAAATCTCTCCATGGTTAATAAAAGAAATTTCTATAATTTTAATTTTATCAACATGTGAATAATTTTTAAAGAGAAAATAAAATATCTCACCAATCTACAAATAAGGAAAGAGATCTAATCTCTTCCTTTAATCTTTTGTAAATTTTACAAGAGAGATAATTTAATTTTAATTCTCTTTAATAAATTATTTCTTCCACATAATAAAAATTAAAATTAAAATTCTTTTTAATTTATTTTGGCCGGCCCCACTAGCTTGGGTTCAAGCTAGGGCCGGCCACCCAATCTTATACCTAGGCCGGCCCTAGCTTGTTTCCCAAGCTAGCTTGGTCGGCCCCTATTGGGTGGGTATAGAAGGTGGGTATAGGTGGGTATAGAACTCTACAAATAAGAGGCTACGATAGGGACCGAGAGGAGGAATTGGTTTTGGTCTCCCGATAAAATTAAGCATCCCGTGTTCGCCCCGAACACACAACTTAATTTTATCAATGATAATTCATTCCACTAGAGAACTATCATTGAACTACCGCACCAATCCCAAATTACATTTTTGGGCTCCTTCTTATTATGAGCGTGTTAGTCTCCCTGTGTTTAAGATATCGAATGTCCACTAATTAAGTGAGTTACTGACAACTCATTTAATTAATATCTAAGTCCAAGAGTAGTACCACTCAACCTTATCGTCATGTCGGACTAAGTCCACCTGCAGGGTTTAACATGACAATCCTTATGAGCTCCTCTTGGGGACATTATCAACCTAGTATCTCTAGGACACAGTTTCCTTCTATAATCAACAACACACACTATAAGTGATATCATTTCCCAACTTATCAGGCTTATTGATTCATCGAACTAAATCTCACCCTTTGATAAATTAAATAAATAAATATCAAATATTTATGCTTGTTATTATATTAGGATTAAGAGCACACACTTCCATAATAACTGAGGTCTTTGTTCCTTTATAAAGTCAGTATAAAAGAAACGACCTCAAATGGTCATACTCAGTACACTCTAAGTGTACTAGTGTAATTATACAGTCAAGATAAACTGATACCTAATTACACTATGACCTTCTAATGATTTGTTCCTTTCCATTTTGGTCGTGAGCTACTGTTTATAATTTATAAGGTACTGATAACATTATCTTCTGCATGTGACACCATATGTTATGTTATCTTCAATATAAATTAATTGAACAACTACAAACAAATGTAGATAATTTGACCAAATGTGATTCTTTATTCAAAACAAATGTTTACAAAAGCTTAGGCTTTCAGTATACACTCCAACAAAAATAAAATACTGAACCATAGCTAATTAATTTATCTTGCTTTTACTAGATTATCTGAACCTAGAGGCGACTGTGGGTGCTCACCCATTGGACCGTAGCCCCATATAAGCTGTAGCAAGACTAACTAAACTATTTAAATGCTTCTATTGCATTTACTGAGCTATTAAAAATGTCTACTGTAGCATTTTACTGAGCTAGCATTTTATCGAACACTTAGTGTGCTCCAACTCTCCTCTCTATTAGGGAGACCACCCTTAGGCACCTGACGACGTCTAGAATCTCCAACTGAAAGGAGGAAACGTGTCTGACCCATCTAGAGGTGCTCAACTAGATCCCTAAATCTGCGAGGCGAGTTAAATACACCCTATGCGTCGAAAAATCTACATATGGCTAAGTTAAAAGCATTCTATCGTACGAAAAGCTACTTATACTGCAGGTGAGGGGTTTCTTACCTCGAGTTCGGATTTTCTTACGATTCTAATCACTAGATTTCCGGAGGAGAAGATCCTTTCGACGATCTTCTCGCGTCTATGCGTTCTTCTCGCGGAGGGGAACGTCCACGTGTCGAAGTCGTCGCCGGAAAGTGCCCTTGGAGTCCTAGGAGAGGAACCCTAGGCCCTCTTGTGGTTGGCGCCGAGAGAAGGAGAAAAGGGAGAGGTGCGGCGTGAGGTTAGGGTGAGGAAAGAGTTTTCTCGTTTAAGAAAATATAATAATTCCTCACATAAATCCCCATTTATATTAAGGAATTAATTCTCCCAACTCTAACTTAAATAAAATTGTTTCCCTTTCCTTTCAGCACGACCCTGCTGGGTTCACTTGGTTACCATGGTTCACCATAAGGCATAGGACCCAATAGGTCTCGGGTTCAATTCCCGCGTAGGCTATTTTCATTTTCTATTTATTTTTGCTACTTCCGCTACTCTAAAAATTCTGTAAAAATATCCTAAAATTCCAGAAAAATACTAGGATATTTCTAATAATTATTTTGAGAATTTTCGGGCGTTACAGAGAGACTGGACTAGCCGGGAAGCGGAAGTCCAGCAGAAAGTCCGGAAGCTTCGAACGCTGAGCAAAAGTCCATTCGATCTGGAGGATCGCACTGGCATCAGGTAAATCTCCTGAGTGGAGTAGGTGAGGACGCGTTCCCCATAGAGGGAACAGAAGGCGTCGGGTCGACCTAGGGTTTCCGGTTGGAAATCTGAAGTCAGCCCCGGATAGTCCGATGACTGTCAAGTATATCCATCATATTGTTTCTGTGCTAACTTTGTTTTGCAGGGTTTGTGTTTGGGACTAACACAATTTGCAGGAACAAAGGAGCAACTTAGACCTCGAATGAACAGTGTCCGAGGCACCTCCATGGGGCTTGGAGGCGCCTCGGTGCTAGCCGAAGCCAGCTGTCTAGAGAAGCTGGAGGTGCCTCGGAGGACACTGGAGGCGCCTTGGACCAAGCGTTGAAGGTGCCTTGGAGTAGCTTGGAGGCGCCTTCAGTGGGATAAGGTGCGACCAGATCAGAGTTGATCCACACGTGCGACTCAGCGGCCTGGAGGCGCCTCGGATAGGCTTGGAGGCGTCTCCAGCACTGTTTAAAAGGGGGTTTGAGGCAGAGGATCTAAACATCATCTTCCAAGAGATCAAGCTACAATGCGCTGCCTCAAAAACACCCTGAAGTGCTGCTACAAGTTTCTGACGACCCGGAGCTCCGCGATTTTAAGATTCTGTCGTCGGTATAAGTTTATTTTAATTATTGCACTTATTGTAATTCTCAGTTGTACAAACTTTTGCGCGATATAGTTGTTGCCCACAGTAAGCGATCAATGATCGCAGGCCTTGGAGTAGGAGTCGCCCTAGGCTCCGAACCAAGTAAATCTTGGAGTCTTCTGTGTGTTGGTTGTTTTATTTATTTCCGCTGCGTTACTCGTAAGATTTCCGAAACGAAAAGTGAAAGCCACGAGTGTTATTCACCCCCCCTCTAGCGCTTTCGATCCAACAATTGGTATTAGAGCAGGGTCGCGTTGATATGGTGCAACCACCAATCACGCATTTTTTTTCTTTCATGGTATTTTTAGTTTTTCAGAGTCAATTAGAATTAGCTTAATAACTATATTCTAATTATTTTTCTCGAATCAATTTTTGCTCAAGGCTGGTGCAACATCACTCGAGTTCGCTATTTCTTAACTTATTTTCCCGCACTGCTAATCCAAGACCTAGTCTTGGGACATTTCTATTTTATCGTTGTTTTTGCATATCGCTAATGGCCCAACAAGAAGGTTTCAGCACCGTTCGCCCCCCCCCCCCCCCCCACTTTTCTCCGGAGAAGACTTCGGATATTCGAATGGGTGATGGAAACCTTTCTCAAGACACAGTTCGACACGTGGATGATTATCAAGACTGGAATACAACTGCCAACCGACGAAGACGATAAGCCGACACCCTGCGAAAAATGGGAACCTACCCTAATCAAGAAGGTGGAAGCTGATGCCAGAGCGACCTGCACCCTCCAGTACGTACTGACCAAGGAGGAACTCAACAGAGTTGGACCATTCTCCAGCGCAAAAGAGCTTTGGGAGAAGCTAATCGAACTCCACGAGGGCACCTCCGACACCAAGGTAAGCAAGAGAGATCTCTTGTTCAATAAATTATATAATTTGAAAATGCAGGAAGAAGAGACAGCAAGTCAACTCCATGCACGGATTCAAGACATCCTCAACTCACTCCACGCTATCGGGCAAAAGGTCGAGAACAGGGACATTATAAGGTACGCACTTAATGCTTTTCCAAGGAGCACATTGTGGGCATCGATGGTAGATGCCTACAAAGTCTCCAAGGATTTAACTTCCATTAGAATAGATGAATTGTTCTCAGAATTCGAATTGCATGAACAAACTAATACACAGCCAATCGAGAAAGGTATTGCTATGGTTGCAGGTACCAGTCGAACACGCGAACCAAGATCACGACGAAGAACTGAACCTGAATCGAAAGTCGAACCCAACTCAGACGATGAAGATGACGAATTGACCTCCGAACTCGTGAATCTTGTGAAGAAGCTCTACAAGAAGAAGAAGGGATTCAATAAGAGAGACCTAAAGAAAGTCGTACAATCAAAGGAGGTTCAACCCAGCTCAAAGGTCAAGTTTGAGGTGATCAGTTATGGGTGCAACCAGAAGGGGCACATCAAGGCCAACTGCCCCAATCAGAAGGATGCAAAGAAGCAGAGGAAAAAGAAGGTACTAAAAGAAACCTTTGAAGAATCTTCAGAAGAGGATACCGACGACAAGCTCGAACAGACGAGCCTTCTTGCCCTGATGGCCCGAGACCAGATCGATGTGTCCGAGAGCGAGAGCAAGTCGGAAGCAGAATAGGAAAGAAGCCACGGATCCGTATCCGTTTCCGTAGGGCCCAATCCCTCTATAAGTATCCCTCGACTAAACAATCTAGTAAATTACTTGTTACAAAAATTAGCTAAGTCTAATCTTAGAATTAAGTCACTTCTAAAGGAAGTAGCTGTCCTTAAAGAAGTGACTAACTCCGAATCTTTGACTGAACTAGTTCAGAATGGAAACTCGACTCAAGTCCAAAAACTTCAGGAAGAGAATTCCAGCCTGAAAACTCAGGTCAAGGATCTGGAGAAAATATTAGAACGATTCTCTTTGGGTTCCAAGAACCTTGACCTAATTCTTGGAACACAAAGGGCAATCTACAATAGAACTGGACTAGGATTCAAATCAAAAAAGAAATATAAGTCTTATTTATCACTTATACAAAGAACAAATAGAAAAATGGTCCAAGCATGGGTCCCCAAGTCCAACCTGATCAATCAAGTTGGACTTGGACAATATTGGGTTCCCAAGGATCAAATACATTACCTCGATAAACCATATCGAGGCTATGATCCAGGGGGAGTAAACACAAAAACCATTAAAATTAAAAGATAAATTCAAATGTAAAATTAAAATCAAAATCAAATCAAAAGTAAACAAAAATTCAAAATAGAAGGAGGCTCTAGAATAGCTGGCACCTCCGAACTTAATCCACCCGATAAGGGTAACCAAGAGTAGACTACCCGGCAGGGTAATTAAGGTTAGATAAAAATGGGCTAGGTTTGACTTGACCCATGGTAATGGTGAAATATTGGATGATAGTACATTGGGGAAGCTTAGTCATCGCATGTCTAGGAAGATATGGCTTCGACCTGGTGCATTTGGCTAAGTGGAACTGACCGAAGCTACCCTTTATGGATCCTAACCAGTTAGACCAAGGTTTTGTACTAAGTTCAATGGGTAGGACTATTTGGAAAACCTCGAAGGCATGGTTACTTTAATGAGGTCCTTGTGACTCACCATAGCCCAGAAGTTTATCTAAAGAACGCCTACTTGTTGAACCCAAAGCTAAACCTGAATCTAACACAAAGTTAAACCAAACCCTAAAATTGAATCTAATTCATCTCACAAAACTTATAGAAATAACTATTGAAAACCTAGTACGGGTGAGATGAAAAAAAATAGAGAGCTTAATTCAATCAAACTATCTTTTAATCCATTAAAAGAATCCAAATCAACTACTTTGTGTGTAGGAATTGGATCAATAGATGATAGATAGTGGATACTCCAGACATATGACTAGAGATAGGTTGAAGTTTACTAAGCTCAAACTGAAGAACCTAGGGTCAGTTGTGTTCGGTAATGATGGTAAACTTAAGGTAATCGGAAGAGGTAATATCGAACTTAACTCTAATTTTGTCATTCAAAAAGTTCTATTAGTTGAAAATTTAAATTTTAATCTATTGAGTATTAGCCAATTATGTGTTAGTGGATACTTAGTTACCTTTGATAATTCTGGGTGCTTAATTGAAAACGTCGACAACCCCAAAATCAGACTTAAAGGACTTAGAAAAAATAACATCTATACAATTGACCTACCCTCAATAAAGTGTCTCTTGACATAACAAGAGGAAACCAACTTGTGGCACAGAAGACTGGGTCACACTCATATTAGACTCATTTCGAAAATGAGTCAAACGGCTTAGTTAGAGGATTTCCCAAATTAAGAAACCTAGAAAACACAATTTGTCATCCCTGTCAACAAGGAAAACAAACCAAGTCAACCAGTCTAGATAGAACTAACTCTTTACTTGAGCTCCTTCATCTAGACCTATTTGATTCACATGGAGCCAAGTCACTAAGCAAGAACCAGTATTGCTTAGTTATAATTGATGACTACTCCAGGTTTACCTGGGTAAAATTTCTAAAAACAAAAGATGAAACCTTTGAAGTCTTTAGTAATTTTTTTAAATTAACAGAAAATGAAAAGATACTAAAATTAAAAAGATTAGAAGTGATCATGGGGGGGGGGGGGGGGGGGTTTTGAAAGTCATATATTTATCCAATTTTGTAAAATCAACGGATACAAACATGAATTTTCATGCCCTAGAACCCCCCAACAAAACGGGCTAGTAGAACGGAAAAATAGAACCTTATAAGAAGCCGCTAGAACCATGCTAAATGAATATAATCTAAATCATCAATTTTGGGCTGAAGCAATAAATACGGCAAACTATATTCAAAATCAAATTCTAATTAACAAACTTTATAATAAAACCCCTTATAAAATATATTATAATAAAATTCTCAACTTAAACTACTTAAAAGTATTTGGATGTAAAGTTCATATTTTAAACACTAAAGACTACTTAGGAAAATTTACAGCCAAATCAAACCAAGGAATCTTTTTAAGATACTCTACAACCAGTAAGGCCTATAGAGTCTATAACCAAAATACACTAAAAGTTGAAGAAACAACTAATGTAATATTTGATGAAGAAAATAATCTACCAAATATAGATAAAAATGCAGACATTAACCCAAGAATTATAGAAGACGATGAAATTCAACTTAATACTAGTAAACCAGAGGAACTAATTCCTAACACAAATATAAGACCAACGAGAATAGGTATTTCTCACCCACCTGACCAGATTTTGGGTGACCCAAACCTAGGAGTTAGAACTAGATCCTCTTATAGAAACCTAAGTCAGATTGCCCTTATTTCTAAGATTGAGCCTAAGACGATAGAAGAAGCCCTACCTGACCCAGACTGGATCATTGCTATGCAGGAAGAGATAGCACAATTTGATAGAAACCAAGTCTGGGAACTTGTACCTAAACCCATAGATAAGTCCATAATTGACACAAAATGGGTATTCAGGAACAAATTGGATGATCAGGGTGAAATAGTTAGAAACAAGGCCAGACTAGTAGTCAAAGGTTTCAGTCAGGTTGAAGGTTTAGATTATGATGAAACCTATGCACCAGTAGCTAGACTCGAATCCATTAGGATGCTGCTGGCTTATGCAGCACATAAGGGATTTAGATTATACCAAATGGATGTCAAGTCAGCCTTTCTGAATGGATTTATTAAGGAAGAGGTATATGTAAGTCAACCCCCAGGTTTTGAGGACTTAGATCATCCAAACCATATATTTAGACTAAAAAAGGCCTTATATGGACTAAAATAAGCACCTAGGGCATGGTATGAATGGTTATCTAATTACCTAATATCCAAGGGCTTTAACCAAGGTCAAATAGACCAGACTCTATTTGTCAAAACCATAGAAAAAGACATTTTTGTTGCCCAAATATATGTTAACGACATAATTTTTGGCTCAACCAACACTAAACTTTTAAAAGAATTTATTAATTTAATGGAAAACGAATTTGAGATGAGTTTGGTGGGGGAACTCAATTTTTTCTTAGGTTTACAAATTAAACAAACCAAATATGGAATCTACATTTACCAAACCAAATATGCTAAAGAACTAATTAAAAAATTTGGCATGGAAAACTCAAAAATTATAAATACTCCAATGGCAACAAATAGCAACATTGATTCTGACCCAGATGGAAAATAGTAGACCCAAAGTACTATAGAAGTATAATAGGTAGCCTACTCTACCTAACTACAAGTCAACCCGATATTTTATTTGCAGTAGGTATATGCGTAAGATATCAATCCTATGCAAAAGAGTCACACCTAACATATGTTAAAAGGATACTTAGGTACATTAAGGGCACCCTAAATGTAGGACTTTGGTACCCTAGAACTTGCACCCTTGACCTTTTTGGCTATTCTGATTCAGGCTATGCCGAGTGCAAATTAGATAGAAAAAGCACAAGTGGTAGCTGCCAAATTCTAGATCAGTGCCTAGTAAGTTGGTTAAGCAGAAAGCAACACTGTGTTGCGCTATCCACTACTAAAGTTGAATACATAGCACTAGGAGAATGTGCTTCCCAACTTTTATGGATGATGCATACACTAAAAGATTATCAACTAGAATACAAAAATATAAAAATTTTAATTGACAATGTGAGTTCAATTAACTTAACCAAAAATCCAATTCACCACTCTAGGACCAAACATATAGAGGTAAAACACCATTTTGTAAGAGATCATGTCGCTAAGGGTAAAATTGTACTCAGCTATATTGAGTCCAAGTTAAACCTAGCTGACATTTTCACAAAACCTTACCTAAACTTGAGTTCAGTGCACTTAAAAGGCAAATAGAAATGTGTTGGGTAGAATAGTTTTTAATTTTCAAATCAGTTTCCTACAGTTTTTAAAATCATCTTATGTTTTAAAATTCTAGGGAAATATTGTTTTTAAATTCTAATTTTACTAGATTTTCAAAACATGGAATTAGCTTAGGCTCTACCCTAGAAATCATGCTCCCCTAGAATTCAGCCAGAGCATCTCACAAACACCTAGGTTTACCTTGCTTGTGTTTGAAAAACATAGAACGGCGTGAGATGCATAGGATATAGCCTGGACTCAAGAATGCTTATATATGTGCATCAATATGAGTCTAGGCGTTAAACACCTAGTTAACAGTAATCAAGTCAGGTCTTCCAGCACTAGTCAAATCTAACTGGATCTATTGACTTAATTTGACTAACCAAGTGAAAGTTATTGCCCTCTAGGTAATCAGCTAGTAGCTAAATGGTTAGACATGTGGCCGCGAACCTACGTGCTTGATTTTTAAACCTTTTGAGATTGCTCAAGCATGAACATTAAGGCTCTGATACCTTACTTAAAGAGAAATTAGCTAATTTACAATCAATCTAACTTAACTCATGCTTGGACATTAAGGATTGAAGCTCCTCCCTTGCCCTCAAAAGCTTTAAATTAATTATTTGTATAAAAGAAAAATTCTTTCAAATTTAGCTAAGTTTTCAAAACTTTAAACTTTCAAAAGTCATTTTTGCTGTAGTTTTTAGACTAAGCTTTCAAAATTCTGGCCATTTTAAAAGCTAAGTATTTTGAAAATTTAATTAAGTATTTTTCAAAGTCAACTTTTTTAGCTTTTTGAAAGAAAAATTGCTCTTTAGACCTTGGTTTCACTTAGCTAAGAATATTAATTATAAAAAGCTAAGTGTTACCAAAATATTTTTTCCTCTTTAAAAGCCTAAGGTTTCAAAATTTTGACTAAGTTGTTTAAAACTAAAGTTTCTTTTGCTATGCTACAAAAGGAAAATATTTCTCTAGCAAAATTAATTGATAAAGTTTTAGAAAACTAACTTCGAGCTCAAACTATTTTACTTAGCGATTTGATTTACAAGAAATATCACTTTTTTAAACAAAGTGTCTTAAAGATTCTTTACTTAGTCTTTTTCCTCTTACCTTTGTCCTAAAATCTTTATGAAAAGTTAAGATTTTTTCAAACGTGTTCATTCTTTTTGATAAATGGCAAAGGGGGAGAGTAGAGAAATTCAAAATTCAAAAGCAAAAATTCAAAATGCCTTTATTAAGGGGGAGCCTGACAAAGTTTAAGTTTTAGCTTAACCATGCGTGCATTCAAAATTTATTAAGCTTGTTTACTTAAACTTTATGCATCTGTTTTACTTAGCTTTGAATTTCAATTGTCATAATCAAAAAGGGGGAGATTGTTGGTGCGGGAAGCATCCAACGATCATCCGACGATCGACCGTTGTTTTGATAATGGCAAAGGAATTCAAAGTTAAGTTGTTTTGTGATCTAACGTACTTAATTGAGTGTTTCAGGAAAGTCTTAGCTGCGGTTAGGCAGGTAGAAAACCCTAGGGGGTGGTAACCCTAGGTCATAGAGGGTGGTAACCCTATGCGGAAAGTCTTGGCGGGTCGAGAGCTTCAGGCAAAAGTCCTAGGGGGGTAACCCTAGGTGGAAAGTCCTGGTGTCGCGAACCAGGTGAGAGACTGGACCAACCGGGAAGCGGAAGTCCAGTAGAAAGTCCGGAAGCTTCGAACGTTGAGCAAAAGTCCAGTCGATCTGGAGGATCGCACTGGCATCAGGTAAATCTCCTGAGTGGAGTAGGTGAGGACGCGTTCCCCGTAGAGGGAACAGTAGGCGTCGGGTCGACCTAGGGTTTTCGCTTGGAAATCCGAAGTTGGACCCGGACAGTCCGACGACTGTCAAGTATATCTATCATATTGTTTCTGTGCTAACTTTATTTTGCAGGGTTTGTGTTTGGGACTAACACAATTTGCAGGAACAAAGGAGCAACTTAGACCTCGGATGAACAGTGTCTAAGGCGCCTCCATGAGGCTTGGAGGTGCCTCCATGGAGCTTGGAGGCGCCTCGGGTGCTAGCCAAAGCCAGTTGTCCAAAGACGCTAGAGGCGCCTCAGAGGACACTGGAGGCGCCTTGGACCAGGCGTTGAAGGTGCCTTGGAGCATCTTGTAGGCGCCTTCAGTGGGATAAGGTGCGACCAGATCAGAGCTGATCCACGCGTGTGACTCGGTGGCCTGGAGGCGCCTCGGACAGGCTTGGAGGCACCTCCAGCACTATTTAAAAGGGGGTTCGAGGCATAGGCTCTAAACATCATCTCCCAAGTGATCAAGCTACAACGCGCTGCCTCAAAAATACCCTAAAGTGCTGCTACAAGTTTCTGACGACCCGGAGCTCCGCGATTTTAAGATTCTGTCGTCGGTATAAGTTTACTTTAATTATTGCACTTATTGTAATTCTCAGTTGTACAAACTTTTACGCGATATAGTTGTTGCCCACAGTAAGCGATCAACGATCGCGGGCCTTGGAGTAGGAGTCGCCCTAGGCTCCGAACCAAGTAAATCTTGGAGTCTTCTGTGTGTTGGTTGTTTTATTTATTTTCGTTGCGTTACTCGTAAGATTTCCGAAATGAAAAGTGAAAGCTACGAGCGCTATTCACCCCCCCCCCCTCTAGCGCTTTCGATCCAACAGATAGGTCTACGGGACCTGAGTCTTTTTATTTTCATATTTTTTCTGCTGCGTACTTATTTCAAAACTGAAAAAGTAAATTTTTTTAAACCATGTGATTCACACCCCCCCCCCCTCACGTGCGTCTCGATCCAATAGTATATGTTTGATGAAATATATGAATGGTATAAACATGTAGATGTGTGTAGGATTGATGCATGATAGAAGGAAATGGGGTGAATAGTACTCATGGCTTTCATGTTCATTTTTTACAAATCATAGAGTAAGATGAAGTGGAAAGTAAAGAACACAAAATAAGGACACCAAGGATTTTACTTGGTTCGGAACCTATGACGACTCCTACTCCAAGGCCCATGATCGTTAATCACTTTCGTTGGGCAATCACTATAAGCTCAAGAAATCTTTACAGAGATAATAATTACAAAAATTAAAATTAACAACAAAGTTTACCAATAACAAAGGAATAGCAGTTGTTCGTCGATTGCAGAGCAGCGTTTGGAGGTTGTTGAATCATCTCGGAGCAACGTACAAGAGAGTAGAAGTTGTTCAGTTTCAGTGTCTGAATGTCTGTTCTCAAAGCTGTTGGTTGAACCCCATTTTATAGCCGAGCTAGAGCTGATCCAGATCCACTGATCTCAGGATCGGTCTTTGACTCGACCCTAATTGGTCGACCGATCTGGGTGTTTGATCGACCGAACTTTTTAAACTTTCCCAGCTTCCCATCCAGATTCTGCCGCTTTGGATAGAGCCTTCGTTCGATCGACCGATCCCGCTTTCCTCGTTGGCTTATCTTGTTTGATCAACCTGGTCTGATTGAGTTATCGCCTATCCACTGTTCGGTCGACTGAACCTAAGGTTTAATCGATCGATCCCTTGGTCGAACCTTAGCACCAAGCTGATCTGATCTCCGGGGTTCGGTCGACTAATCAAGGATGCAAACTTCAACCTGTAAAATGTTACTTTCCTATAAAACAGAGGTAGAGAAATAGGAAAATAGTATAAAATATAACTTTGACAATCTCTGGACTATCCGATTCTGACTTTCAGATTTCACAAAAACCCTAGGTTGAACTGACGCATACTGTTCTCTCATTGAGGAACGCATCCTCACCAACTCCTCTTAGGAGAAATTACCTTTGACATACTGGTCCTCTAAACCGTCTGGACTTTTCTCAACATCCAAGACTTCAGGATTTAATGTTGAACATCCACTCCATGACCCGTTCATACTTTCACTTGGTTTGCAACCCCCGGGATTTTCACCTAGAGTCCTTGACTCTAGGATTTCGTCTAAAGTCTTCGACCTACCAAGACTTCGCCCAACCCCCCAGACCAGGAATTCATTGCCTAACGGCAGTTAGGACTATCCATAACCTAGGGTTACCACCCCCTAGGACCTAGGGTTACCTCACCTACCTAGAATCCACTAGGATTTTTGCCTAAGAATACTTAGGACTTTCCTGCAAGCTCATTCACACTTATTAAACAATAAGTAACCTTAACTTTGAACTCTTTGCCATTATCAAAACACAGGTTCGATCATTTGGTGCTCCCTGCACGAATAATCTCTCCCTTTTTTATTATGGCAACATAGTTCAAAGTTAAGTAAAAACAAAAAAAACATTCAAAAAGATAAAATAGAATAAATACTAAGTAAATTTCAAGTAGTATTTTTCAAGGCAAAAAATAAAATGGTGCTCACTCCCTATTAAGTATTACTTTTTCTCAAAACAAGGCTTTTTGCTTTACTTTTAACATATTTTCCCCCTTTGACATATATCAAAAACTAGTAAGTAGAGAGACAAGTTGAAAAAAATTTAAATTTGAAAAGTTAACTTTTTAATCTTTTCCTTTAAGCTCCCCTTAAAAGTGGCACTTTACTTTTCTTTTAAAAAAAATATATTTAGCTTTCAAAGAGATTCTTTGAAAAACTTACTAGATATTTAGCTTTGAAAAAAAATGTCTTTAAAAAATACCTAGCTAAATACTTAGCTTTGAAAAGTTTTTTTTAAAAAAAAATATCTAAATACTTAGCTTTGAAAAGATTTTCTTAGAAAAAACTTACTAAATACTTAGTTTTGAAAAGGATTTTCATATAAACTGTAAAGGCCGAAAAATTTCCCGAATTTATTTTAGAATTATTCTATGATTTTTCTGGAATTTTTAGATATTTTTCCGGAATTTTCCGAGTATCGGAAGTAGCAAAAATAATTAGAACCGTAAAATAGCTTAGGCGGGAATCGAACCCGAGACCTATGGTTTACGGATAAGATTAGTAACCGGTGAACCCAGCAGGGCTGTGCTGAAAGAAAGGAGAACCAAATATATTTATATTAGAGTTGGGTTCATTAAACCACTTAATATAAATAATAAACTTAAGTTGGAGTTGGGTTATTTTTATTTTGGTTCGGCAAATCCCTCTTCACCGAGACCATTCACGCCGCCCCCTCCTTTTCTTCCTCCTTCTCTCGGCGCCACATCAAGGAAAGGCTAGGGCTTTCTCCCTAGGGTCCCAAGGTTACCGTCCGGCAACGATTTCAACACAAGGAAGTTCCCTCCGCGAGTAGAGCACGTGGACGCGAACGAATCGTCGAGAAATCATCTTCACCGGAATTTCTAGCGAAAGGAATTGTAAGAAATTGCATATACGAGGTAAGAAACCCCTCACCTGCAGTATAATTGCTCTCGCTTGTTAGTTTTGGCGTTAGTTTAGTAGTTTTACAGTTTTCAGTTATAGGGTGTGCTCTCAGTGCACACCAAGCATTCGGTAGAATGCCTAGTTCAGAAGGATGCACCAGTAGGCGTCCTAATAGCATGTAAAACGTATTAGAAACATTTTACTCAGTTTATTATCAATTATTACAGCTATATGGATCAGATATCCATTGGGTGGGCTCCCACAGTAGCCTCTAGGTTCAGATAACCTAGCTCTAGGTGCAGATAACCTAGAACAGCAAAGTAAAATAAAACAGTATTCAGTATTTTAATTTTATTCAGTTGGCACTGTATTTGGATCAGATATCCATGGGCTGGACTCCCACAGTCGTCCCTAGGTTCAGATAACCTAGTAACCCTGCTGGATTCGGAACTTGCAATCCCGGGTCTCGTAGGGATGCGCGCACAGTAAGTACAGTTGCCAGGGCCCCAGCAGCATGTTTAGTATTTTCATCTATTATTATATATAGTTTTCCAAATATGTAATCAGTGATGGAAACACTAACTTAGTTTCAGTTTCAGTTAATTATCTCATTTAAGTTTCATGATTTGAGTTCATGACCAGTTAGATGTATATGCATTACCAGTTCAGTATTCATGCTTAGTTTCAGATACAGTATGCTATGCTCAGCTTGTTTGTATGCCATGAACAGTTCAGTACATGTTTGTATGCCATGCCATGTTGCCATGCTCAGTTCAGTTTTCAAACAGCATGTTTTAAAAACATAATCGCATCGTTGCATGTTTTTGTGAGGTAGATGGTTTCTTACTAAGCTTATTAGCTTACAGGTACTACTTTTCTTATATTGCAGATACAGGTAAAAGAAAAGTGGACTAATGGAGGCTGGAGGACAATGCTATGGAGGTGTGTGTGTGTAAGGGGTTTGGAATAAAGATCCTAGGGGTCGAAACAGCTTAATTCCAGTATTTACGTTGTTAGTTTGTTTGTGGTTTAAATCCTTAGCTGGTTAAATGTTTTAATCCAGTAAAACTATGCACTATTCAGTTTGTTCAGTTTAGGACGCATGTAGGTTAATGTTAGATTGTTTTTCATGTATCTAGAAACTATGTCTGTGAGTTGTGGTACGTTCCAGTGCCTGAAAGTTCTGAAATCAGAAACTCTGATTTCGTATCAGAGTTGGATCAGTCTGCCGACCGATCCGTTGCAGTATCAGGATCCTGGATCGGTCAGTCGACCAATCCAGCACCGAACAGAGAGCATCCAGCGTTTCCAGGTGCCTGGATCGGTCTGCAGACCGATCCAGACACACTTGGATCGGTCTGCCGACCGATCCAGCAGGGCACAGAATCGTAGCAAGTTTGATCGATCCGTGGATCGATCAGCAGCTAGCTGGGAAGTTAATTCTGAGTTCCTAGCTCAGATGGGAGGTCAAGTATCCTCCTTAACACATGTACACCAACCGGAAAGGGTCTTGAATCCTTCCTTATAACAGCATGGGTGTATCAGTTGTCAGATTAACCGAGTCAGTTAGTGAAATTTTATTTTACCCAGTTTTCCGCACAGTAGCTTCAGTAGTTAATGTAGCGATCCGGCTCACAGATTAGTACCCAGGAGTTGGGTCGTTACATAAACTTTTGAAGAAGTATTTGATTTTAACTTATAAACTTTCTTTTGAAATAGCACCCCACAAAAAAACTTTAAAAAAAATATAACTCCCTATTTCTCTCTCTTAAAAAGTTTAAGTAATCTGTAGGGGATAGTGACCTTAAATAATTTAACTAATATCTTGATTAATAACTATGGCCCCAGAGTCTAAACATGAAAATCATAACTTTAATAATATAAAAATAATTATTTATTTTCCTAATTTTTCATCTCATCCATTCTATATTATCAAACATATTCAGGTTATGAGTTTGTGTAAAATGGAGTTAAGTTAATTTTAAAGTTGATTTTATCTCTAACTTTGAAAAATATTTATAATATTAAAGAATATTTAAGTTTGAACTTCAAAAATAATTTAAGTTAGAATTTAAATTTGGATTTCAAAAATATTAAATTTTAAAATATTCAAGTTTGAATTTAAATTTGGATTTCAAAAATATTGAATTTTAAATTTTAAAATATTTAAGTTTAAATTTCAATTTCAATTTCAATTTCAAAATATTTTTTAATTTTAAAATATTTAAGTTTGAATTTAAATTTAGATTTTAAAATATTGAATTTTAAATTTTAAAATATTTAAGTTTGAATTTAAATTTGGATTATATTTGCTTTGATTTAAAGATTAAGTTAGGTTTAAGCTTGATTAACTAATTTTAAACCTAAATCCATCTCACCATTTTTCTAGATTGTCAATCAGGGAACTTTATCTATTTTGTTAGATGGTTAATTTTATCTTCAATTTTAATTAATATCTAAGGATTGATTTGCATTAGAGTTAGACTAAGATTTGACAATTAGTCAATTAAATATTCATTTCAATAATTAGCTTCCAGGCTGTGGCGAGGCACTAGGCTTTCTTGGGTATTGGATCACCAACCACTTCTAGACAAAGCTTTTTAAAGAAATTGACTATGTAATTTTCTTCCTGAAAATCCTAGGTCTAACTAGTCAAGTGTAGATCAAGTCTAAGTTCTTATCTATCCTAATCTAAGCATGTATAAAGAAAAAGCAGTAAATCAAGCATTAATCATGTTTATCTAATGAAAATAGTCTTTCTCCCCCTAGATTATAGACTCGATAAGGTCTATTAAGGTAGTGGATTTTATCCTTGGGGATCCAATATTAATCAAGTCCAACTTGATTAATCAGATTAGACTTGGGGACCCATGCTTGGACTAACTTTCTATTGATCGATTTACAAGAAACAAGTAAGATCTAAATTTATGTTTAGCCTTATACCTAAGTCCAGATCAACTGTACACGACTCTTTATTTTCCAAGAACCAGATCAAGATTATTAGAACCCAAGGTGAACCATTCCAATGTATCCTTCAGTTCTTTGACTTAACTTTTCAGGCTAAAATTTTCTTCCTCAAGTTGTTAGACTTCAGTTGAAGTTCCAGTCTAAACAGATTCAATCAAGGAGCTTGAGTTAGTCACTTCCTTAAGGGTTGTTACCTCCTTTTGAAGTGACTTGACGCAAATATTAGATTTAGCCAACTTCCTTAATAGATATGAAATTAAATTTTATAAATCATCAACTTGAGTATCAGTAATCAGAGAACTTACAATATTATTTGGCCCTTCAAAAATGGATATGGATTCATGGCTTCTTTCAGACTTTGTTTCTAATTCGACTCCGGTTTCATATTCGGACTCTGTTTTGGCAACGTATGCTTATACTGGTAGAGCAAGAAAGCTTGTTTGCTCATGTTCTTCATTAAAATCTTCCGAGGATTCAGACCACGTTACTTTCAAGGCCTTCCTTCTTCTTTGCTTCTAGTTTAGACACTCTGGCTTGTAGTGTCCCTTCTGGTTGTAGCCGTAGCAGATAACTCCAGACTTGACCTTCATGATCGATTGAGTCACCTTCTTCTTCTTAAGTGCTTTCTGAACTAGTTTGACTAGTTCGGTAGTGATTTTGTCTTCTTCTTAGTCTGATTCAACTTCGGACTCGGGTTCGGTCCGACGCTTGGCTTTTGGTTTCCTCATTCTGTTTATACCTGAGACCAAAGAAATACCTTTCTCGACTAGTAGTGCATTAGTCTGTTCATAAAGTTCAAATTCATAAAATAATTTATCTAATATAATTAAGTAAAGATCCTTAGATACCTTGTAAGCATCTACCATTGATACCCATAAGGTGTTCTAGGAAAGGCATTTAGCGCATACCTGATGGCGTCGTGATTTTTCACCTTTTGATCAATTGTGTAGAGACCATTGAGAAGGTCTTGGATGCGTACGTATAGTTGGCTCACCTCTCACCCTCCTACATTTTTATATTATACAATTTATTTAGAATCAAATCTCTTTTACTTACGTTAGTATCGGAGGCCCCTTCATGCAGTTTAATTACTTCTAACATAAGTCTTTAGTGCTTGTAAATGGCCCAACTCGGTTCATCTCTTCTTTGGTTGGTCTACATTGTAAAGCTCGAGTCAGCTTGGCATCCGCCTCGATCTTTTTCATCAAGTGTGTGTCCCAGTTTTGGCATGACACAAGTGTTTCAATGGTGTTGACTGGTAGGAAGTGGCCCATTTGGATGGTGATCCTCATTTCTACCTCAGTCTTCAGAGACTAAACCATTCGTCCCTTCTAGTAGCCAAAATTTTCCCTGGAGAATATTGGTGGGTGAACAGTGTTATAACCTTCTTGATGGTCCATTAAAGAATCTTGCACAATAAAAATGAGAAAACTTATTCCAAGACTTAGTCTTGGATTAATAGTACTGTATAAAAGAGAATAAAGCGAAAAATTAGCTCGAATAGTGTTGCACCAATTTCAAGAAAAAAATTGATGAATCGATAAATTTTTCGGGAGAAGTTATTAGACCAATCCTGACTTATGGTAAAAATTTAAAAATGAAAAAACAGATGAAAAAGTGACAAAAAAATGCTCGAACGGTGGTTTCACCAATTCAGAGTGATCCCACTCTGATACCAATTATATGAGCAATGCGTGCTAAAGGAGGATGGATGAATAGTATTCGTGGCTTTCACGTTCATTTTTCGTAAATCATAGAGTAAGATGCAGCGGAAAGTAAAGAACACGAAATAAGGACACCAAGGATTTTACTTAGTTCGGAGCCTGTGATGACTCCTACTCCAAGGCCCGCGATCGTTGATCATTTTCGTTGGGCAATCACTATAAGCTCGAGAAATCTTTACAAATATAGCAATTACAAGTATTGAATTAACAACAAAGTTTACCAACAACAAAGGATTAGCAATTGTTCGATGATTATCGAAGCAGTGCTTGGACATCGTCAAATCATCTTGGAGCAGCGTACAAGAGAGTAGAAGTTGTTCAGTTTCAATGTCTGAATGTCTGTTCTCAAAGCCATCGGTCGAACCCTATTTTATAGCCGAACTAGACTTGATCCAGATTCACTTATCTCAGGATCAGTCTTTGACTCAACCCTGATCGGTCAATCGATCTAGGTGTTCGATGGACCGAACCTTTTGAACTTGCCCAACTTCCCATCCAGATTCTGTCGCTTCAAATAGAGCCTTCGTTCGATCGATCGATCCTGCTTTCCTCACTGGCTTATCTGATCTGATCAACCCAGTCTGCTTGAGTTAGCGCCTATCCACTGTTCGGTCGATTGAACCTAAGGTTCAATCGATCGATCCCTTGGTCGAACTTTAGCCGCAAGCTGATCTGATCTCCGGGGTTCGGTCGACCAATCCGGCCATTCAGTCGACCGATCAAGGCAGCAAACTTTAACCTGTAAAATATTAGTTTCCTGTAAAACAGAGTTAGAGAAATAGGCAAATAGTATAAAATATAACTTTAAAAGTCTCCGGGATATCCGGTTCTGACTTTCAGATTTCACGGGAACCCTAGGTCGAACCGACTTCTACTATTCCTCTTCGAGGAGCGCGTCCTCACCTACTCCTCTCAAAAGAAATTACCTTTTGTCATACCAGTCCTCCAGACCATTTGGAGTTTTGCTCAGCATCCGAGACTTCAGGACTTCATGCTGAACGTCTACTCTATGATCCATTCAGACTTTCACCTGGTTCGCGACCCCCAGGATTATCACCTAGAATCATCGACTCTAGGATTTCGCCCAAAATCCTTGACCCGCCAAGACTTCGCCCAGTCCCCTGGACCAGGACTTTTTTGCCTAACTGCAACTAGGACTTTTCATAACCTAGAGTTACCACCCCCTAGAACCTAGGGTTACCTCACCCTAGGGTTTTCCACCTGCCTAGAATCCACTAGCACTTTTGCCTAAGAACGCTTATGACTTTTCTGTGAACTCATTCACACTTGTTAAACAACAAGTAACTTTAACTTTGAACCCTTTGTCATTATCAAAACACAGGTTCGATCATTTAGTGCTCTATGCACCAACAATGTGTATTAATTGTTTATCCCATAGAGGGGATACTCTAGATCATATGACTGGAGGGCCTAGTGACAAGGGTATCCCTTTAACCGGACATCTAGAGCATCGTTGTAACACCCGTAAATTTCCTCTATTCTAAAAGGGAAAAAAGTAATAGAAGAAGAGAAAAGAAATAAAAATATATTCATAAATGGCTCGAGCAAGGATTTGAACCCGAAACCTCTTAGTTGAGATTAGTTTAAGTTGCTATTAGGGTGGTGGTAAAGCATCACATTAGCAATAGGAAACAATTCTTTATAAGCAGATTTTGTGTGAAGAGATATTTCAACTTCCACTTAGTATAAAAAGGAAATGAAGAGACTAAAAACCTAACTCTTGATTCCCTTTCTTCCTCCCTAGCCGAATTCCCTTTCTTCCTCCCTAGCCGAATTCCCTCTCCCCTCTTGTCATTTTTTCGGCCAAGAACCCTAGGGTTCCAAATTTCCAAAGCTTTTCAAGAAAAGAACCTAAGAGGAGGCTTCCCCACGAGGATTAGTACAATGGGGAGGAGAAATCCGGAGACCAAGGCATATAAGGGAGGCTTATTCTCCCAAAACCCTAGTGGTATAATTGTAAGGAATAGCGAAAGGATGTAAGTATCTCTCACCTGCAGTATAAGTTACTTTAAAGATGCGTTTTGTAATGTCTTTTATGCATGATTTAGTAGATGCATGTTGAGATATGTTTTAGACGTGTTAAGGAAGAAGCATGTCATATTATGTATGATGCCCTCTAAAGTTTTGGGATTAAGAGAATGTTTAGATCATCTTGATTTGATTTCCATTAAATTTTGGGACTAAGAAGTATAATCAAGTGCCTAGAGTGCTTCCCTATAAGTACGGGAGAATTAAGCGCACATAAGGTGTTTGGTTAAATGACAAGCAAGTGCAAGTACAATAAATTAATAGTTAAAAGAAAGTATTTTACTTTAGAAAGGCATGTACCAGACACAAGGTCCATGGGTGGGCTCCTAGATCGCCCCTAGGCCCCTAGATCGCCTAGTAGTACCTTGATAGGTTCGGGATTAGCTACCTCGAATCTTATTAAGGATGCACGCAGAGTGGTACAATGTCGGACCCAAAGCAAGATGATTATTATTTTCACTAATTATGTACTATAATGTTTTTAAACTTCATGATTTGTTTTAGGGTAAGCTTCCCAAGTTGAGAATTTGAGTTATATTGTGTAGCATTGATGAACTCTATAATAAGCCAAGAATCCTGTGTTCCTTACATTCCTAGCATGGTTTTTAAGTTGATGGTTTGCATGATAAATTGGTTTAAAAATGTATGTCATGTACATATTTCCGAAGTATGATTTTAGTGTGAGTTACTGTCAAGTGCATGCTTGTGTTTTCCTCCAGCAGTTTTAAAAAGCATGTCTTCTTTTAATGTATCATTTTATGAGTAGATGGTACTTACTAAGCATCCGCTTATAGATTTACATTTCCTTGTATTGCAGAAAAAGGTAAAGGAAAGCTCGAGTAAGAGGGGACAGCAGGAGCAGTGCTTGGTGGGTGTGTGTGTCGGAACCGTGGAAAAAGATCCTGGAACTTGCTAGTGCAAGGAACATGTTAAACTTTGGTGTAGTGTATTTTCCTATCTTTTGGCTATGCATGAAGCACACACTGTTAAGAATTGCTTAGGATGATTTACAGTTTGGTAGTAATTAGTGTGTCACAGACTCTTTCTCAAGAAAAGGGATAGAATGGTAGTCCAAGGAGGAGTACAAAGGGGAGAACAACTTCCTTTGTAGGGTTAGGCGTAACCCCCACACAACCCGTGACACAGCCGTGTGGAGTCACATGGCCCCGAACTTCCTTCTCTCGGCCAAGTTGACACGGCCGTGTGAATGTACACGGTCGTGCCATGCTCTCTCTCTGGAGGACCTACACGACCGTGTGGTATACACGGTCATGCCCAACCTAGCCTCTGGAAGGGGTTACACGGTCGTGTGCTACACACGGCCATGCAAGGCTTAGCCTCTAGAAATGTCACACGGTCGTGTGACACACACGGCCATGTGATGGGTCTTGCTTCAAAGGTGACACAACCGCGTGTCCTTTACATGGTCGTGCTCTGCACTAGCAGGGAAGGCCTTACACGGCAGTGTGGCACACACGGTCGTACCCAATTTTGGGCCTGGTAGGCTACACGGTCGGTCATCTTCACACGACCATGTCTCGGTTCCTCATGGGTAAGTCTGCATGGTCGGCCAAGGCCACACGGCTCAGGCCTCTAGCAGATCTAGACTTCATCTCAGCTTTGCTTCTCTCCAAAACATGACTTAGCAGTCGTAACAAGTTCGGAGGAGATCTCTGGGTAAGTCTGCACGGTCGGCCAGGGCCACACGGCTTAGGCCTCTAGCAGATCTAGACTTCATCTCAGCTTTGCTTCTCTCCAAAACATGACTTAGCAGTCGTAACAAGTTCGAAGGAGATCTCTGGGCAGAGTAGTGTGCACATAACGAAGTCTTTAGAAGGTATGAAAAGTGTAACGGCCATGCCTTAGGTTAGGGCAATAAGTAGGGCGGGCGTTACAATCGCCTTGAAAGGGAGGGCAATTCTCCATAAGGAAGCATCTAATTATGTTTAATGGGTTATCTCTAATCGTATGTTAATAAGTGTCATGTGTAATCTAGCGATTGTATGATCGGAGGATCCTAATGACATGGGTTTCCCTTTAACCGGATTTATTAGATTACCTCTTCTACTTAGTAGCATCGGATACTAGAGGTAGCACTTCGATATAACCATGGCAGGGTAGTGTCAGTATTTAGTTAGACTTTCTACATGTGTATAAGGATAGAGGTAAGGAAATGAACAATGTATAGAGACATTAATTACCGTCATAGTGAAACTAATCTCCTAGAATCATTCCCTCAATTAACTCTCTCTCTTTGTTAACTTGCATTCACTCTTTCCCTCTCGCTTCTCTCTCTTTCCTTTTCTCTCTCTTCTCTTAATCTCTCTCTCTCGAGCATGCATGAACCACCTTTCGATTGTCTAAATAATTCATCTTGCAAAATTGACTAGTACTTAATCAATAATTCTATAGGATCAATATTTTATTACTTGACGATAACCATATATTTACGGGTTATACAACACATGCCACATCAAAAACCTTAGAAGTGCTAAATAAGGAGCCTCGAAGAAGATTTTTCAAAACATATCTCTCAATCTTACTGCTAATCTGCTCGTGCTCTTTGTGCTCACCGTGATTCTTGTGCTTTGCTACGATGATGCGTTGCAATCTTGAGCTCTAACTTTGATAGATAAGTCCATAGCTTGTAACTTTTCATTCTTTCTATTGACGTACAAATTCTTATGTTTTATACTTAATTTTTTAGATTCTTTTGTAAAAGTTTCTCTAGTGGGCAATCTATCAGTTTACTATAATGGGCACTCGTAATGGACGATCCATAAATTTAATATTTTTAAATCAACTATCTATTAAAAAAAATTATCTATTAATTTATTAAAAATAAATTTTAATTTTTAAATACTTGAGAAATTAAAAATACACCATGTCGTCTTATTGGCCCAGGCTAAAATGATCTTATTTTTATTCGTAGGTCACTGTATATTAGAAAATGATTGTCGTATGTGGGATAATCTCGTTTTTAAAGAAAGCAAAGGTTTTGTTGTCCTCACTTTGACTTTAAATTCTCTTATCTTATATCGCAAGTCAACGGAAAGGGAGATTTCAATTGTCACACAGGCGATTTGACAACTAACATTTTAAAATCAATGATGAGCAAATAATAGAGTCATCATACTCTAAATGAGACTTTTGTAGCCCATAAGATGTATCGATATTCTACAGGGAATATGATTATGATGCAAGATAGATGAATATGACCTTCTCCGTGTTGATCTTTGGATGAGTTGACAAGGATGTTAGGATGAACGTATTCGTCTTTTACCATCAAGATAGATGAATATGATCTTTTGAAATTCAAATAGTTATAACAATTGACTCAAGATTTGAAATCAAATTGTATCAATTGTCATATAATTTAAAAATCTATGTTTGTTATGGAATATCTTTAATAGTCAATTTTCAAACGTAAATTCTATCATTTAGATGTTCATCCAAGCCTCTAAAAATTTATTATTATTTTTACTAAGTTTTGTTTTTATAATTTTTAGAGTATTTTTATTATTCCCGATAATTACACATCATAATTAGTCAAAAACAATGTTCTGTTTTATTAATTATTATTTCTACCAAGAGATTTCTTTTTCTGACATTTTTTTTTAATTATAAATTTGGAATTGAGGTTAATATATTAGAATTTTTTTTCCTTTCTTTATTTTAGGATTTAGAGTACATATAAACTCATGTCTAGTTGTAAGAGAATTCATCCTTCAATTAATAATAATTTTTTTTAATAAACTATAGATTTTTCTTCATAATTTTTTTCATGTTCTTTTCTTACTTTTTTCTCTATTCCCATAGAATAATCGTTATCTTATCCGATGTAAAATTCACACTTTTATATCAATGTCCAATAAGTCTACTATTGACTTATCAATGAAATAACTAACGAGGTATCAATCTTATTAATGGAGAGCAGTGTTCAAAAACACGGCCTAGGCGGCTGCCTAAGCGGCGCCGAGGTGCTATGCGGCAGCAGGCCGCGCCGGAAACCCCCCAGGCGGGTGACCTAGGCGGCTCTCGGCAGCTCTTAGCGTCCCTTGGCGGGCCTTAGGGACCTCGGCCAGATATTTAAGTTTTAATATTTTGTACCTAATTTGCTGTTTGCATGTTTACGTCTTCATCGTCTCTCATCGCCGCTTCGTCTTCTCTCATCGTCGCTGCATCGCTGTAAGACTTCGTTGCTCCGTGGCTCCGGTAAGTTTTTACGTTTTTTTTCTTACTTTCTGTTATTTTTTTTTTGTTTCTCTCCTGTTGAGTCATCGTGCGTCGTTTTTTTTCTTACTTTCTATTAATTTTTTTTTGTTTCTCTCCTGTTGAGTCGTCGTCGCCACACGTCTCCGGCTGCGCCGGACTGGAAAACCTATCCCGAGGCCTGAAGTCGCCTCCAAGAGGGTTGAGGACGCTTCCAAGGGGTTTGACCGGATAAAACTTTATCTGTGCTAAAACGGTCAAGTAGACTGGGTCTGAGGCACCTCCAATGTTCTTGAAGGTGCCTCGGACAGCTTGAATGCGCCTCGAACAAGTCTGAGGCGTCTCCAACACTACATGGTATAAATAGCTTCCAACTTCTCTTTTCCTCTTGTTCCGAAGTTCCGATCGCTTGGGTGATTTCGGCCAATCGAAATAGGGCTCACCTGAACCCAATTTCTGACCTTCTCCTTGAGAAGGCTTCCGACCCGGCTTCTCGTCACTCGACCGCCGCGCACGTTCTTCTCATCCACCGGTGTACTCTTCCGTAACTCTCTCGCCCTTCAGACAGACCGAGCTCGTCAGCTCCTTTCCCGTGTCGTCCTTCTCGCTAGATGCGTCTTCCGCTCAACTTCCTGCGCTCCTAAGCTCATGCACACTTAGACACATGGATCAAATAACAAGCAGAACCTAACATAACTTAGTTGATCATATCAAAACAACTGCGGGGTCCAACAATCTCTCTCTTTTTGATGTGTATCAACTCAAGTTCAAGTTAGGGAAAAATAGATAAACAGTAATTTATAGAAATTACTAAACTAACAGTTTAAGTATAAAGATTGCAATAAAAGAATTTACAACACTAAGAATTTTTTTTTAAAATTTTTAACTCTCCCTAACTTGTTCCTATCTCTCCCCCTTTGATCACAGCAAAAAAAATGGGGTCATAATTATCAAGTAGAAGTTTTCTAAAGAAAAGTTTAAGTTTTAAAAGAAATCATTTTCAAAAATAATTTCTAAGTAGAAGAAATTTTTTTTTAACTTAGTCAATTTTTAAACAATTTTGATAACTTCTTTTTGAAAATTTTCTAAGTAAAACTTTAGGTAAGATAATTTTTCTGAAAAAAAAAATTAAACAAAAAATTATTTGAAAATTTTGTCTAAGTAAAAAAAAATTATTCATGAACCATTTTTCTAAGTATAAAAATATTTTTGAAAAAATTGTTTAAAAAATGTTTGAAAAACTTTTTAAAGCATTATTTAATTCTAATTTTAATACTTTATCAGAAAGTTAATTAAATATTTTATTTCGATATTTTGGCTTCCAGGTCGTGGCGAGGCACTAGGCCTTCTTGGTTATTGGATCAACAATCACTTCCTTAGACAAAGCCTCATAAAGAAATTTTAACGTTTAATTTTCATGCTAAAAGCTTTAACCAAAAAAATTTAGTCTAGAAAAGATTTTGGAACCAGTAAAGGTTCCTTCCTACTGGATTAATCAGGAACTTAGGGGGTACATAACTTTTGGTAATTTTCCTAAGTTGTCCCTGATATTTTCTAATGTACCAATTTAATTTTCCATTTAACTTGAGTTTTGATTTTGGAAATTTATTCAAGCATGCATAATCATTTTTGAATTTTTGAATTTCATTTTTCAATTTCTCATTTTTCTAATTTTAAATTATCGTACATTTCTAGTGGGCATGCTTTTGCTAAATTTAATTTTAACTCACTATTTTCTTTTTTTTAAATTTAACTAAATCTTTAGTGAGTACTTTAATGAATTGAAAGGATTGCTTGGGAGTTAGGTTACGTACCTGACTTACCTCTATTTCTGATGCTCCCCCTTCATCGCAGTTTTCTTCTTCTGATGATCCTCCCACTTCATCTATGTTCATCTCCGAGCTGGTTTCTTCAAATAGATGGTTGGTCATCAGTGCTAATCCCGAGAAGGCTTCGACTTCTGATTCCGAGGATGATGATTCTTCCCATGTAGCCTTCAGATTTTTGCGCTTCGAGGACGTCAGCTTTTGAAACTTCTCTTTATCCCTTTTCTTCAGTCTTGGGTAGTCATCCTTGATGTGCCCTTTCTCGTTGCAGTTGTAGTAACGAACCGTCCTTTTGCTGCGTTGATGCCTTTTTGGCTGCAATCTAAAAATATTAGTTTTAATAAATTTATTTAGCTTCCTTACCAATAGAGTCGCTTCAGATTCGTCAATCGACGCTTCGGAGTCGGGATCGTCCTTTTCGGCTTGTAGGGCAATGTTGAGATTTGGCTTTTCTACTTGTTTAGGCTCTGCAATTCGAGATTCGTGAAGTTCAAATGTAGAAAATAAACTTTCTAAAGTACTTACCTCAAGGTCCTTAGAGATATAGTATGCATCTATTAAGGACGTCCATTCTTGAGACCTTGGAAGGCTTTGAGCGCGTACCGGATTGAGTCTCGGTTTGTTACCGATTCTCCGAGGTTGTTTAGCTGAGTTATCAGCTCTTTGATTCTCGCTTGGAGTTGCGCTACCTTCTTGCCGTTGTTCATCCGGAGATTCGTCAGCTGAGTTTGGAGGATGTCCCACTTTGCTAACTTCGCTTCTGAGGTGCCTTCGTGGAGCTCCAGGAATTTTTCCCAGAGGTCTTTGGCGGAGTCGTAGCTTCCGATCTGACTTACCTCTTGGGGCGGCAGAACGTTGAGCAGGTGAAATTCTGTCTTTCCGTTGGCCACGAAATCGACTTGCTCCTTCTTCGTCCACTGATACTCTTCTTTATCTTTTGGAGCTGTAAAACCAAATTTCATAGTTAGAAGAATGTCAAAATCCATTTTAAAAGATACCTCCATTCTTCTTCTCCATGTAGCGAAGTCTCTATCGAATTTCGAGGGTTGAATGCTTGTTCCGACCATCGTCTTAATCTTTATGCTTCAATCGACGGTCAGTCCTTCTGAGGCGGTTTGGCTCTGATACCACTTGTTGGTGCAGCGGGGTCGGCAAGAGGGGAGGGGTGAATTGTTTGCAAAATAAGAATACCCTTCTCAAACTTTCAACTCTAAAATTATAGAAACAATAATAAGAAAATAAAATAAAGCAGATTAACAGAAAAGAAAGAAGACTCAGCGATTTTGACTTGGTTACAATCAAGAAGGTTGTTAATCCAAGGCGATTGGAAAGCGCACTAGAAAAATCTCCTTTTCTGAAGGCGGAGAAGCCTTTTACACACTAAAAGCTCTTACAAGTTGCTAGGAAGTTGTTACAGAGTTGATTCATTAATTTCCTAGCTCTAGGGTTCTTTATATAGTTCATGAAAAACCTATCCCGAGTTATGAAGGTGCCTCCAAGAGGGTTGAGAGCACCTCTAAGGGGTTTGACCGGATAAAACTTTATCCGCGCTCAAACGGTCAAGTAGACTGGGTCTGAGGCGCCTCCAATGTTCTTGAAGGCGCCTCGGACAAGTCTAAGGTGCCTCCAACACTGCATGGTATAAATAGATTCCAGCTTCTCTTTTTCCTCTTCTTCTGAAGCTCCGATCGCTTGGGTCATTTCGGCCAACCGAAATAGGCTCACCCGAGCCCAATTTCTGATCTTCTCCTCGAGCAGGTTTCCGACCCGACTTCTCGTCCCTTGAACGCCGCGCACGTTCTTCTCGTCCACTGGTGTACTATTCCGCAGCTCTCTCATCCTTCGGACGCACCGAGCCCGTCGGCTCCTTTCCCATGTCGTCATTCTCGCTAGCTGCGTCTTCCGCTCGACTTCCTGCGCTCCTAAGCTCCTGCACACTTAGACACAGGGATCGAATAACAAGCAGGACCTAACCTAACTTGGTTGATCACATCAAAATAACCGCGGGGTCCAACACTTACTGTATGTTCTACTGTTCAACTATTTATTTTACTCGTATTTACTGAGTCTAGTATATTTCCTTTGCACAAAACTATTAATTTTCTTTTATAGTTTTCCATTTTTTGGTATTAGAAAGTATGCATTTATTTCAGCATACATAGTTAGATCTCCATTGTTATGAAATTGTTAAAGACAACATTTAGATTTACATATGACATTGTCCACAGTTCATATAAAATAAGGGATACCGAGGAATCCGCCTAGAGACGCCTAATCCTTTCCTAGGCGCTAGGCGCTGGCTAGTTTACTGCCCGACTAGCGTCTAACGAATTATAAAATCTTGATAGAGAGAAATTCTCATAAATTCTTGTAACAAAGAGACGAATTTCCAAAAGCTCCATGAGCAAAACTTTCCTGTTATGTAGTGTTTTTTTTAAAAAAAAAATGGGCACATTAGCAAGTATGATTCATAGAAGGAAATGCCCTTGATAAAGAACGACACAATCTTGATAGAGGCCAAAAAAAAAAAAAAACGTGTTGAAATTTAGGAATTTCCAAGGCATACGACGTCCGTTGAGATATTGCGAATTGTATGAAATAGTTGCCTCCTTTTTATTTATTTACCGTCGTTGTCTTTATTTGATCGGTGAAAAAGAAATGCAAGTGTTCCGGACACCACATCAGAGAATCCTTGCCGTCCTTTTATTAGCCCGTTTGTAAGACATTATTACCCCGATTTCTTCTATCTGAACCAGGGGAGAGAGAGGTATACCGGAAGCGTCGCTCCCTCTCGCCTCCTCTTGCTATACCTAATTCTTAGACCTTCTCTCTTCCATTTCGCCCGTCGCCCGTCGCCAGTCGCCCGTCGCCTGATGCCCTAAGCCAAGATCCAGGAACCGTAGACAAATTGAAATTGTACGAACATCGATCTTTCATTCTGAGTGTTAATTTAAAGGTGGTAGCTTTTTCTTTCTTTTTTTTTCTTTCTGGTCGCAGATTATTGATTAGAATTTCGCATTTCAATAGGATCGTCAAATGGTCATGAGTCTCTTTAATCGATCCAGCATTGTTCCAGGGTGCCAGATTATAGCTATAAAATTGGTTCCGAAATAGAATTTGTTTCTAACTTTAAGAATTTTTGAACACGAAGCAGCAAAGAAATCCATGATCAATTAAAGCTCAGATATCTAATCAGTACCCCCATCAAATTAATGAATTGATCCTCTGCCCGAGTGTCGAGGGGATGGAGAGGCCGGCCGAGAACGTGCCGCCGGACCCGAACCGGATCCCTACGTCGGTGTTCGCGAGGACGAAGTCGTCGACGCCCATGGAGTGGAGCGCCGCGTCGAACGAATCGCTGTTCAGCATCCACGTGGTCAGCTTCAAGGGCCACGCGGCGGATGCGCCGGCGTTCTCGATGGACGGCAGCTTTCCGCGACAGTCGGGCGAGTCGTTCGCGTTCCCGATGACGACGACGGAGGCGGCCAACGCGGCGGCGATGAAGGAGGTCATGTGCATCAATGCAGAAGAGAAGGCGCGTAAAGAAGGCGCCGACCGCAGCTTGTCCCACCGCTCCGACGAGTCTTTCGCTTTCCCCGTGTACGCATTTAATTTATATATCCTTCTCCAGTCTCCTCTTCTATCTCGTTTTACGTGGTGGAACTTGAGAATTTGAAGCAAACTTACGCAAAATGATGGAATTGAGAACAGATTGACTGGCGAAAAAACTGGCGTTGGCTCGAAGAAGGTGGAAGCTGCAGGAGATGCAGAGAGTGGCGAGCCGCAACCGGAGACCCAAAAGGCCACAGAGCAAAAGGCAAGGTTCTCCTGCTTCTCCTGCTTTCCATCCTGCTGCTAACACAACACAAAATCCCAACAAATGTAGGTTTGCTTTATCTCATTGCGTAGATTTGCTTTCTAATCTCTCTCTCTCTATATATATATATATTCATGGACGGATTTGAATTGTGCATTTGTTTCTTTGTTCGCGTTCTAAGAGAGAAGGTTTTCATGTCAGATGTGATTTTCTAGTGCATATGTCAGGAATGAGAAGACGCTGACTGCGATCACAGAATGAATTTGAGAATAATTGTTGCAATGAGGCTACGACATTTTGGGTTTTTGTGGCATCCCAAGCCAATGCACTCATGATTATATTTTTCGGCGAGTTGTTACCTTACCTCTTCTTTTTGGGAATATAATGTATATATATCTATATACACACACGCATACAGATCTTCTCTAAGTTTGTTCAGGGTTTGTGGTGGTGGAACTTTGGCAAAGGCTGCTGAGTTTGTTTTATCATCTGCCACGATAACGGATGATAATGACGTGACATTTGCCACTTTCGTATTAAATTTTCAGATTGTAATGCACATGGTCGAATTTCTTTTCTTTTTTCCCTTTGCAGCATTCAAAATAAAACATATGATAGAAATTTCCAACATCGAACTAATACATATATATCCACGTAATAGCGAATACAAAATCTATAACACCCTAGACACACTCCTTTTAAATTCATGTGGTCACCTAACAAATCTATATAAACAAAAAAACATTGGGCTGGCTAGCAAACAATGAGATCAGATTCTGTCCATTTTTTTATAAATCAGGAGATGATCCACAATATAATTACGGTCAGATCGTGAACACGATTCAACTTCAATTGATTGTGATCTTTTCTTGGGTTCACCTCCCTATCCAAATTATAATTTGAGTTGGGATGGATACTTGGATACTGTCGGAGGCCACCGACTGTCTAGGCCTAATGTCCACGCCAAATCAAATAAAAAACAAAGCACATCTAAGCCACCAAACCACCTTTATGCGCATTCTAAAAGATTATTTCCTTTACAAGCAACGGTTTCTAAATTTTGTTGCCCTAAACTGTAGTTGAAATTTCTCTTCATTTCCATTCATCGGTCTTAAATTTCCAAATCAAATTCTACAATCAGTCTAGGATGTCTATATATATATATAGACAACTCCTATCATCTTAGCTCGGGTAGATTATAACTTCAGGCTTCAACACTGCTTCCTTTCATCCTTTAGCATCAGTGGTAACCTAGAGCTTATATCCTTTAGCATCAATTGTTGTGTAATGTAGAAGGTAGTCTTCCTGGTAGAAAGTTCATGTATGTCCCCTTTGTCTTCTACATATTTATACTAGGTTTTGGCTTCTCTATTTAAAAAAAAAAAAAAAAAAAATAGATCCGCTAACTTAATAACCCTCTAGTAAATCCATATTTTTGCAGTGAGCCTATCATATATAAACTCTCATCTTCTCTACCAATATTTTATATTTCTATTCAGCTCTCATCTTCTCTACCAATATTTTATATTTCTATTCAGCGAGTCTTTTGTAAATTTTTCACAATATCACTTATGAACTTAGACATATCCTATTCGCTCAAACATAGTATTCATGATTTCTTGACACTATTTTCACCATAGTGAAATTTTTTGAATCTGTAACTTATATGACTATTAGTGAGTTTTGGACAAAATTCTGACCTTCGATTCCTTACAATTAGCCCAAATTGAGACCTTTAATTTGTATTTCTAGGACCCTTATAAGTCAAACCATGCCCTCAAACTTTGGTTACAAACCCTAGATATGTCCTTGGGAGTTTTTGAAAAGTTTTTAAACTTCTACATTTTTTGGCACGAAGTCATGGTTGAATTTAGATTTATTGTATTCACTAACTAATACCACTAACGAATTCTTGGTACCCAAAGCATTCTAACCATGTGGAAAGTCTCATATTCTAGGACCTATACGACTATGAGTGAGTTTTAGCCAAATCTATTGATAGCCTTTAGCTCTTTAGAATCAACTCAAGCTAGGTCCAATGTGTTTCTAAAAGTCAGCTGATTCTTACCATGTCATCTAACCATGGTTACACAACATAGATAGGGTTATGTGAGTCTCTAAAAAATTAATCAACATTTTGTATTTTTGTCACATAGTCATTATTGGACATAAGCCTATTCTATTCACTAAATAGCAACATCAAGCGTGTTCTTGGAGCTCTTCTGAAGCAGATCCTGCTGAAACATTCTATATTAGAGTCTTGTATATCTATCAGTATGTTTTGACCAATTCTGTATTAGAGTCTTATATATCTATCAGTATATTTTGATCAAAACTCATCGAAAATATTAAGCCATCAAAATTACAACAAACAAAGACTAGTGTGTTCTCATAACCTTAATGATCTTAACCATGTCCTCAAATCCTGGTTACACACCCTAAATAGCTAGCTATAAGTTTTTAAAAATTATTTGGCACAAAATTACTATTGGACTTAAGCCTATCATATTCACCATCCAACACTACTAATGTGTTCTTTGGCAAAGAACGCTGGCCATATTGAAAGTTTTAGACTTTGGATATTGTACATACATCAATAAATTTTAACCAAACTCATTGATGGTCATAAGTTCTTCAAAACCAAAGCCAATGCATTCCTAGGACTTTTTAAAGTATCACACCCTGAGGATATACTTATCCATCAAACCAGATAGTACCCCAACTAATAATATAGAAAATAATCAATATCAAGCAAATTCAAGCCAACACAAACTCCAATGCACTATAAAATCAATAAACACAGGAGATCATACTACAACTACCCAAGATAACAGTTATATCATTTTAACAAAACTTCATCTATTCGACAAGGAAAAGAAAACATAAATAACGGTAGCGGGACAAAAGAATAAAACAACTCGAACAGAAATCTGAACTCGAGTGGGACTGGAGGCCAGGACATCTGAGTGACACAACCATCCTCTATCTACTAACCTAAAAAGCAAAGGAAAAGCAAGAGCTAGTAAGTAAAACAACTCGGTGGGTATAAAAAGATAGTGCATAATATTATATAAAAAAGAATCAAAGACTGCAATCTCAGATAATAATATTTACTACAAAAGTAAAAGTACTGATATAAAATCATCTATTAAACAAATCATAACTCACATAGTAATCCTTCACTGACTTACTCACCAGATATAACCTATCAATCGGGAGTACATATAGTACATCCAAAAACTACCTGCATAAATAATCATATAACAAGTGCTTAACAAACATATATCAAGTACTAACTGTAGGAGAAACTAAGATTTTGAATCATGACAAACTTGAACCATGACAGGAAGCATTTCTATTGATTGGTGGGCAAGCGGTGCACCTTAGTGAACAACCTTCTTTAATCTAAGATTCTGTGCCAGTCAAACTACATCATCCTACAAGAATTCTGCTTCTTTAGATGAGATGGTTGTGCTGTTGAGTTTTAATACAAACTATTCCTTTTGTTTCTTTTTGGTAATGCATATGTGTATGTATTTAGTCTCACATTGCTAAGCTAAGAAGGTTGGAAGGCTTTATATATGGAGCCCTTCCATCCTTGCTTAGCAAAATTAAGGGGGCCTACATGCATGCACGGGCCGAGCCCAAATCAGGTGACTTCGAGGGCTTCGAGCCGGAAATCCATAAACCGGGCGAGACGCACGCGATCATCGCGCGCATGGGGGTGCAAATCCCCAGCTCGTGGGCCTCGCGCTTGCAAGCGGCCTGGTTTGTTTTTGCCAGTCTCTGGTTTGATCTGGTTCTTGGTTCTGTCCCGAGCGTGAGGAAGCGCACTTGGGTTTGGTCCTCGTGTGAGGAAGCGACGCACCTGCCCGGTTCGCTGGCAAAGCAATGCTTCAGCGTGAATAAATGTTGCGCCTCTGTTCATCGTTCCACACACCAAAAACCAAAGCAGTCTGCTTTCTCCTCCTCACTGAGAGGAGAGTTTAGTTTTTTCCTGTTCTGAGGCTTGATGTTCCGCGATCTGAGGTTGAATCCGAGTGCGACATTCGTCTTGGAGTGCACCTACGGACGACGCGAGTGGTTGTCAGATCTTGGGAGAATTTTGTCGGAGAGCCTCTTCATCGTAAGCGGTAATAAATTCTCTAAAGACAGTCGGCACGTCGACGCTTCAACCAGAGATACCAATTTCTTAACCTTACTCATCTATTTACATGTTTATTGCATGCTTACTATTTTGATGTAATTACTGTGTTAGTGCTCTCCTTAAACAACATGTGCTATAGTGATTTTTATTAGGTATCTTGCCTACTCGGCTAGGGCGTGCATGCCATTGAAACTTGGAGGTCTTGCTTTCTCAATTTAAGACTTAATTTATAACCAGATTTGCCTTCATCAAGCATGTTGGACACAGGTGGAATCAAATTGATGCTTGTCCTACACATGAAAAATCATTTTCCAGGTCGAAGTATTTGTTCTTCAAACCTTAAGTAATCAACAAGTGAGGTTCCATTCTAGCATGGATGATGGGATCGATAGTGACTCCACACTAACAATTTCCTGACTGACTGTTGCGCAAAGAAGATGATTGCTATACATTCTCCCAGCAATGGCACCTTCTCAGCTGGCTCAACTTACTCTAGGCTCTCACAAAGTTCAGATGAATGCTTCCCATTCCTTTATTTGGTCTGTTTATACATTGATTGAAGTTTGGATTATCACCACTTTGACGGCGCGCTCAACACAGACATGGCTACTATGTGGCAAAAGACAATTCGCTCGTCCCAACGCCCCCGCTAACCCATCCCTAGACCAACACAGAGGAAATAAATCAACACAGACATTGCTACTAGGGATTGTTGGAGGTGGATCCTCATTGTGTATTATGTAACTCCAAGCTTAGATATGTGTACTCTGCTAGGACTGATTAGACCCTCCTCTCGTATTTCGATTGTTCCTAGAGCGGAAGGGTAAATGTTGATGCATGGTTTGCAAAGGCAGAATCATTGTTTGTTCACGCCTGGCTGCCTTCCAGACTAAAGACTGAGAATGGAGAGTATTTCAGAACCTACATATGAGGGGCATGGATGTTCTTCTATGACACTCCTTACTATCTACCTTCGCACCATAGGGGATCCCCTTTCGTGCTCTTTAGACTAAACAAGTCATAACTACACTAAACTTAGCTTTTTTTGTTTCAATTTCTATTGGCTTTTCCATCATATACTTGTTAGACTTTGGGTTTACTACTGTTTTTTTGGTTTACCAGGATTTGTTGGATGCATTTTGAGTTAATCTTTATTCACCCTTACTCTTTTCAACACAAATCATAAAAAAAATATCTTCAAAATGTAATCCAAAGACCTAGATTGATCAAAAAAAAATTCTAAAACGGCTTTGATTTATTTTAATCAACTGTCTCACACCTCCTATTTGGCTAAAGAGAAAATGCCCATATATTTTGGTTTGAACCACTCAGAGTGGGGAAGAAGAAACCACATCATATGTGAACTGATCTTGGAAAAAAAAATTCATCTTCCAAAACTGGTCAGCCTGCCCATCCAAACCCACTTTTGTTCTTGTTCATTTCACTAAAATTTCAAAACACCTTGCATATTTTCGTCCATTACTTCTAACTATTTAATGCGGATTTCGTTAATCTTTACACAACTATCCAATGGTGAAGAGCCTTCTCTCAAGCTCACAAGGAGTACGTATGAAACCTATAATAACCACAATATTGTAGCATACCAAAACTAGAACTGTCAATTTGGATTGGACCCATCAGGTTGACCTAGCCCGTCAAACAATTTAAACAGATTAGATTGAAATTTTATCAATCTATTTAGATGTGAGCCTAAATAGGTTAGCCCGCGCAGATTGTGGGTCCAGGTGGGTTGTGTCACGCCTCGAGACCTAGGATTGCCGACACCGACGTTGCTTGCGAATATAAATATTCGAAAACAACAAGTCTCATAAAGTGAATATCAAATCAGTAATGATATAACAAAAATATTGTCTTTACAATGCGAAAATCCAAAAGCAAAAAGTAGAAGCGTACAAGTAAAGATAACATGAACTAAAAGGAAGAATCGCTTGAACAGGGCTTCATTACCAGCCCCAAAATGTCTCTTCCTCCTCTTCCTTGACTTGTTACTCGTCTTTATCTGGGGATGGGAGTAAGGGGGTGAGTGCTTAGGAAAACACTCAGTAAGTGGGGCCCAATCGAACATAAAACAACAGGATACAAAACATAACAAGACATTCGAAATTCATGACAGGAACATAATTCAGGAAATATGACAGAAACATAACTTCATCGAAAATATATACTTATAGCACTTTTAATCATTTTATTTTTTTATGATGTTACTAATTAGTCTCCTATATGTAACTCCTCTAAGGGGTAAGGTCATATATTGATTATTATTACTCATCGCGTCAGGGTCATAACTTATCATATCTTATCATATTTTCAGAAATTCTTTTTACTATATCTAACTTAAGTCATAATAGTGCATCTTGGAATAAAAAAATGAATGACCAATATAAAATGATCAATAATTAAATGAAAACATAGAACGCAAAGACCAAAAGAACAGATCGAATGGTACAAAATGTGGATTGAATGGAACAAAAATGCAATGTGTCAAACTCACGATATCAGAAGGAAAGAAAAATGAAAAGCCTACTTGGTCAGAAACTTTTTCAATTTTGAACATAAACTTTACAGGACTTGAATTTGCACTTGTTGATCGAAACTTGGGCAAAAACTTGAACGAAATATAGCTGAGGTTTGGACGAATTTCTGCAGTCCTTGGACAAAAAGTTTTTAGCAGTTTGGCATTGATTTTCAAAGGGTTTGAGTGTGTTGGAAATCTTGAGTGGCCAGCTAAAAGGAGGGTTGGATAGAAAGCGCCCCCAAATCAATCGCTTCCTAGGTATTCGTTAGTTGCACAGCAGAATAATACAAAAAACAAATACGAATACAAAAACTAAAGACAATAAGGAAAGAATATGCAAACTAATACACGTCGATTTACGTGGTTTGGAGAAAAGCTCTTACTTTACAACTGTCCGTAAGGTGGATGATCCCTATCTATCGGTGGATTACTCCTCGGAAGACCTCCGGCTAGCTCACATAGCTCATTGTGAGTGGAGAAATCTCACCATAAGTCTCACAAGAACTCTTGAGAAGCTAGCGCATTAGTAGACTACTAATAGGAGTTAACCATCTCTATTTCATCAGCCTTAACCAAGTTCCAAAGCCTTGGTTATATAGGCCACGGATTGAAAAATCTCACCTACCAGTCGACTGCCAAAACCATCAGTCGACTGTCCTCTGTGGATATTCGACTGTTACAACCCAACGGCTCGATACCAATCGACTGGTGAAAGTACGAGTCGACTGATCCACACTGGCCGAGCGAACAAAAGTATTTTATTCGCTCCCAGTCGACTAATGACACCACTAGTCGACTGGTACCCGAGTACAATCTCTCAACACTCGGACCCTCACCCTTATGACTCACTTGACTTTTCGTTATAGCCTTAACCTTTTTGCCTTCAAGCCTACTTCCTTTGGCTCTCATCCCTCAGATGCATTCAAGCATGCGGCTCGTCCCCAATGTCATCCTTCGTATATGCCTCGAAGTCGCTTCCCTCGGCTCTTGTCCTTGTTGCCTTGTCCACGATCCCTCGGATGCTCCATCCTTCACCGGACTCGAAGCCATCAAGCTGAGATATATGTGTATCCTGCAAACTTGCACACTCACATACACATATCAAATACAAGGGTGAACCTAACCTAAACTCTTTGCCCAAACATCAAAACACATGGTCGGATGGACCATTGGGATTGCCCCAACAATCTCCCCCTTTTGAGGTTTAGCAATACGTTTAAGTTAGGGAAAACATAATAGCAAATAAACATGCTAAAAATAATGGACTTACGTTACCAAGGATACACACTTGGACTTACACTACCAAATGGACTTACGTTGCCAAGGCTAGACACTTTGACTTACACCGTCGAATGGACTTACATTGTCAAAGCTACACACTTGGACTTACACCGCCGAATCAAAAATGCAAACATGCATTGGAACCTATCTCAAGGCTCCCCCTACACCTATGCCCCCCCCCCCCCATTGAGCTAGGAATTTTACTACAAGGCTATTTAAGAACCTATCACAACGCTCCCCCTACACCTATACTCCCCATTGAGCTAGGAAGTTTACCAAATGCAAATGCATTTAAGGTTTTCCCACTTAAACCTTACTTCTCCCCCTTTGCCTAATATTAAAAAGCTCCAACAATATCTCAATTGTTGAAACTTATCATCCAAATTGATCATAAACTCGTGTATTTATCCTCCTAGGATCTCATACACCAATACGAGTTGAACCGATCAAAATCTAGTGCTGAAAATATTTTCAGACTGATATCAGTCGACTACTAAAATCATCAGTCGACTACTCTTCTTGATTTCAACACACAGAACCATTCTGTGTTTGAAATACATTGTTACCAGTCAACTGATAACTCTGTATTCGAAATACACTGTTACCAGTCGACTGGTAACTACACCAGTCGACTGGTACTCTTTTCCAGCCCATTTCAACATTTCTAACCCAATTTTAGAAATGCGCCAGAAATTTCACAGATATCCAAAAATCTCCAAAGTTTATGGAAAGGTCTGTTTTACCCATGTCTACTTGGGAAAAATACATTCAAAAATGTATCACCAATCCCAAGATTGATACAAAATCCAAAACTAGCTAAATGGTTCAATTGAACTTTGACCTAAAGTCCTAGTTTTGGCTTCCTCTTGATGTATTTGCTCATACTAACCCACAATGCATCCCTAGTATTGGTTTATATGACATCTATACATCCAAAACCAATTATCATGTAATATGACCACAATGTCATATTTCCTTGCATGAAACACAATCCATTTGTGCTAATTCCCTAAGGTTAAGACTCAAATCCGTCTCCAAACTTTTTGGCGCATTCATGACCCAATCTAGACTCCCAAGTAAAACCCACTTACGATATATTTGTCATGGGTACCAAATTGACTCTTTGAGCTCCCATAGAGCTCTTAACCTTGGTCACCTCCCTAGGTGACTCATTCACAATTGATAGGCCACATCGGTGCACCTCCGGTGACACTTAGCCTACAAACCTAACCTTCTTAACCTTGGACATCTTGTCCTTGGTTAGCTTCTCCTTACCTTTAAATGACTTTCCTTTGTCATTAATTGATTTCTCCTTGCTATAGTCATATGCAATCCTAGCATAAGACTTTCCCTTAGCCTTGGAGACACTAGATCGGTATCCCAAACCTGATCTATTATTGTTGGGTCTTTGGCTACCCAACACCATACTTAACCCTCTAGATCCAACATTGAATCTATCTAGGGTTTTCTCCAATTGATCAAGCTTTTCCTTCAAAGCTTGATTTTTCCTTTTTAGGTTCCTAACCCTAGAATCAACATGTCCATCTTGGACATTCCTAGACATACCAATTCTAGGCATGTGTCTCCCCTTATTGGGATTAATGCCTTGATTTTCCTTAGGTCTACCGTTTCTAGGTTTATCATGCATAGATCTCCTAGAGTTATGATCTACATTTACCCTATTTCTATCATGATATTTAAATCCAAAATTTTACATGGATAAATAATGAAAATTATTTCTAGCATGCATAGAGGAGTTTAAATTTGAATTAACCTTCAAGTTAGGATATACCTCTCTTACCCTTGAAGCTCCCCCTCGACTTGAGCTCTTCTTCTTCTCCCATTTCTTTAGATGCTCCAATGTCTTGAACTCTCCCTTCCTTGGGCATCTTGTGTGGTAGTGTCCCATTTCACCACACGTGAAGCATCTAATGTGCTTCTTCTCCTTTTTCTTCCTACAACTCAAATTAGATTTTAAAGGAATTAAATTGAGTTTAGGAGTTACCTCTTTCTTACCCAATGAACACCTACTCTTATAGTATCCCTTCTCATTGCACTCGAAGCAAATGATGTGGTCCTTTGACTTCACTTCGGTGGAGGTACTCACTAGGTTAACTTCTAAGACTTCTTCTTCACTTGTCTTAGATTCTTCTTCAACCCTTGAGGATGTTTCCTCATCCACACTTGTGGATGATATTTCTTCATCCTTCTCCTCTTCGGATCTTGAGCATGGCTCAACTTCCGTTTTCTCCTCCTCAACTTGAGCAATTAAACCCATCTCCTTGGGTTCTTCTTCTTCTTATGTATGTTTAGGTTCTTCCCCTAGAACCATCTTCACTTTACTCCACAAATCGTGAGCGTTCTCATATTCACCTACACCACTTATCACATTAGATGGTAATATATCTATTAAAATTGATATCACTTTTGAGTTTGCCTCTGATTGTGAGGTTTGCTCTTCCGTCCAATGTCGTGATCGGAGTTTCTTCCCTTTCTTATCTTTTGAGACTTCGAACGGCTCCTTGATTACCATCATGGTGTCCCACTCCATTTCAAAGAAGACCTCCATCTTCATCATCCAAAATGTGATGTCCCCCAGGCTTACTCCTTCATACTTTGGCGGTTCTATCAAGCCGGTCATCTTTTTAAGCGTTGCTCTTCTCGGCAGTTAGTCCAATGAAGTGTGACTTGGCTTTAATACCACTTCTTGGAAATCTTGAGTAGCCGGCTAGAAGGGGAGTTGGATAGACGACGTCCCTAAATCAATTGCTTCCTAGGTATTCGTTAGTTGTGCAGCGGAATAATACAAAATAATACAAAAAGCTAAAGACAATAAGGAAAGAATACGCAAACTAATACACGTCAATTTACGTGGTTCGGAGATAAAGCTCCTACTCCACGGCTGTCTGTAAGGTGGACGATCCCTATCCATCGATGGATTACTCCCCGGAAGACCTCCGGCTAGATCATGTAGCTCTTTGCGGGTCGAGAAACTTCACCACAACTCTCACAAGAACTCTTGAGAAGCTAGGGCACTAATAGACTACTAATGGGGGTTAACCACCTCTATTTCGTCTGTCTTAACCAAACTCCAAAGCCTTAGTTATATAGGTCACAGGTTAGAAAACTCTGCCTACTAGTCGACTGTCAAAACCATCAGTCAACTGCCCTATGTGGATATTCGACCATTGCGACCCAACGACTCGATATCAGTCAACTGGTGAAAGTACAAGTCCACTGATCTACACTGGCCGAGCGAACAGAAGCATTCTGTTCGCTCCCAGTCGATTGCCCAATCGACTAAACCAGTTGACTGATGACACCACCAGTCGACTGGTACCCAAGTACAATCTCTCAGCACTCAGACCCTCACCCTTACGACTCACTTGACTCTTCGTTGCAGCCTTGACCTCTTACCTTCAAGTCTACTTCCTTTGGCTCTCGTCCCTCGGATGCATTCAAGCCCACGGTTCGTCCCCAATGTCATCCTTTGCGTATGCCTCGAGGTCGCTTCCCTCGGCCCTTGTCCTTGCTGTCCATAGTCCCTCGGATGCTCCATCATTCACCTGACCCGAAGTCATCAAGCTGAGTCATATGTGTATCCTGCAAACCTGTACACTTACATACACATATCAAATACAAGGGTGAACCTAACTTAAACTCTTTGCTCAAACACCAAAACACATGGTTGCATGGACCATTGGGATTGCTCCAACAGAATGTCCATTTGGAAGATAATGCCTTGGCTATTTATAGGCATGAAGGGGTGGCCAAGCATATGAAGAGATTGCTAGATGGAGGGTCATCCATTAAAAGAGCTAGGTGAACGGTCATGGCTACATGGAGGGTCATCCATTAAAAAGGCTAGGTGTAGAGTCATGACTAGATGAATAGTTATGGCTAGATAAATAGTCACCATCATGGCTAGATGCATAGTCACCATACCATTACAACTTAGTATAGTGTCCACTAGTGTAAATCTCCATGTCCATAATTGGGTCCACAGGCTAGCCCACAGGTTGAGAAGAAATAAAAATCCAAAACTTAAAACTAAAGTGAAAAACTCAAAGGGCTCGTAGGCTAGTGGGCTAGTGAAAAACTCTTACCTAATCTGCAACCAAAATTTAAAAATTCTAACCTTTTCTATATTTTCTTTTATGGGTTAGTAGGCTGGCCAGCCTAATCTGCAATGCAGCTTGAGTTGGGTTGGATTGGGGATTTTCCATCCCACTAGGCTAGCAGGTTGGCTAGCTTTAGCCCACCCCAATTCATCAGGTGATGAATTTTTTGGCCGGTCAACCCGTACCACCATAAGTCGGCCTGTTTGATAGCTCAAATGAAAACTATGTTGATTTTCCATTTTTTTGCATTCCTTTCATTGTGATAGTACTTGACAATTAAATGACCTAAAAGACTTGTTTTACTTACTCTATACCCTAATTAACATACACAGATAAACCTTCACTGATGGAGACCAATGTTTTTTGCTCGTTGTAGTATCCCTACGCTCCAAGGAATACTACATAGATTTATTATGATATTCTTTTTGCCATTTGAGTTTTAGAAGACCATCTAAGTCATTTTAGCTAAACCTTCCAATACATCTCAACGAGTCATATTCTTTATACAAGTAATGTGTTACGTTCCTGGTGCTGGTGCAATAATAGACATTGTGTTTTGATGTCTGTACAATTTGTTTAGACAATATGTTGGTATGATCATAATATGGGAAATATAATTGAAGCAAGTTTAAGTTAGACTGATATGTCAAAATAAGTTAAGATTGACTAGATATTTAGCATTGGATGAAGTCTAATGGGTCGAGGTCAACGAGATATTTAGCATTGTGGAAAGTTCAACAAGTAGTAAGAAAGTTTTAGAATGTGGGACAACTCAAAATAATCCCAAAGCAGCACACACTTATTTGTTTGGCAAATGAATAATAATATCCATGGTGTGCGTCTAGTTACTCTATACTAATTGCTACAATAATTCCATTATTTCAATCAAATACAATGCTCAACTTCCTAGATCAATGACAAAAAAATTTTGCAAGTGAAGTAGAAACCACTTTCATGTGTCTCTACACTCTACTTTGATTATTGTAATTAATGATAAAGGGAGTAATATATGATTAATATTGAGGGTGATAGCCATAACCATCAAAAAGCACACTTGGGTACTTGCTGCTTAGGTGTGTGCCATCTATACCTATTACCTTCCTGAAATGTGTGATCGAAACCCTCATGCACAAGTACAAAAGTAAAAAAAAATTAAAAAATATTAGCAATGTTAATTTTAAGGGTTACATATGTATTCACATCGACCTACCTTAAATCCCTCCAGTGCCCAAGGAGTTTATTATAATATGAATCATCAATGTGTCTTAGCTCCCTCAGATACTCAGAGAATTTGTAGAGTCATAATCACGTCTAACCTTTTTATTGGTGCAATATCTCTGAGTCAATGTTGACCAAGTTGACTAAACTTGAGTTGACTCAAGGTTGAGTCTTGATATTTGGATTTCGATGTTTGACAATATATGGAGATTGCATAGGAAGATTGTTAATGTAATTCCCCTCTGGTCAAAATTTGATGAGTTTAATGTGAAGAAGAGTCAAGTAGGTCAAGGTTGACCGGATACTTGACTAGGAAAGTCCTAACTGGAGATTAGGCAAAGGCAAGTCCTGGTGAGTGATGCCAGGAAGTTGAAAAGTCCCGGTGAGTGAAGTCGGGCAGTGGGAAAATCCTAATGAGTGAAGCTAGGTGAAAGTCCTGGTGAGTGAAGTCGGGTGGAAAGTCCTAGTGAGTAAAGCTAGACAGAAGAAAAATCCTAGTGAGTGAAGCCAGGTGAAAGCCCTAGTGAGTGAAGGTAGGTAATAGGAAAATCCTAGTGAGTGAAATCAGGTGAAAGTCTTGGTAAGTGAAGTCAGACATATGGAGGTCTAAGTGGGTCAAGGTTGACCAGACACTTGGCATGAGACAAGAAGTCCAAGTGGGTCCTGGAGGACCGGACGCTTGGCACGAGGAAGAAAGTCCAAGTGGGTTAAAGGATTGACCGGACACTTGGCAAAGAAGTTCTAGCAGGTCAAGGTTGACCAGATGTCAGGCAAGGAGTAGTCCCAACAGGTCACGGTTGGCCGAAAATTGTGTAAAGGAACCCTAGACTTCGATTGGCAAGTTAGGGTTTGATGATTGACTACGGTAGTCGATTACCATAGCTTAAGCGACTAAGGAAATCGCTTAAGCTTGGAATCGTGAGAAAAGTTGTCTAATCGATTAGTGTAATCGATTAAGACATGGTAAGCGATTAGGGTAATCGCTACTTTTTGCTTCGAACATAATGGTTCTGTTCGAAGCTTAAGCGATCAGGATGATCGCTTAAGCCTGTCTTCGCAAAAGGCAAAGAAGATTCGGTAGGCGATTAAACAGGAAAGCTTAATCGCTTACAGCTTGTTCTCGCGCGAACAGAAAGCTTCCTAATAGATTAGGCTAATCGTTTAGGAAGGTTTAGTCGATTAGGCTAGTCGATTAAGCTTGAAAATATAGCCGTTGTGAGCCCGATAAAAAGGCTTCGCGTGCACTGTTCTAGATATTGCATCGCTCATCTTCTCCGCCAGTTCTTGCAAGCTCAGGGTTGAGGTGCTGCTGCATTTTCGAAGCTCACAAGAGGCAATCACAAGCAACAAGGTCAAGCAAGAAGATGTTTTTGTTATACTTGTGTACATTTACTTCTTGTTTTGAGTTGTATGTTTGTGTGAGAGTTCTAAGAGGCTTCTCCGCCTTTGGTAGTTATCGAGAAGGAGTGTTTTCATAATGAATGAGTGAGTGAGGATCGGATCCTTGGATTAGTCACCTCTTCTTGAGGTGAATATATACCAAGTAAATCCTCCTTAAACTTTACAATTACAAAATTTGTAGAAAAACACTAATGAATATGCAACATGATTTTAAATGATCATTCTAGATGTACAACTTCTTTCATTGCATTTGAAGAGGGGATCATATTTGGACTCCAGTCAACTTTTCCATCAAGATAGCATTTGAGATCAGTGACGGATCCAGGAATTCAAGTATGGAGGGGTGATCGCGATTTAAGCTGAGCTTGACTAATTTTTACACGGAACAAGGGGCAGATGCTTCAATATCGAGAATAACTCCTTGGATAATGGTTCATCCTTATTTTAAATTTCACAAAAATAATGGACATTTTATAGCTTGTTCAGAGTAATTTGACTCCATGGGCTTTAAAGGACGCAATACATGGTTCATTTTTAGAATTTGAAGAGTTAAGGTTAATCTAATAGTGTTGGCTAAATTTCAAGTTTTAGACAGCAGCAACGAAAAAAAATACTATTTCAAAGGAATAAAGGACCACACGTACGGTAGATTGCTTGGTAGTAGAGTTGGAATTATTTTAGATCTATCTAACTGTTTTGCACCAAAATAGTATGTTCGAAAACACACAAAAAAAAAAAAGAGTAAAAAATAAAAGAATAGTAAGACTTCAGAGGTTCCAACGAACACAACATAGTTTAGAGATTTAAACGAGTTTAGGCACACATGTAGCAGTTTTAATTGAGAGGGTAGATTTTTGGAGGGTGAAGTCATGTGTGATTGTGGTTTGTAAATAATATTTGCATTTATATTTCTTCAAATGACTGCAGATGTAAGTACATTTTTAACAGTTTATTTTTTATCATTTATTTGATATCTTATTCATGGTTTAAAATTTCATGTCATATAAAAATTTCGGTGACCGAATGATACAATTTCAATATCAGATACCAATATGATTTTGATATTTCTTTTAAATATAAAATATATTAATTAATAATAAAAAATATATAACATAAATATTTAAACTATAAAAAATATATAAAAAAAAATTTAAAAAAGAACAAAAAATGGGATGAAAACTATATATATAGACTTAATTAATTCCCAATATATATAATTAATATGATAATTTTATTAGGATTTAATTAAGTCTATTTAGATTATCTCTATTATAATTATAAGTTGATTAAAATTATTAATATAAGTTTTATTAATCTTGCTATTTTATTAGGAATTTGATCCTTTACTAACTAATTTTGGTAAAGCCTAAAATGACATTACGTTAATATCCTTTTTTTATTCATATCGAAAATAATTCTAAGGTTTATTAGTAATGTAAAATACAGAAAAATTACGAATAATAATAAGGAAATTTTCCAGAATTTTTAGAAATTTTTCTGAAATTTTTCGGAACTCGTATGACTCAGGTTACGGGAATAAAAACTGAGCCCCGGGAAAGCCTGTTTAGGCTACCTCATTTAAAAGAGGAAAAGTTTGATTTTTTTTTTCTTTTTTCTTTTTATTTTCTTATTCTTTTATTGCCGCCGTATCCTTCTCCCCTCACGCGTGCCCTAACCTCCTCGCGCTGAGCGGTTTCTTCTTCCACTCATACAAAACCTTCGGCCGAAGTCCATCTGCTCTCCATCGTCGCACACCGCATCCGCCCGACTCCCTCTGCCTCTGCGCGCCCCTGTCGGTCCACCGCCGTCAGCCCGAGGGCCACTTGGGAGTCGCCGTTCAGAACGCCGGCATGGCCCTGTCTTCCCTATGCCCTAGCGCCGGCGCAGATCCAGCGTACTTTTCTTGGGCTATGCCCTAGGTTCCCGACGCCGCTTCACCTCAGCCCTAGCGTCGGCCTCTCCTTCTCCTCCTTGCCGAGCCGCACCAGACGCTGCCATCACGTGAGGCTGCACGGAGCAGTGCCGACGCCTCGTCGAAGTGTCTCTTCCGCTGTGCCCTAGATTGGGTTCACCATCACTCGATCGCTCGCCGACGCCGATTTCACTGTGCGTTGCCATTTCCGTTGCCTAGTGCTGCTCTGGTTCATCTCTTTCTCTCGGGTTCCTTAGCCCTCTGCCCTAGTTCACCCCCACAGCCATATTTGGGGTTTCCGGCAAGGAAATCAGAGATACAAGGGTAAGTTGTATGGTTTAGAAGGGGTGGATTAAGATTTTGAGTCTTATGCTCAAAGGTTAATTTGTTGTTTGCGTTTTTGGGATAATTGTGTTGTTGATCAGCAATTCCACTTTGCTGCAGCCACTAGATCCGACAGCAACCTCCTCTAGCAGTGGGTAAGTACAAAAATTTATTTAAGTTTAAGTTGATTATGTGTAAATGGATTAGGTTTGGAATTGATCTAATGGTATGATTAGGGTTAAGGTAAATTAACTCTAGTTAATCGTTGGATTTATGTTAGCTTCTTGAGGATGTGATTTAACTAATTTATTTATATGTAATTAGCTAAATCTGGATATCATGTATTACAGGACTTTGACGCGAGACGAGTATCTCGACGTCGGATTTGGACCGATTGGACCTTTCTATTGGAGGCGGATACTTTGACTTTATGTCATTTGATATGCATAGTAATGTTTTTAACAAATAGCAATGATTGTGTTTCTTATTTGTTTCGGTTGATCACTACCCGATCTGTTATATGCTTGTTTGTTTATTTGTTATGCACATCATGTTAGTATTTACCTAATTATACATGCTTATAGAGGTAGTGACACAACCATGTTATTTATTATGTTCAAGACCTAGGGTTTTTAATACCTTATCTGATCTGTGTACCTTTGATTTGGTTTATTATCCTATGGTACACATTTTATATTTATATATGAATATTGCTATGCTGTTCAGGATATTGCCATGTTTAGTGTCATGCATCATCTCGCATGATTGCATGCTGTGCGATAGTCTGCTCCATTATTGTCAAGCACATCGCCAGTTACATGTATCTGCACACACCACCACTCATAGGTTAGTAGTATATCAGACAGGTGTGTGACAGTTCTGCTTCGTTGGTCTGGTGACTCAGCGTGGTAGTCGACAGACAGTTCTGCTCTGTTTGGCTCCGCTGGTTTAGTGTAGCAGCGTGGTAGCCGGCAGGCGGTTGGACTTTGTTTGGCTCCGCTAGGACGCTCATGGGTAGTGTACTGCAGCGTGGCAGCACGCCGGGATCCCTCCCCGTCATCGTGTACCGGGAGATGAGAGCATTGAGCTCCGCCACTTATGATTTGGGGTAGGAGGATAGGTGTACTCCGACAGCATCCCATCCACTCGGTCACTTATAAGGAGCAGTGATGGCAGAGTGCACGGTTGTCACAACCCTACCCACTCGGTCTCACCATTGTGTGTGAGATGGTTGACTGACGTCAGGGGTGACCATGACATTTGCATCATATGCATGATGCATTTATTGCTTGTGTTTGCTGTATTTGCTTCCTGCATTTATATGGATGCATATGATTGACATGCATACAGGATTTATGACACTCTCGGTCTGACGACCCTGTTATACTTATACCCTGGTCTTGGTTAGTACAGTTTTCTCCTGCTTATTTCAGTTGCATTTATCCTTCTTCTATCAGGATACTGTACGCATGATTAGTGTTGGTTGTTATTTTCTTCATTATGCATATCAGTTATTACCCGCTGAGTGTTGGACTCACACCCTCCTCCGTTGCTGTTTTCAGGTTGATGCTGTCCGGAGAGTTCCAGTCGCTAGTCCCCTGCAGTCCACAAGGACGTGTGTCGATCTTGTGGTTTTCTTTATTAGACTATGTTTAGACTTATTCTGTTTTGATACTTTGCATCTTGTATGGATTTTTACTTGTCGATGGATTTTTATTCGATATGATGCTCTACATGTCTGCCTAGACGGCAGAAGAGGTGAGTTGATTTTATCGTCGGATTTGAGCTTTATGGGTGTAGTGGAGTAGGACATCAGTTTTGTGCTTTATGAGTGTAGTTGAGTAGGGTTGTTTTTGAGTCTTCTTATCACTGCTCTAGATTGTTCACTATTAAACTGCGTGGATGTCTGTGTGATGTATTTTTATTATTGTTATTGTTCTGGCCGTGTTGGCCGATGTATATGTGGCCCGGGGGCAATGTATAAAGTTTCAGATTGTCATCCGTACAGGAGAGATGCTGCCGAAATTTCTTCTGGCAGGGACTCTCCCGGGGCGTGACAAGTAATTTCTATAGACGCGTCAATCAAAGATCTAGAGTTCAAGACTCAGTTGCGGTGTATTATTAGAAATTTTTCTCATTAATCAATCAGATATCTAGAGTTTGAGACTCAGCTGCGGTGTATTATTAGAAATCTTTTTCATTAATCAGTCAAGGATCTAGAGTTCTAGATTTAACTGCGGTGTATTATTAAGAATTTTTTTCATTAATAATCAATTAGGAATTTAGAGTCTCTTTAGTTCTACATCTTAGAAAGGACAATGCTGTGAGTAGAGAAGCTTTTATAAATACCTTAGGACGGTAATGTTAAAAAGTATACATTTCTCGGCTTTTTGGCTAAGATCAAGTAGGATATATTAAATTAATTTTTTATAAGGGTGAGTCCGTTACAGTAGCTTGCTGCTGAAATTCTCGAGCGTCTCCCTTGCATTGCACTATTGTATGGGTTTGGCGTACCTTTACCCAATTTATAAGCGGCCTTTTGGCTAGGATTAAGCTTAGTATTTGTTCTTATAAAATTTATGTGTATTCATGTATTATATTACACACGCTATGCGTGTGCACGATCGCTAGCGTTACCTTTGCATTATACAATTGCATGGGTCTGATGCACCCTTATCCAATTTATGAGCAGTCTTTTGGCTAAGATTAAGTGTAGTATTTGTTCTTATACAATTTACGTGTATTCATGTATTATTACACACGCAACACGTGTGCACGATCGCTAGTGTTATTAAAATTTCAAAAACTCTCCCATGCCCCCTCCCTCTAGAACTGCGGCCATGATCTTTGGGCTTGAGCGTAGCCTTCGCGGATGTGATGGTCCTGTGCATAGCCTCTGTGGACGCGGTGGCCCTGCTCACCGCCTTCTTGAAGATCACGACCTCGTGCACAACCTCCGTGAAGGTCACGGGGCTCGCGTGCCGCCTTCACGAAGGCCACGGACTTATGCGATGTCTCCACTGAGGTCGTGGGGGTTCACAGACCACCTCTGTGGAGGTCACAAGCCTCGCGCACCACCTCCGCGGAGACCTAGGGCTTCGTGCAATGCTTCCACTGCCTTGTGCTAGGCATGTTGGTATCGGTCTGCAGAGGGAACGAAATTCGCCAATTTCAATTGGCTCGACATGAGATTTTAATCCATGATCTTAATAGGAACAAGTAAAAGGTTTCATATGATAAACTATTTAACCATTTTTGTTCTTATTTGTTATTAAAGATGATACATCATGTTTATATCACATCTTTAAAGCTATATATTTCACCTTTTCTTTTTAACAAATTATCTTTTATGCTACAAGCGTAAGGCATATGAAATCATGCTAAAGTTTTTATGTATTTCATAATAAACATAAAACAAAATTACAAAATTATTAAATATTAACTAAAATATTTGGATTTTTCTATATTCATTTTTTCTTAATGTCTTAATTCTATTACTATTTATATTTCAATGTGTTCTCTCGTATTACAAATGCCATCTGCAGCCAGCAAGTAGCATTTGCAGCTTTTAACATTGACTGTGATTTTCAGCTAGCAGGTTGTTTGTATCACATAGCCTATTTAGCGGTCAAAAAAGGTTATTCTGATGTGATAATGAAGATTAAATATATCCTTTCATTCTTTTGAGTACAAAAGTAACGAAAGTAAACAGCAAGCCACACTATCTAGTTAAGCTTGCCTATGTTTAAAAATTATGTATCACTACCTCAAGCTAGGTCAAGAGTAAACAATGAATTAACAGCATATAGTGGAAACTCATTTCTTTTATTTTGACAGGTGGAAACCTTGGCATATGATTGAAAATGCATATGGCATTAATCATTTTGTTACCTGAGTTTGTTGATAGTTTTCTAGCATTCGGCGGTACTGATGTCGTGCTTCAGGGCTTTCTATCACAGATATGACTTTTGAGAGAGCTTCATCTAGAGCTTTATTGACCTTTTGTTTGCGGAACACCTTGTTTATGTCATCGTCTTCCTCTTCATCAATAGATTTTGGTTCAGCATGATACCCTCACAATCCAACTCCTCTCTTATACCAACGTAACATGACCTTCTCTAGGATACCAACACTCCATATAAAGTCTTTGTATTTCTTCCTTGCTAGGTGAGCTCTTACATGGGCCTGACAGGAATAAGACGAAAGATTGAAATGTAAAACAAGTATATTTTTTTTTAAGAACCCAATTGCCGAGTACTACCTTTCTAAAAAAAAAAAAAATTTGTTTACACGAATATGTTTTCACAAAGACTTAAGTAGCTATCAGATGTCCTCTCTGGTCTAATCTTCCAAGCTGAAGAATTTTGCATTTCAGTCTAATTTTTCATGCAAATCAGGTGTACTTTTTCTTGTGACTTGGCATCTTACTCTTGGGACTTGGAACTTGGCATCAGTAGACAAATTAGGTATGTTAATGAACAAGAATTCAGCACAGGTGTATATTATATCACTATTCTTACGTATTTGTGAAAATTGAACAGTATGAATATTGTGTTAGTATATGGAATTTGCCTAGAGAAGGGCTAGAAGAAGATCCCAAGTATAAGATTATGGAGTATAATGCACGAGTTACATTATGTCATGCCTCATGTTGCACTATACAATCTCAATTTACAAATATCTATTTTCATAATTAACATCCTCCACTGTAGTCTAATCTATATGAAATCTTTTTTGAAGATTGAACCTAGCTGAAATATTTTCTCTTAAAATAATCCTAAATGATTGACTCTTTCAAAACAAAATTAATTCCTTCAAATGCTTGGCATTTGCATTATGTTGTCAGTTATCTATATTTACATATTTTTCAATAAACAAAATACCAAGTGATGTCATGGTTTAACACACCTGTTCACTGTCTATCTGAATTTAGCCTTTAATCAATAGGATGGATGGATGAATAGACGGCCACATATTGTTTAATTCATCTTTAAGTTTGCTTTGCATCCAACTTTTCGTTTAATCTTCAATTATTCACAAGAACATACCTAACATGTATTATTGTAAGAAAGTGTGGACTTGTAAACTAGCCTTGTATTGATTCAAGTGTGGGGAATTGGTGTTCTCAGGGCATGCCATTTATTGATATTTTTTTTAAGGGAAAAGGAAGGTTAATAGACTACTCTGTATATTAAAACAAGATATGTACACCATTAGTATTTACAAATGAGGCTATGTAAAACAAAATGAGCTAACCCTTCTAAAGGTTAGAAATCATTATGAGCAAGATGAAAAGCCTATCAACAGTCAGATGGAAAGCTCGTCAATGAAAATCAAGGAATGTTCTATGAATTGAGTACATCAACATTCAATTCTAAGTCCTTATCTCTTTTTGGAACAAAAGGTGATATAGCTCATCCCAAGCCACGGAGGACATTTTTCCCTAGCGTAGCGACCCTTTGCATGGGGGAGGTCAAGTTCTTATCTCTTTTTGTTTGTTACTAGAAGTGTTAAATTTTTTTTTCAAACGATATTATGCTAATTGGTAAGTTTTTTACTTAAAGTAAACTCAACCTTTAATCGTGAAGATAAGCTTTAGAAACTAACAATACTAAACTAAAGTAAAATAAGGGAATGGCTACCCACAACTAAGAGTCCTTAATATGATAAAGATTGAGTTGGAAAAAGAGAAAAGCACTACCCTTAGGTTACAACAAAAAAAAATTGTATTGTCATGATACAATCAACCAACTTTGAGTATCAGATGGAATATAACACACAAAAAAATAATAAAATAAAAGGTACCAAAGATGAGAGGTGCTGAGATAAATCTGTAGAGACAAAAACTATACACGAGCATTTAGGTATAACCCTGATACCTAATGAAATTTGGTTCCACAACTAGATAATTACCATGATTACTAATAATCAGTCACAACTGAAGAAACAATATAAAGGGAAAATTGTACCTTAGAAATTGTAAGTGAAAGTTAACATTAGATAATTAAAAGCCATCTAGATGATGAAAGAATTTATAGCAATATATACTTTTATAAGGGAAATAATTGACCTAGCAAAACCCAAGTTGTTACGGTTGGAAAAATTGACAGAGTTTTCATCCCTAGATAGTCCTTCTACCTTAATGGATTTACTATTTGCATTTTATATTCACATCCATAAGATTTGTGTATTTACAATTAAATCCTAAAAAGAAAAAAATTTATATCGTGTATCTATTGCTATTTAGACTACCAATAAATGCTCGAGTTAGGCGTTATGAAACTATGACAAATATACATATCAAACGAGGAAGAACAAAAAGAACTTGGTTAGTAATATAAAATAAGATAAAATTTATTTAAATATGCATCTGGGGGAGATCGAGCTTCAAGAAATAGTAAATGGTCTTATCAATACACAAATGTATAACTCCCTATAAATTTTAATTGCGCTTATATCCATCACGGTAGGAATTGGGTTCAAGATTTCCCCAACCCCTTTTCATCAATGGACTCCTGACATATACGAAAGAGTGCAGTTCGTTCGACAAATTCCTACCTCTATATCTATTTCTGAGATGTTTGGATTGATGATATAATAAGTGATAAAGTCCAATGACGTAGAAGGATCCATATAGTCTATCCCACATAGTGGAATAAGACTTAGTTGTTGTTGTATCCATTGTCAAATCAAAAATAAAAATAATGTTTGTAATTGGATTCTCATCACTCCCATTAAGATAATTAAAAATATCCCAATTTATTACTAATAACTCATTACTCAATCATAACTTTCAAAGACTAAACAAATCTACTTACTAAGCATAGGAACTAACAAAAGATTGATCTCCTTGAATTACACTATTCCTCGTACAAAGTTATGATCAATCTTAATATATTTTGTCTACTCACGAAAGATAAAATGAGTCTGACATCTTGATTACATTAATATTTCTAGGTGCATTATCCAACTCAGTCATTAACTATTTAATCCAAATAAGTTCACATGTAAAAAGAGTATACCTTTGTACCAAGCCACTTTACTTGATCTAGCTATAATGATTTGGTTCTTGTTCTTACAGGATATGAGGCTTCTTTAAAGAACACAATATCTTGATATGGATTCTATCCTCTCTTTTTTTTTTTCTTCTTTTTCTTTCTTTTTTTTTTTACATTTGAGGCAAATGAAACTCTACCTACAAATATAAGAACATAAAAAAAAATAGCTGAGATGAGTAGAGAGACTAATCAAGGACAGGATATTATTGTTGATGGAGAAATTAAACTTAGTTAATAAGTATAAATGGATTTGAATTTTGTCAGACTAACTAAATCAAGAAAAAAAAACTCAATGTGGACACTTACTATTGGACATAATTATGGATCTAGCAACTTTGTGAATTATTGTTTTTTGATTGATCACCCTTCTATGCCTTCACTCTTAAAAATTCAAGTTACTGGAAAGATATAAAAATCGTCTGGTCCACAGAGCAGACCAAATATTGCAGATTATAAAAGCCAAGGGCAACCAAGAGCACATTAATGTATGTCTTTGAACAAGGTAAGATTTTGTTTATTCATAACTCTCTTAACCTTTTTGCCAATTGCTGCTTTTGAAGGTTAAAAATTGAAGTTCTTGTCTTTTCTAGAATTCTTTTGTTGTACTTCTCTAGGAAACTTTATCATTGACAGATTAAGTACATTTTTGCTTTGATACCATGCTTATCCTATCTCTAGAGGCATTTTCAGATGCAAGCAATCTTTTGTACAGCTTGAAAATGATATACGGTCAGATGCTAATAATAAATTTGGAATTCCATTTGGGGATGGTGAAAGATAAGGGAATTTGCCTGCCAATATCTGAATGGATAGATGAAAAGTGGCACTAAACTATATATCTTGACCTAAATTTCTTATTGATAAGCTTTGAGAGGATTTGTTTGATTTTCCAGATAAATTAGATTGGAACAAGAACCTAATTAATTTGCAGCAACTCTGACTTCAACACTTTACAATCAAGAAAAGAGAATAACAAGAATATAATGATACTCATTTGACATGAATTTAAATTTTTTAATATTATTAAAGAAATTATCTAAGAACAGGTTCGAGCATCACATAGAAACCATGTGGATAAGAAATAACCTAGTGCTGATCTCACTGCCACCACCTAATATCATGAAACTTTATTTCTACAAAAGTTAAATGAATCTGCTTCTACTTCCTTCACATCTAATACATTCAAAAACACTCAGTTTTCTTCATAGACTGAAAAGTGAAAAAAAAATAAATAGATTAAGCAAGTCAAACCTCAAACATATATTAACAAGTGAGAGTGAAAAGCCTCAAGTACCTGAATCTTCACAACATTAGTTCTCAAATGTATGAACTCTTTTCGGATTTTCCAACATCGGTAGTTCTTCTGAATTGATACAGCTGCCATACGATATTTTTTTCATAAGCACCAAGAAAGGTTTTATGAAACCTTGATGCAACAGAAAATCCATGTGTATCTGTTGAATGTATATCAAATTTGTCTTGTAAGAGGGAAATACATTGTTGTTTCATTCTGAAAGAGTAGGCACGAAAAGAAACTTGTATGCGTGCTGCAGCTTGAGTAGCATTTCTTATAGCTGCTAAGGAATCTTTAATTGAAATTGATCCTCTGTCCCACCTTGAACATCGGCCTTTCCTCTCAGATATATTATCAACACCTCTATCAGCTTCCACAGAAGAGGACCCTTCCAAAGTCTTGGCTCTCTCAGTCGTAAGGGAAAAGAGATGACTAGTTAGTGCAGCTTCTGAAAGATACCCAGCAAGACCTTTGTGATCATTAGAATCAGCTAAAGATGCTGGTGTTTTTCCTTCTGAATCTTGTGCAGTGGGATTTGTTTGGGCTCCAGCAAAAGCAGCTGCAGCGAGAAGCATTGCAACCATATCTTCCCTGCAAAGTTTAATATTTCAAATGCTTGTAATAGTTTGGTAATTTGTAATTTAGGTTGGCATGCCCTTGTTTAGAATTTTTAATAATTAATGTAATACATAACTATTGCTAGGTGAGAACAAGTGTAATTATATTATCACCATCAGTTACCTGCCAAAGTGTGCAGCCCAATGGAGTGCAGTCCATCCATTTGAATCACGGTAATTTATGGATGTACCAGAGTTGAGATTAGGGTGCAAGGCCCACTGATACCCCAAGCCAGAGATCAAGTGTATGATGAATTTCTCTGTCTTGGACAACTGGAGACCACCATCAGCCTTCTGATGAGATAATAACCACTGCTGAAACTTGTCTTTCATAAGTTCCTGCAAAATTGCATCTGATATCAGCCCCGAAGGCTTTGACCCAGCTAGGATTGATTCAATGATTATTTGCAACTGATTTTTTGATCCTGTCAATGTCAACAAAGGATTCAGTTCTGGTTTGTTTTCAACATCTTCAGCATTTGATGTACTATTTTTGGATAACAGCATCTGCACTAAATTGGCAAGTAATGTGGGTTCCTCTTTGCTTTTAGCTGCAGCTACTTGTGATACTAAACTGGACTTTGTGTTTTCTAATTTTCCACGAAATTCAAATTCATATGCCTCACTGCAGGGTTTTGTGTTGCCAGATGTAATAAATAATTTGACTTTTCCTGGATCATGTTGTGGAGTCATGCAACAAAAAACACCATGCTGTACAATATCCAAAGAAACCTCTATGTATATCCAATGAAAGAAATTTCAGAAAAGTTATGCATATTAGCTTTGGCATATTTCCGGAAAAAGTTTCAAATGTTTTACCTCAAAATTGTTTTAACATTCCATAATAAGAATGGAACAGAAGAACAATCTGAAAGTATGATCCATAGCTCTAGTTGCCTAACATCCTAGTAGAAAACTATCTCAAAGTATAAATAATAAAAAAATGAGGCCCTAAGGTACATCTGTTATCCTCATTAAGTAATCACCCTATGTTTAAATCAAAGGGAATATATATTGTTGATCATTTATAGTGTTTTTTTGTTAATTCATTTCTTTAACTTGTTTATTCATTGTGTCATTTGGAGGAGTTACCAAGTTCTTAAACATTTTATACAACTAAAAGGATATTCTAGAATACAAAATGATGACAAAAAACCTTGTCATTTTAATTACACTTGTAAGTGTACTGTGGCCCAATGCACCTCGGTAAATTCTACTGGTGGATGATAAAACTAAAATTTCTCTTATCCCTTGATTGCATTAATTCTACTTTGCTGTAAGGGATGCACAATGTCTATTCGAAGAGGAGAGAAAGCAATGCCATTGCAATTGTGTTTCTTCTTCAATTTGCTCTAGATACATCTAAATTTCAACCAACCAAAAGTGATACCATTACTTCCATAACAAAAGAACAACCAATAGAGTAATAAAGTTTGTTTTTAAAGTAAATATTACAAATTAATGCAAATATTAATACGTTTCACGTCACAAATATCATTACATTGTTTGTTAAGAAAAAGACAAAGTGAAGTCTAAACCAATGTTTAAAATCTAAAATTATGTTGGTGTTTGAGTCTTTGACCAAAATGATAAAGTTTTCATATTATGTCATATAGTGTCAATATGTTTTTGATACTTATTTACTTTTAAATATAAATCTATACTAATTCTAAAAAAGTATTTCTATTAATAAAAAAAAGGGCAGCTCGATGCACGAAGCTCCCGCCATGCAGGGTCCCGAGGAAGGATCCATTGTACGCAGTCTTACCCTACTTTTTGCAAGAGGTTGTTTCCAGGATTCGAACCCGTGACATTTTAGTCACAAAGCAACAACTTTACCGTTGCACTAAGGCTCCCCTTCAAAAAAGTATTTCTATTAATATTTGAGAATAATAAGTTATAAATTATTGTAAGAATCTCAATCATCTTATTAATACCAAAAGAAATGTTGTGCATCTCAAGAGACTCATAGTACTAATGTTGATTTCTGTGCATGTCCATCAACAATGTCTTGATTCACCACTAAGAGTTGGACTTACATTGACATCATTGGAATTGGAATTGATACAAGCACAAGATAAAGATACACATATGTGCTTAATATCTAATATAATGGACCACCATATAATGTATCAAAGCTACAAAAAAGGCTAAGAGTGTGATAAACCTTAATCTAATCAAAATCCTAGCTAAACTCTTTTGTATATTTCAATAATCATGAGATTTATTTGTTTTGTCACCCTTAAATTAAGTTCATTGATACTAATTGTTGAAAGGTCTAGTGTCATGATCCTCATCCTATGTTGTATGTATGTAATCTTGCTTGCATGTCCAAGGCTCAAGTATCGGATTCAAGATAACATAAGTTTCACTACTAGTTGGTGCATCTCCACTATAGTCGCCTCTATCAATAGTTGCATTACAATCAATATTGTTATCATCATGTCAAACTTCTTGATGGATTGTAACATCATAAACTCATGTTTTACATTACTCATCAATTGCATAGAGTAGATTGTGATGAATCATCAATTTTCCCTTTCCTTTTAGCTAATTTCTATATAATAAATTTGGAAGATGTCTCTTTCTTCCTACTAGAGATTGTAGGAAATTTTGCATTCTCTTTATCTCTATGTTTGGTTGTGTTTAAGGTTAAGATGTTCAAAAATGTCTTAGTCAATCTCTAGTAGGAATGCAAATATAGAGATAAAGAGAATGCAAAAGTTCCTCAATCTCTAGTAGGAAGAAAGAGAAATCTTTCAAATTTATTATATAGAAACTTTCTAAAAAGGAAAGGGAAAATTGATAATTCGTCACAATCTGCTCTATGCAATTGATGAGTTAGAACATAATGTAAAACATGAAGTTATGATGCTACAATCCATTAAGAAGTTTGACATGATGATAACAATATTGATTGTAGTGCAACTATTGATGATACAATCTGTTCCAACTTTTGCATTCTCTTCCTTCAGGGGAGACAACCCACTTAGATTCCCCTCTAATCAAGCAACTGCTGCAAATATGGGATCTTATATTATCTGTCATTGGCTCCCCGGAGGCTGCTAGACAGTTGGTTTATTCAGGTTGGGGTTGGGAGGCATCCTAGTCCTAAGAAGCAATGGCCCCAAATAGTATGGAAGATATGCTTGCAGCCTAGTCATGTGGTTATCTTTTGGATTCTGACACAGAGGCATCTTCCCACTAGGGACAGACAGGATTACCTTGAGAATCGATAGTGACACAAGAGCATTTATTCTTTGGGTGCCCCCTATTGTTGAATTATGGAGGTCATGAGTTCGAATCTTGGAAACAACCTCTTGCAAAGAAGCATAAGGTTGCGTACAATATACCCTTTGTCGGGACTCCGCATAGGTCGTAGCTTTATACACCGGGTTGGCCTTTTTTTATGGATGGATAGAGAGAAAAAAATTAATAGAGGAAGGAAAAATAAATTAACAGACAAAAAAAGAATTACCTAAAAAAAATAAAAAATGGAAACAAGGGAAAAAAAGAAAAAGAAAAAAATAAATTTAAAAAATAACGATGGTTGCAAACCGCCACAATCCGCCGCAAGGTCGTGAATGCCTCCATGATCCACTGCGAGGTTCTAAGCTCAGTACCATGCTAGTCGATAGGAAAAACGATAAATTCCGTTCATGCCAACCAACTGCTCAAGATCTTATACCTTTATTTAATTTAGTAATGTCACTATCACCCCCTTTGTAACCTATGGATGTTAAATTGAAAATACAATGACCCTTCCAACCTTGTCAATCCACTCAGGAAGGCTATTGAATATTCCATTGCTATGAATACTAGAACATGTTATCAAATTGTTGCTACCAAACCACCACCATCCCTTTGTAACTCATAAAAACCAAATTGAAAGGTGAAAACCCTGAGAGCAGATCCTCTGGTCTGCTTTGTCCTGGTCCACTCTACAATTGCTGCCGGATTCTGGCTAGAATCAGATCGTAATTGATTGTGATCCCTCTCTGGGTTCACATTCCCATCCAGGTTGTAGTTTGGATCGGGGCAAGTGGTCGGAGGTGGCCCTCGGCTCAGCACTCGGTAGCCTGATCGCCCGTCCATAGATGACGGCTTGCGGGTGGCCTCCGGCCGCCTGCCCCGACTCAAAATACAACTTGAATAGGAATGTGAGCCCAGGAAGGAATCGCAGTCAATTACAGTCAGATTCCAGCTGAAATTCGGCCGCAATTGCTGAGCGGACCAGGAGAGGGCCAGGAAAAAGTGAACTAGAGGATCCGAACTCGAAACCCTCCAACATTGCAGATCCACATAGGTAACTTACTTGAATCCTTAGTGACCATTCTAATCCACATAGGTAGCTTACTTGAGTCCTTTGTGATCATTGATATCATTGGAACTGTTGCTAAACCAATATTATCGAACCACCTCCATAGCAGACGTCACTAGAATAGTTTCAATAATTCTTCTCCAATAGATGAGTATATCTTCTCCTCAATTCACATGCATTTATAGCCTTTCTAATCTCCACTTCCTCCCGCCCCCTTAACTTACAAAATCATTACAAACTTGATGGTTAAATTCAAAGAAGATTTATTTGGGTTCCATCTATATTGACTGCCATTAATAATTGCATTGTCTTATCCTTAGTACACTTACACTATTCTACCATGGATGGGGAGTATAGTGAATAAACCCTTTTCAACCCTATTCCATGCATCGAACTATTTAGTAGAGTAAGAATGTTTGCCTGTGCCACCCAACACGGCTTGAATTCCAATCTATTGTTCAAACTCATGCTTGTTTCATTCTAATGTGTCAATGTTTAATGCCATTTTGATTTTGCAGATGAATTTTAGGGATTTGTTTCAATTGCAGCCTATTATCAATCTTCATAAGTGTACAAGCCACATTAAATTGTTTTCTACTATCAATCACCAACTATTCCACTAAAATCTTGACATATATAAGTCATATAAAATTGTTTTAATGGGAAATTTAAGATATTAGCTGATAAAATTAAAAGGAAACCTAAAAACAACAATAGATTTTTTCTAATCAACCAATTTCTCTAGCCTTTCATCTGCCTAGTTTGATGTTGTGCTCCTCTTGCCTAGCCTTTTGCTTGTTGATTCCTCTTTTGAGTATAATAACCAACACACACTCCAACACTATAAATACTGCTTCTCTTGGAGCATAGAAAGACCATGAAGAATAAAAGTGGAGTGATATAGAGAAAGTAAATACATTAGCCTTTCCTTCATCTTACTCCTGATAAAATGACTAAAGGAAAAAAAAAACATATCTTCCTCATTTTCTAGCAAAAGAGTGGAGTTCCCAGCCATTGGTCGGCTTGAGCAGCCCATGGGGAAGCCATGAGTGCCAATGCACAAGCCATACCACCTAGCTTTGTCCAACTTATCCACGTCGCCATGGCTTTTCCACAAAAAGCAACATACTTCCGGATAGCATGTTTCTTTATCCTCTAAACTCTAAAGTATGGTGACATTGCAAGAAGTGTGCCAGTGTTGGACGTTAGGAAGCGTGAAGAGTGCTTGGACTGGGCTTAGAGAAATAAGGGAATAGAAGAGTGTAGGTGTTGAAGGGAGAGAAATCTAGTGCTGTTTATGCTTCCACAAGGAATGCACTTTGAAGTGGCTAGGGATGCACAAGTCCTAACCCTTGCGCTGCTTTTGGATGTAAGTAGGGATTGAAGAAGGTTAATGATAAGGGCAGAGAAGAGGATGACGGCAAAATTTACGTCACTATCATCACACATAAAGCAGTCACAGCGAACTGCCCTTGTCTTTGTTGAAATATGAACGGGCATCGAAGAGATGTGGATGGCGAGGTGAGCTAGAATTGAAAAAAATTCCTACAATTTGTGCCAAAAATCAGAACAGAATATATTGATGATATCTAAACCAACCCTCAAAGTTCAAACTACTCTAATATCTATTTACACATTGAAATTTTTATAAAATATTAAGGTAGGCAAAGTTTTACTTACAAAAAAAAAAAAAAAAAATCCGCTATTTTAACAACCCTCCTAGTGTCGGTTTTATGGATATGGAGGGAGGTACATGTATGTAGACAGGCCATATACGTATGGTGATGTAAACCCGGTCGTCAGTTCCTGAGAATCGACCCTTGATCATTATGCCAAAAATATCATGCGCTCACTGTCTAGGCTACGCCCTAGGGGCACCAAAGTTTAACTAAAAACTTAATGTCAGGAAACTATTTTCAGCTCCTAGCATACATGTACAGCAATATGGAGTTTCAGGAACTCAAAGGTGAAAAGAAGTGGCATGAGCAAGATTGTTTACGTTTGTAGTTTCAGAAGAAAAAGACCATTGTGGAGAAACTTCATGTATAGTAAACAGGCATACTAGTGGAACTGTCAAACTAGAATATGTTTGGAGAGGTCCTTCAAACTGACTCGGATAAGACCATATATCAGAAAGGCAAACACTATCTCTGACTGTAAGCGAAGATATATCTGTCCCTAGTATTGGACCACAATTTGCTAGTCCAAACTATCATTTGCTTCCGAGGTAAAGCATTTGCTGATAAGGTGATTCATCTGGACAACCCCAAGCATCTGGAGCTCAATGGAATGCAAATAAATACATCATGATCATAACTACAGCTTGTTCAAGGAAAAAAAAATGCCAAAAAGTAGTTTAGAAATGTCACATTTCAGCCTACTTTTAATCAAAGTTACAATGACTGGAAACTTTTAAGTCATAATTCTAAAGGTTGGTTGAGAGACAATTTATCCATCTTCTACCAATTCTCTCTTGTTACAAGTTACTCTGCATTCACCTTGTTTTCACAAATGATCAAAGGAGTTCTCTGTCAAGGATGAGAACATGCAACAACAGAAGAAACTACTGTTTTCTCTTGCTGTTAATGTTGTTGAGATTGGGAGAATCCATTAAGGCAACAATTACTCCTGGTAGCCTATGTTTATGGTTCGTCAATGAAAATTACATTCTAAACCTTGTAATAGATCGTATGAACAAATAGGTTCCGTGCAGTCCTCAAGCCCAACTAAAGAGATTAGGAAACTCAAATTATTATAGATATACTCAATTTGGCCATTTAAAAATTAGCAATTAGCTAAAAGTCATTGACAATTTACTAAGATTCTACCTTTTCCCAGATGAAGTTACAGTTGATCTTTATGTTTTGTCCAAAGCCTATGTGCATGAGAACTTAGTTGTAACGATACAACTTTATCAACTGTTGAGGAGCATGCCGGGGGCTAAGACAGTATGTACACTTATTCTTCCAATCAAAATACCTCGCTAAAAAATACAGCAAACTAATGCGGAGCTATGTTTGTGGCTTACCCAAATAGCCTCAATGTGATTCATAATCTCAGTGACCTGATATAGAAAATTATTTTTTGGAGCATTCTTCAATAAAACTAAATTTTTGAATCTCAAAAAATTGACTGACAATGCATAGTGTGAAAAATATATTTGGTTTTGTATCAATGAGATAATTCTATTTTTTAGCCAATCCTCTATACCTTCCTTGGTCATTTAATGATTCCCTTGTCCTACTATATATTATATACAAATTCATGGGATATTAACTAGCTTAGCTCCCAACATAATAGTCTCCTTCACAAATCATGACCAAAGACATCCAACGAGAAGTGGCTATCTTAACAATGGCCATAATGGCCAAGCCACAACCAAAGTAGGAGGCTCATTGTGCATGTGCCACAGGGAGTATTTGAAGATGACATCAAATGATGAGGAAAGTAAAGACTAGGAGCATTTTGAAAAAACAAAAGACCTTTGGTGAGGGGATGAATATATCATAAAGGACAATTAGATGCTTCAATTCTCAAGTAAATTTGATAAAAATAATGATATTTTCTTGGCCTTGAAAATTTTATTTTCATGTAAACTAATTTCCTTAGGATCATCAAGCTAAGGTGGTATGAAAAAGAAAGAAATCAATTACTATCCTATTCATCTAGATTAGATGGGATGTATACCTGAATTGTTCAACCAGCTATCCTTTTGGAATCTTCTTTCAGATGATCATTAGACCCTTGTTTAACTTCAGTGAATAGAGTTTGAAGTGATTCTACATTGTGCCTACTCCTAGTTTCTTGAACCAGAAGTTCCTGCCATTCCACATTAAAACTGCAACAAGGAAGAAGATTCTTTTCAGAAGAAACAAAAGAATCCACCTCATCATCATCTAGATTTAATAGCTCTTCAAGCTTTCTCAATTCTTGAAAGTAATCTGGCAGCAATAACTGATTACAAGATTCAGACTTCTCCATTCCATTTATGAGGGGCATCTCAGCACACTTTCCATTGAATTTAGAACTAACTTCCCCTGATCCTTGGCTGGAAGAGCTTTGATGTGCTGTATTAAAACCACTAGCATTGGAATTGAAGCATTGGGTTTCATCCTTAGCGACACTGGCAATGTGTGACAATGTTGGACAAATGTCGTTTGAGATGCTTAAGATTGAATCGGGCATATGCCTTCCCTGGATTGCACATCAATGAATATATTCAAACCACCAGGTATACAACTCAATTAGTTTTTAGAAGCATGATAACAACACAAAGTCAAAAACAAGCATAAGATGTTAATGATAAATTGAGGGGAAAATTGGCACACTAAACTTAAAGAACCAGCAACCTTTATCTATATCTAACTTCATTGTCCTTAAAATTATTTGAAGATACGCATTTAGAAAGTTTCCACGTTACACGTTGTATTTTGTACTTCACGTTTAATGTTATTTACCATGTCAAAAAAATTATGGATTCATAATATTAGCACATTGTATTAAAGAACTTCCATGAAAATCAACAAATGCTAGGACTCTTCAACTACCCCTCGCCCCCGTGTCTTTATATTGACACTTCGACACTAACAATGTGAGTAGACTCTCAATACTTGCATTGGTCATGTGTATAAATTTTTAGAAATAGCCGAATCAAGCACTGGAATCCACACCCTATTTAGGTGGTACATTTTTGGCCGATCCTTATTGTTCTATCTTCTCCAACCCCTACATAACTATATTTAGATAATATTAGTTCCTCTATTGTAGGTTAGGTTGATTGCATGGTTTTAATGTTTGATAACAATTTTAAGTGAGTTGATTGCCTTATCTTGGATTTACATTTCCGATATCTACTGTAAGCTATTGGATGATGTTAAGCTTAACTAAATTTAAACTGATTATCTTACCTTGGATTTGCATTTCCAATATGTATTATAGGCAATTGAATGATGCAAACTTAATTGGACTAATCGTATAAAGTGAGTTATACTCACAACTTGTGACTATATCATACTTGAAGACTACCTGAGAGTTTGTATTTTGGGTTCAACAGTAGATCATGTATCAATAGAAAAAGTATCTAAGATGAGTCTAGTTACCTAGAGAGCTTGTAGGATTCTTTTTATCATACATGTACCAATTAATCTTTTTTACTTGATCTTAAGCAACTAGTGTTGACTAGTCAACTAGTTCCTCTTAGAAATTATCTTATTTCCCTACTAAATGGCTCACATTGTTTAAGTTTATTATGATCTATTTTCTTTTTAAAGGATGACTTTATTATGATTTATTTTATTAAATGACCATATTATTTAACTTTATTATGATTAATTTCTTCATTCATATTGGTAAATGAGAAGGTAATGCTCACATTCATGGAATTTGGTATGTGAGAATGAAAATTTAATTGAAAATAAAGAGACAATTAATTACATATATTGATAAAATGTGAAATGAAATAATAGAAAGTTGGTCCTCCCTCTTCCCATTAAATAGGTCTTTTTCTCTATAAAAAGATTATTTAATTTTTTTTTTTTGGATAAGTAAAATTTTATAGCATGAATCAAAGCATAAAAATCAATCTTTAGAAGGTCCTCATGTCTGACGATGCATCAGATCAAAGAAAACACTCAATGATCGGTTTACATGAAACTTTCACGGTTTACATGTGGTAAATATGTCATCACTTACCATCTCAGATGACCCGTGAGATCACTTCTGATAACACTCAAGCACCGACGATAAAGCTGCTGGAATCAAACGATTATTTAGGAATGAAATTCACACAAATGACATTACTTAAGCAGGAAAAAGTAGCCTGCCTAGATGAAAAATGATGCAAAGTTAAGATTAGACCCCAATGGCAAATATAAAATTCAGACAAAGCCTCATGGTCATGACGATGAGCATGCACTGCTTTATTCTAGTGGACTTCTCAATGAATGGAAACAATTAAGAAGGTATAAAGTGGGACCTGTTCTTCCAAGAGACTAATGGGCTACTCATTAAGGCAATTCCAGCTTCCTTGGGAGTTAGTGTGACAAAGGGTTATCGTGTCAATTCTCTTGCTGTCCTTGGGAAGGCGAAGGAAGCTATCGGAGGAATAACAAAGCTTAAGACATCTTCAATGGTTAGAACTCTAAATAATTTTTTTTTTCATAATCTCAATATGCCACGTCAAGAATATGAAAGTTCATTGAAATATGTTCAATGGTTAAAGCTCTAAATGAGTTTTTTTATGATCCAATTCATAGTATGAGTTTCATGACTTCATGCATATGCATATTGCATCAAATTCAAGACAAAAGAGTAGATTTGTGTTTTCACTACTACTCTTAAACTACAAACCTCAAACCTCACCTCTACAATGATTCAAGACTTTTTATTAAGCTTTTTAAATTTTAAAAATCTCTCATAAACTTTGTATTGGAAATGCCCTTACTCACACTCATGGGTGGTCAATGGTCATAAATGTGGAATATAATCAGCTGGATCCATTGCTTCGAGCAACTGGGCATGCTGATGGAGATGTGAATTGTGAGACAGATTTTTCTCCATTTACAGGAAACATAAATCAGCTTATTATGGGACTTGAGCCATACATAGTTCCAAATGGAGTGCATGATGCAAGATTATCCAAAGTCTCTGTCTCCATCAGCAAGAGTTGGTTTCACTATGATGGATACATGGCTCGCTAATGCACTAGTAGAGAATAACACTAGTAGAGAATAACCCTGAGGATGCTGCTTTAAAAAATTAAGAAGAAAGGCTATGGAGTTCTTTTTCATGGTTGAGCGGTCGATCAATATGTTGTTGGTCAAGAAATTCGATCTTGTGTTTGCAACACAGGATGGATTAAAGTGAGGTGAAAGCATCAGATGATCTTTCTTTTGCACTATCACTTGAAACTACTCTAAATTTGAGGATTAGTTCTTTCAACTCGGGGCAACTGATGTGTGAGGATCCATAGGTTTTTTTTATTATTTTTTGATAATTTTTTACTTTTTTGATATTTAAGGTATTTTTAGCGTGTCAAGTATTTTTGATAATTTATATCTTTTTTATATTTTTAAATTTTGAGTTCGTTTAGATATTTTAGGATTATAAGTCTTTTTCCTTTCTTTTAGAAGTTCTTTCCTTTCTTTACAAGATAGGAATTGTAGTCTATATATAAAGATTTTTTTATTTTATTTGAACCCTGGGTCTAGAGTCTATATAAATGCCTATATATTTATTTGAAGGATAATCCTCTATTCTTAATAAAAGTCCACTTTTGATTTTTTCTCCTCAATTCTCCCTTCTCATCAGCACACAAGATAATCACTATCATATTCAACATTATTTATTCTATGCATACATATATTTTTATCACTTTCATCTTGACATACACATTCCTAATGGTTGAAATCGAGTTTTTCTATTGTGAGAAAAATTCATTGCTATCTTTTTGCCCTCTTTAGCTAGTGTTGTTTGATCCTATAGCTATGATTGGACATCAACACTCTACACTAACATTGCAAGTAGGCGTTCAATAATTGTGTATAATCTTTTTAGAAATAATTGTGCTGAACACTTGCATCTACAGACTAAAAACTATTTAGGAGATTCATTTTTATCTATCTTTATTTTGTTATCTTCACCTACCCCCATATCTTCCCCTACATTAACACCATGAGTGGACTACTTTATATTCCTACTGGTCAAAGTATAACAGTTTCAGCTGAGTAGGCACTTGATTCTCACACTACTTCCTATTTAGGTGATACATTTTTGGCATATCCTTATTTTACTATCTTCATTTCTATGTTTTTTAACCAAAATTATATTTTCTTAAAAGGAAATCTGTAGAATATATATACAAACCTCAACAGCTTCTCTGTAATGTACGAGAGCAATATGTTCATAGGCTCTGCATATAAGAAAGCACACAAATTCTGTGATAGAAGCAACATGTTGCAGAGTTGAAATTCAAAGTACAATTTATTTTGAACATACAAAATAACTTCAAAACTCAGTGAGGATCATCAGTTACTAATTGATAAAAATATAAAATACCAGTAGCACTAGAAGTTTTTACTCTTCATTTTGGATACTTTTGGATGGAGGAAAAATAACGAAGTTATCTGAAGATATGCCTATTCAAATAGAACTTGATTGATTTAGGACTTACAAGAGATCTATGTGGTGCCTATGAGTTTAAATCTCAGTCCATGCACACATAATGGTTCAAGGTTGCGTCGAGATACACCAAAATCAAAATGCACAAGGACCAGTGTGAAGGATTCATGGGGAAGGGTAAATATTGTTGGCAAGCATTGTGGAAGGTGAGATAAGTTCTTCCTTTCCCCTCCCTTCACCACTACACTAGGTCAGCACAGCAGACTTGCGGGGATTTGTACTCGTCAACAAAATTTGACACAGGGATAGTACCAATACAATCCGGACCAAAACTGCACCATATCAAGATTTACAACCACGGTAATGACAATGTGCGTGGCTAGTTGACACTGACGTAGTACCAATACAGCTAGAGACCAAAACTACACCATAACAAGATCTACAACCTAGTCAATGACAACCTTCGTGCATGGATAGTCATCATGTTGGTTAAATTTGAATCATATGTAATAAAAAAAAACTACCTATGGTAATGTCATCACTTGGATACATAATGCAAGGCAAAAGAAAAACACATATCAATCAAGGATTCAAATAGACAATGGTGCTACAGAACTTTCAACGTGGCTCTCATCCAAACAGATTTAACAAATGCAAAAGTAGAATACAAGCAAAATGAAAAATCTTTTCAAGCTAAGAAGATCATATCTATCTCATGGTGGAGTATGTTTGCCATTTAAATCCTTAATCCTTGATATCAGATATTAGTAACTCATCCATGCTTCATTTGGTTGCTAAAAGTTGTTCAGACTCCGTATTATATTACATTTTTATTACTAGGCGGTGCTATGGAAGAACTACAATCATGGTGCAAGTTTCAACCAAAATTACTGTGGAATAGAAATAGTCCAGATTTTCAAACTTAAAGAAGGCTTCTAGACAGTGGAAATAAAAGAAAAAGATGAATGGTAAACACAGATCCACAATAAGTGCTTCAAACATCATTAGATACATAAAGAATTATTAGAGAAGCTAAGAATTACTCAACCTGAGAATCAAAAGGTATGCAAATACAATCTGCAGCATCCAACAAGAAAACTCTCAAATGCCACTAGGAGAATCTTCTAAGTTTCTGAAACAAATTTAGCCTTATGTTTTTTTTTGGCACAAAGTCATTATTGGACTTTGGTTCATCATAATCACTCAACAACAATACTTATGTATTCCTAAGACTTTCATGACTCTAACCATGCTCAAACTCTCTAAATTTGGCCCATGTACAAGTTGTTAGTGCAATCAGCGTCTAGGGTTTCGATGTTTGATAATGTACCTAAGTCTAGTCAGTTTGACCAAGGGTTAATCTAAACAGAACTTGATATTTGAAAGAGGGAAGTCTAGTCAGGATGATTAACAAGGGCAAGTCTTAACTGAATGTTAAGCAAGGCAAAATCCAAGTATGTTTGTAGGACCAGATGTCTGGCTAAGTCACTGACAGAGTCGGATCAAATATGAACATAGGATCAATTAGATCGAAATTGGCATTTGAGGTCAATAATTGATCAGGAGATCGATACGAATACATAAGCACTTGTTTCATGTCATTTTGAGTTTTGTAGATCTATCTTCCGTATTTAGAATGTATTTATTTTTATTTTTAAAAAATTTAATTTTGGGGACGAATCCTAATATCCATCGCCAATTGGTGACAAATATACGAATTCGTCGCCAATTGGCAACGAATATATAGATTCATCCTAAACTTTTATTTTTTTTAAAAAAAAAGAAATGCATCCTAAATGCAGTAGATGACCTTAGAGATCTCATAATGGCATGAAATAAGTTTTTATATGCTTGCATCGATCTCATAATGACATAAATGACATCAAATATCAATCAGTCCAATATATTGAGTTACATAAATTTTTAACATGAATGAGTATGAAAAATCTAATTCTTGTTTCAAAAATCAGTAATCTCAATAAATTAGGCGAAGTTAATGTCTAAGGTCATTTATGTCATTAGGAGATCGATACGAACATAAAGAAACTTGTTTCATATCATTCTGAGATCTTTAGAATCATCTGTCATATTTAGTAAGCTTTTCTTTTTATTTTTAAAAAGTAAAAAAAAATTGCAACGAATTTATAAATTGGTCACCAATTGGTGACGAATATAAGATTCATCACCAATTAGTGATGAATTTATAGATTTGTCCCAAACTTTAAATTTTTTAAAAATAAAAAGAAATGTGTCATAAATATAGCAGATGCCCCTAGAGATCTTGAAATAACATGAAATAAGTTTCTATATATGTGTTCATATCAATCTCTTGGTAACATATATGACATCAAATATCAATTACACCTAATATATTGAGGTCCATAATTTTTTTTAACATGAATAAGTATGAAAAATCTCATTTTTATTTTAAAAATTACTCATCTCAATATATTAGGTGGAATTCTTTTTTTAAGTCATTTATGTTATTAGGAGATTAATACGAATATATATGAACTTATTTCATATCATTCAGAGCTCTCTAGATCCATCCTATGCATTTAGGATGTATTTTTTTTTTTTCAAAAATTAAAATTTTGGGGGCAAATCCTTTTATTCATTACCAATTGATGACGAATCTAGTGATTCTATGCCAATTAGCAACGAATATGAAGATTCATTGCAAAATTTTTATTTTTTATTTTTTAAAAAAAGAAATGTGTTCTAAATGCACCAGATGACCTTAGAGAGTTTGGAATAACATGAAATCAGTTCCTATATATTCATATCGATCTCCCGATGATATAAATTACCTCAAATATTAATTTCACCTAATTTATTGATATTAGTAATTTTTGGAACAAGAATTAGATTTTTAATACTAATTCATTTTAAAAAAATTATGCAAAAGGTAAATATATTAGGTAGAATTGAGCTTTGAGACCATTTATATTATACATAGGAACTTGTTTCATACCATTCCAAGATCTTTTATTTTTATTTTTTAAAAATAAATTTTTTTTGCAACCAATCCATAAATTTGTCACCAATGACAAATATAGGATTCGTCACCAATTAGTGACGAACCTAGAGTTGTCGCCAATTGGCGACGAATCCAATGATTTATCTCAAAATTAGCTACATAACGGTGCAAACTTCTGTAGGAAACTTTTTTTTCGTCGTAGAGTTTGTAAACATTGCAATGAATTTTATATTTCCATGATGATTGACAACGAAATCTACAACAAAAATTTATTTGTTGTTATTTTGTGATGATTTTATTTTGTTACCAATTGGTGACGAATTCTGTTTTCGTCTCTAAATATGTTGCAAATTTGCGACTAATATTTTTTGTCGCAAAATTTCATCTCTAATATATGGTTTTTTTTAGTGTTTGATAGTTTGGAGTATGAAGTCAAGTGTTTCATCTTTCAATTTAGAATGTCAATTGAGATTTACATGGAAAAATGTTGAACTCATTCTAGGACTATCAAACCATGAGAAGTGGTTTCTATGCAGGTAGATGTTCTCTTTTAGTTGACTCTACTTGCAACATTTTCAAGATACTCATCTTTCCAAGAAGGATCTTCAAGATAAAGCTAAGGCAAATTAGAAAGGAAACAAATCTTGCATTTGTAAACTTTCCATATTGTATTTTTTGTTTGTATTGTTTTTTTTTCGAACTCAGGTTTTCCAGATGAAAGCTACATATCCTAACCAACTAGACTACACCTTTGATATTATTATATGTTGGTTAGTTTATTAATCACTAATTAATAATTTCCTTTTGCTATATTGTTATTTTTATTCTTAATAATTGGAAGAAGACTAGGTAAGTAAATAATTTCTTTCAACTGTGTAACAATTCATTTATACTAGTGTGATTTAAAAGTTAAAGGTAATGAGTAAAAGCAATTCTAAAATGGAAACTATTAATTAGTGATTAATAAATTAACCAACATATGATAATATTGAATTTGTTTATGAATTTATAATAGTTCATCATTTTTTTTATGAATTTATAATTTTTATTTTTTTAATATAATAATATTGAACAATGATGAACCGTGGTGATCAACAGTGCACAAATCGTGAACTGGCGATTTCATACTGTGAACCGTAATCGTCTTAGACGATTAAGGTTAAGAGTCGACTCCCCATAAACCGTTGAATCGACGGTTCTGAAGCATCAAACCTTCGAACCATCAAACCGTCGATTCCAAATCAAAATCAAGTTTAGTTACATGACACTAAATTTGAGGCCATTGTTATGATTATCTTATTGAGACCTAAGCTAGAGAACATGCTACTCAAAAGCCAATGCTCAAGGGATTTACATGCCTGTGAACCGTAATTATCTTGGATGGTTAAGGTTAAGAGTCGACTCTCCATAAACTGTTAAATCGGCGGTTCTGAAGCATCAAACCATCAAATCGTCGATTCCAAATCAAAATCAAATTTAGCTACATGGCACTAAATTGGAGGCCATTGTTATGGTTATCTTATTGAGACCCAAGCTAGAAAACAGGCTACTCAAAAGCCAATGCTCAAGGGATTTGCATACATGTTGGCTAAGTTGATGTACTTTTCTTTAGGGGTTTTAACATTTGTCTGATACAACTCAAATAATCATTTTACATTGCAATATAGCATACTCCAACTGAATGATCTTACAGCCCTCATATCATTCCAAGAATATGGATGTGTGAGCATATGATCTGATAGCCCTTATGTCATTCTAAGAATATGTGGAGTGCTTCATAAAAAATAAAGAAGATGATTGACTAATTTCCATCAAACCAAATCACTAAATTGGTGATTTGATACCATTAGAAACAGAATTGCCTTTGCTATCTACTGGTGTGTTGCCATCTATCCTTGTAGCAGATGTTGTATGTTAATCTTACGAAGAAAAATAACTAATTACTTTTTGCCAGAGATGGAATGCCTGAATCCATGTACAAGACAAATCAGGAATTAATTGATTAATTAGAGAGGAGTGAGTTCCAAGGATAAGCGACTTATTGAGAAGGATATGAGGATAAAGAAGCTTTATGACTTGTTAGAGAGGAGTGCTAAGAATAATGAAAAGATCATTACTAGAAGTTCCTCTAGAAGAGGAGGCCCTAAGGGGAAGCCCCAAGGTAAAGAAATTGTTGAGCCAAAAAGAACTAGAAGCTCATATCACATTGGCTGCAACTCCTATTAAAGGGAGATTTTTTACATCAAATAAACTCATTATCATATGAGAGTTGTTAAATCAAAAGTCTTGAAGGTAAGAATGAGTATAGTTAAATCAGGTGTTGTAAAGTGCATAATAACATTATCTAGCATGATGTTATGATGGAGGAAGAAGGATGGAATGATGGAAGAAGAAGGTGATGAGATCCCTAATGGCTGCTTGCTCCTCCCAAGAGATGAACCTGTTGGATATAATTATCCCTATTAGATGGGCTTATTTGTAAGTTACATACGTAAATATCATCTGAACCCTTTAAAGTGAACTAACTTATGTCTAGTGAGTTTCGGGTAATTGGATGTGGATTTCATATGTGTAGAATCTATAGTCCCGCATCTATTATCATTTATTTGCTGATAATAGATGTTCAGTATATATGGATTTATAGTCCCACATCTATTATTATTGATGGGCTGATAATAGATGCGCACTATATAATGGCTTGGTCCCCAGAGGATTAGGGCATCCTTGAGACGTCTCTTCGTTCCCCATTGACGAAGAGAATTCGGCGCCATTAACCCTAACTCCTCCAGAAGACCTACTTTTTCCTTCTGCTGCTTCTTCTTCCACGGGATCTTCTTGATGATGCTAAAGGACAAAGATATGACTCTTCAATCAGGTTCTTTGTCATTATGTTTATATATTATTTATTTTCTTATGTCGTGTTTTTGATAAAACGAAGATTCATGCTCATATGTTCTTGTTTTTCCTATTCGAATTCTTATTTTGGTTGTTTAGAATTCATGCGGCTTAGGTTTTACGAGAGCAATTAATTGGTATTAGAGCTTGGGCTGTCAGAAGGTTTAACCGCCGACTGTGAACAAGAGTCATGGTCTGATTGAGTCATGTGGGTATAATATTACCTCGAACAAAAAAAATAGGGGCTCCTATCTTCGAATTAAGAGGACCAGACACCAGATAAAGGAAGTCCTAGCTGGTTGGATGAACCGAAAGGCAGGAAGACTTGGTGGGTCGAAGGATCAGACTTGGGAAGCATGTGGTCCTTTGTTTGAGGGGGGATTATTGGGTTTGCAAGGTTACAAATATAGTCCCATATTGTAAAACACATGGGAAAGATCATGGGTTTATAAAGAGAAAAGATATTTTCATTGACATGAGACCTTTTGGGTAGAGCACAAGAATAAAATCATGAGGACTTAAGTCAAAAGTGGACAATATCATACAATTGTGAAGATATTGAACTAATGCCACACATGCAACGACCGTGTGACCTTTTGGAAATGGATTTTGGTCACGATGTAGCAAGGGACATGGCCAAGCCATGTTATGTTCTGGACGTGCTTCTAGATAGATTGATTCCTTCTGGCAGCAAAGAACACAATTGACGTTCCTCCTTGATTCTCTACAAGATCACATTCATGTTTTAAGAAATAATGTTGAAATGAAGCTCCAAAATAATCCGCACATAAAATATGAATAACAAATTAAGAATATGAAAGGATTAAAATGTCAAGTATGAGCACACAATAATATGTCAAAATATTGGTTACCACTCTACCACCACCAATAAATATTCTCCTTATCGGATACCTTAATTCCGAGGCATATAAACCTCTTACAATCACATGTTCATACAATCAAATATAATCCAAAACTCAAATATATAAATAATATCAAACTGAAATGAACAAGTTTACACAAAAACTTGGCTTTGGTGGCAGTGTGATGACTCTAAGTTGATTTGAATGTGTCTCTTGAGGTTTGGAAATGTAATAGCACTCTCCAAAACTATCAAGATTCGACGCTGAAAACCTCCTCAAAAACCTTCTTATCCTTCATATCGGGGCATATCTTCACTTATCAATCAACTACTCGTTAGCATCAGTCGATTGTTCCACTGAATCTAATCGTATACTTGTAGAACCACTTTTACCAAGTTAGTTTGACCACCATCAATTGACTGTTATTGTTCATTAGTTGATTGAAGGCCAAACAGTCTAGCATTTGTAGTCATCTCAAAAACATTCTATTCGCTATTATAGTGTTATATGTCAAGTGCCCAAACTCATCAATCGACTGATGGGCAACGAGTCAAATTTCCAATCGAGTTCAGACCATTTTATTTGTTATTATAGTAACATCAGTTGAGTGCCCAACTCGACTGATCAACATCAGTAGAGTTAATCAATTGATTTTCTATAGTAACCTAGCAGTTAACTATCCAACTCGAATAATCGACATCCATTGAATTGATTGGCTTTCTGTTTGCTATAGAAACACTAATCACTATATAAAACCTCTAAAATACTATAGCTAACCCGAACACAGTAGCAACCCTTACATTGTAACAAACCTTAACATTGCAACAAACCCCAAAAATACTATAGCTCAAACTTTAATTTTAGGGTTTAGGATCCATCAGTCGATTCCTCAAAATCATCAGTCGATTGAAAGTGCCGCAAAAACTCAGAAACTCTCTCAAACCTTTAATTCAGGGTTTAAGGGTTATCAGTCGATTGCTACTACCTAGAAGTAACTCTATTTTAGTCTCTTCAAAGATGAATTCTCATTTCACCTAGTATTCGATTGATCTCAACTTATTAAAACTTTTTTTACCCAACATTCAGTCAACCTTAACTTGTCAGGACTTTTTGTTGCTTAGCATCTGATCCATCTTGACTTGTCGGGACTTCACCATTACCTAGCATCTGTTACCCTTGACTTGCTAGGACTTCATCGTTGCCTAGTATCTGGTCACCTTTGACATGTCAGAACTTCACCATTATCTAGCATCCGGTCAACCTTGATCTATCAAGACTTTACCACTGCAAAATATTCGGTCCTACTTAACCTATTTGGCTACTCTCATTGCCAAGTATTCGATCAACCTTGATCGAGTTAGACTTCACGTCACTTGCTAACTTCTTGTTGGACTTTCAATCGTCAAGTGTCCAATCAACCATAAACCACTTGGACTTCTCCACTTGCCAAATCCTATTAAAATTTTGACCATCAAATGTTTAGTCAACCGTGACCTACTTGGACTTTTCAACTGTTAAGTGTAGGATCAAGTAGACCGGCTAGAAGGGATGAATAGCCTACAAATAAAAATTTAACTCTTTATCTTTCCAACTTACTAGCAAGGACACACTAATTAAATTAAAAGAAATACATTAAAAAGTAAAGTAAAAGATTTGGAAAATTTACTTAGTTACAACATATGTGGTTGTTAATCCAAGACTATAGAAAAACTATCAATATTCTTCTTCGACAAGGCTCTGCGGAATAGCCTCTTACAACATTTGAAAGCACAAAATGAAATATGGAGCTTAGAAAATGAAATACTTAGTGTGTACTTTATAAGTAGCTCTAGGGTACTATTTATAGTGCACTGGTCGAAATGACCATTTTGTTGACGTGATAATTCAGGGTGCCTCCATTAATTCAGGGCACCTCTAACGTTGAATTTTATCTGTACAACAACGACCACTTTCTGTTCTGGCAGCATCGGAGGCGCCTCAGTTCATCAGAGGTGCTTTGGTTGTGCTAAGCTGGAATCCACTACTTATCCACTCCGTAATGGTTCCTGGGCATTTGATTCATCTTAACTCATGTTCATTCGAGGCACATCCAATTAACTAAGGCACCTCGAGTCTTTGAATCAGCAGGGTGCCTCCAACCAATTGGGGCACCTCAAGCGGTAAACTTTCAAGTTGACCAACTTCTGACTCCACTTGCCATGGGTGATGGTCCAACCATCCAGAGTTGCGCTCATTAGAACCCAATTCTGGCCTTCTCCTTGAGCAGAGTTCCTCTCGACTTCTCATCCCTCGGATTCACTGTGCGGATTATTCTCTCTCCACCAATGCACTCTTTCGCAGCTCCTTATCCCTCGGATGCACTAAATCCATCAGCTCCCTTCCCATGTCTTCGTTCTCGTTCATTGCATTTTTCGCTCGATTTCTTGTGTTCCTAAGTTCCTACATACTTTGACACAAGACATTAAAACTAACTAAGGGTACTTACAATCTCTCCCTTCTTGATGTGCATCAACCTGAGTTAAAGTTAGGGATAACAAACAACAATGATTTATGTTAAAATAATTTGAAACAATTTAATAACAATTGAATACATGTAATTGTGCAATTTAGTCCTCCCCCTAAATTTAAGACTTTTCTCCCCTTTGATCACATCAACAACATAAAAAAAATTTAAAAAAAAATAGCAGAGAAAAGATTTGAAAATTTTTCTAGAGGTTTTACATAAATTATCCAAGGTTGTGCATTTTTACCGAGATTATTTTACAAATAAAATAATTTTTAAGAATTAAACCTAGATTGGTGAAACATAATCTAAAAATTATTTTTAATTTTTGAAAAATCTTTAAAAAATTTATTAAAGTCAAACCGAATCAATTTAATAATAATAAAAAATTTACAAGGAAAACTATTTTTCTTATAACTAAAATAAATATTTTTTATAGAGATAATTATTTTTAAAGTTAAATTTTAAAAATAGATTGATATGTCAAGATAACTTGCCAATTTTTTTAAACATAAAACGGATAATTTTTATCTACAATAAAATCAAGTTTTTCAAAAATTAATCTATAAAAAAAATTTAATTTTAAAAATCTGATTTTGGTTAAAAATTTATAAATAATTATTTAACAATAAAAAAATTTTAAAATATTTTCTACTGGTAGATAACAAATGTGTTTTTAATAGAAAAATTAAAACCTAATGAAATTTGAAAAGAAAGTATACGAAACAATAATTTAACCAATATTGTCAATAATTCACTTACATTTATTTCTAGTAATTAAATTAAAAAAATGAATAGGTCAAAATAGATTTTAAAATCTAAAATAAATTCCTACCTACTGAATTCAACATTCAACGGATATCTTCATGGAATGTCATATTTTGACATTTTTGTAATTGGGTTCTTATAATTTCTAATATACCAATTAAACCCTCCATAACTTCTAAAATTTGAAATTTATAAAAAATTTGAAACTGAGCATGAATAATTATTTTCTATTGTTTCTATTTGATTTTTTTAATTTTACTTTTTCAATTTTAACGTTATCAAATTCTTCCTTTAAGCATGTATTTTTTATTTTATTTTCTAAGTCGGTATTAATGCTTTTTAGATCCACACACTTGATTTGTAATTTGCATAAGGTTCTAGATAGTATTTTTTTAGCATCATAAAGTTGATCAAAGGAAAGGTTACTTACCTTTCTTACTGTGTCAGATTCGTAGGTTGAGACTCCCCATTCATCGTTGCTCTCTTCCAAAGAGCTTTTGTCCTCTTTAGGTAAATGATTGGTCGTTAGTGCAATTCCTCCATGTTGAGACTCCCCATTTAAATCCTACACATAGAGATTCGTGTAATTCCAAAGTCGAAAATAACTCTTCTAAAATATTTACCTCCATGTCCTTTGAGATGTAATAAGAATCCATTATTGATGTCCACTTTTAGGTTCTCGAAAAAGTGTTTAGCGTGTATTTGAGTGAGCCTCAATTCGTTACCATTGCTCCGAGGTTGGTGAGTCCCATTATCAGATACTTGAGCTTCGTGTGCAATTGCGCCATATTTTCTCCCTTTTATATCTGGAGGTTTGTTAGTTAATTTCGGAGCAGAACCTATCTCGCTAGTTTGAATTCTGAGATGCCTTCATGAAGCTCCAGAGTCCTTTGGTGGAGTCATAGGCATTCATCTGGTTGATTTCTTAGGATGGCGGTACGCTCAACAGATGAAACTCTACTTTGTTGTTGGCCAAAAAATCGATTTGCTGCTTTTTGTTCCATTGGTGCTCTTCATTTTCTTCTCCATTCTCATCTCTCTGTGTTTCAAAACCATATTTAATAGTTAAAAGTATATCAAAATCGATTTTGAAAAATACCTCCATTGGACACTTCCAAAGCATGAACTCCCACTCGAACTTTGGTGGATAAATACTTGATCCGATCATTTTTGTTGTTTTAATCAGCCGTTATTCCTTCTAAGACGGTTAGACTCTGATATCACTTGTAGGATTGGGTAGAATGGGTAAAGGGGGGTGAATAGCCTGTAAATAAGAATTTAACTCTTTCTCTTGCTAGCTTGCTAGAAAGGACATACTAATTAAATTTAAAAAAAATAACATAAAAAGTAAAGTAAAAGGCTCAAAGAATTTATTTGGTTACAATCTAGGTGGTTGTTAATTTAAAACTGTGAAAGCACTATCAATCTCCATCTTCGACAAGGTCAGAGGTGGAGTAGCCTCTTACTGTGTTTGAAACCACGAAATGAAATACAGAGCTTAGAAAATAAAATACTAAATGTATACTTTGCAACTATCTCTAAGGCACTATTTATAGTGCACTAGTCAAAATGACTATTTTACTAGCGTGACAATTCAGGGCACCTCCAACGCTGAATTTTACAATGGCCACTTTTTGATTTGGCGGCATCAGAGGTGCCTCAGTTCATCGGAGGCGCCTTGGTTGTGCTGAGCTGGAATCCAATACTTATCCGCTCTATAACGGTTCCTAGGCATCTCAGTCACCTCAGTTCATCTGAGGCGCCTCAATTCCTGATTATCTGAGGCACCTCCAATCAACTGAGACGCATTAGGTCTTCGAATCAGCAAGGAGCCCCATTTTCTTACTATTAGATTATGAAAACAATCTCTGCATAATCTTTTATTATTAGAATGTAAATAATCACCTTGTTAGATTATGGAAATAATCTCTGCATAATTTTTTATTATTAGAATGTAAATAATCACCTTGATTGTAATAACACTCATGTACTCTTGTATATATTTCACAAAGATGAATAAGAATGATACCTAGGATTTTTTTTCACTTACTCCACTCTTCTTGGGTGATGGTCCGACAATCCAGAGTTGAGTTTATCCAAACCCAACTCTATCTTTCTCCTCGAGTAGACTTTCTTCCGATTTCTCGTCCCTCAAATATGTGAGTGCAATCAACCTAAGTTTGGTCGAGTAGGATCATGTTTTTGATATGTGTGTCAAAGAGTTTAAGTTATATTTCATATGACTTTAATATGTATGTTTGAGTTGTGCAGGACTTGGTGAGTCACACATGAGAAACTTGATGCGGCCAAGTTTGGTAAGTGTATCCTATGGCTCGGGTCCTTGAGATCGATGAAGGATGGTGCATCCAAGGGACTGTCGGACGAGAAGCAAAGGAGTGGACCGAGGGAAGTGAACTTCAAGGCAATGTGAAGGATGACATGGAGAGGAGTCGCGGGCTCAAGTGCATCTGAGGGACGAAGGTCGAGGAAGAAGTCTTCAAGGATAACTTCGGAGAGGATGACTATGAGTGAATGTAAGGGATCAGTCGATTGGTACTGAGACCAGTCGACTGATCCAAATTCACGAGAGCACAGAATGATTTTGTGCCCAATAATTGTGAAGACTAGTCAGCTAGTACTGTTACCAGTCAGCTGGTAGAAGTCATTGGCAGAATCTCGGATTCTGCGTAGTATCGTTGGCTATGTCCAACGGCTACACCAGTCGACTGGTGTACACCAGTCGACTGGTGTATGGACCAATCGAATGGTGCAGGAAATGAGTTGTCTTGTGATCAACTCTTTCCACTCTATTTAAAGGAAGTTTTGAGGGATGAAAGAGGTTACTAATTCTTATTGAATACTCCTAAGTGTTTACCCTCAAGCTTCCAAGTCTATTCTCTTCCTCCTAAACCTAAATCTCTATCTTGTAAAGAGAAAAAGAACTTTGTGAGAAGTTTTACTCCACCGAGGAGTCAGCTTTAACCAAAGATTGACAATGACTAATCCACCGATGGATAGAGTTCGACCACCTAAAGGGCAAGCCGTGGACTAGAAGCAAGTTATCTCTGAACCACGTTAAGTTAACGTGTTAGAGTTTGCATTCATTTCTTCTTACATATTGCTTTTAGTATTTCCGCTATGCAAACTAATAACTTGTAGAAAGATAATTGACTTAGGGTAATCAATTATTCAACCCCCTTCTAACCGGGCCACGATCTTCAACAAGATGCATTGCGCGCGTCCTTCTCACTCCTCCGGTGTCCTATTTCGCAAGTTCTCATACCTCAAATGCACCGAGCCCATCGACTTCCTTTTCGTATCATCCTTCTCGCTCGCTGCATATTCCGCTTGACTTATTATGTCTCTAAGTTTCTGCACACTTAGACACAATGAATCAAAATACACAGAATCTAATTCAATTGATCGACATCAAAACTAACCTAGGATACTTGCATAAAGTAACTTGTCAACTTCGACCAACTTGACATCTTTGCTTTAGTCAACAAAGATATTTACCGACTATCAAGTATCCGATCAACTTTGACCCACTTGACGTCTCACTCAACCAACTAACATATTAATCAAATATTGAAACTAAACTCGAGTTAACTCAATCAAGTTTGATCAACCCGATTAACCTTGATCATAGGACGATTGTACTAACAATTAGGCTTTCCTATTAAGTGACTTGCAATTGCACATTTAACACAGATTAGATCTATCAATACATAACTTTAAACTTTTATCATACATCAAAATACAATTCAATCCTTTGGTGTTTCCTTCACTAATATTGTTATCTATTTCACTAACACCCTGTTTGGAAACAATTTAAGTGAAGGAATTGAATTGAATTCCATTAGAAATTGAATTATGACAGGAATTGAATTTCATTCCTATGTTTGGAATGGATTAGTGAATAATAGAATTGAATTGAATTCCTCTTATACATTTACCATTTTATCCTCATATTAATCATTTAATAATCAAGTTAAGTATTAGAGAATAGGGAGAAAGGATTACACAGTTAAGACAGCAATATGAAGAAGGTGGCGCACGGGAGAAACGGTACAAGGAGAAGTTTTCGACACAAGGAGAAACGACGCACAGGAGAAAGGCAGGAGAAAACAAGAGAGTCGGTAGATGAAAAAAATGTTTTAAATTAAAAGGACAATTAAGTAATTTTAGTTGTTCATGGTAAATCTCTATCCAAATCTGACCATTTGAGGTCTGATTTACTATTCACGTTTTGAATGGAATTGGAATTGAATTCCATATCAAATCCATCTCAAAAATTCATTCCAAACTATGAAATTGAATTCCAATTACCATAGGAATTGAATTCCATAGGATTCCAAACAGGGTGTAATATATAGTGAAAACGGTCATCTCTCTTATTCCTTCAAATCCATATTGAATCAGAAAACTAAAATACAGTTAGAGCCACATGATACACTTTGTTTTCCTCATTGTGCACAACCACTGAAGTATCAGTAGAGAATTAACAAAATGAGTATCCTTAGGGTAAACCCTAAGATAAGAAGGTGGCCATGGCTAAACCAATTGCAAAAGTGACACAAATGTTGATCTGGTGCATCGATGCTTTTGACGGTGACACTGACACATCGCAAGAGCTATTAGAGGCTGCACCAAACATAGATGAAAGACAAATTAAGTTTTGTTCATAAAGTCACTGTAAATATATAGGACAGAGATGCATCATGCAAGAGCAGTCCGAAGGTCAAACCTTGTGTAGTGTTTGTGAATATGGAGTAATCCGGAGAGGTTGGAGATAAATTAAGGAGAGCTGTGAGCAAATTAAGAGTTAATAATGTCAAAATTATGGAGAATGAATTCGAATTCCATGAGAAAGTTGAATGAAACTTTAAGATTCTATTCCTTTTTAAAATAAAAATAAAAAGAAGGAAACAAATAACAACTACCGTTACAATTGCTAGCGTTGGAGTTGTCGAGGTTGCAAGCACCGGCCAGCATGAGCAGGCGTTCGACCTTGAGCCCTAAGGTGCTCCAGGGGGAGGAGCAGTTGTGCGTCTGCTGTACGGCGTAGCAGAGGCAGACGGGGTTTGTGCCCCGGATGTTCCTCACGGTGTCGCAGCAGTCGCTGTTGGGTCGGTCGCTGCTGCCGCTGCCATAGTCCATGCAGGGGGTCAGGCTGCTGGTGCTCTCCGTGCACTGCTGCTGCAGCGAATTATCGGCGGCCGCCGCCACCACAACGCACAGGAGGAGGAGCAGGAGAAGCCAGCTGCTACTAGCACACATCATGTCCGGCGTGGTCGGTTAAGATGATCCGGTGATCCCAATGTCAGAAACTGGAATGGAGGTGGATGGTCTTCTAGACGGAAGATAATAGAGAGCATTAAACGGTGCAGTTGAGCAGCGGCTTTAATGATGAGTAGGTGGGAGGTTTTGAATTCACAGAAACGACTGTCCAATTGGAGACGACGCGTCAATATTTGACTGTGGCGCTTTTCACAACACCTTGTCTGCTATTTGATATTTGTGGTTGGACAATTAAGTAAATCTTATCCAAATTTAAAGATTTTTAACGGATCCAACCTTTTTAAGATCGGACGGTGATGGACTAGAGAAAAAGGTAGTGAGGTGGATAGACGTAGGGATGTAAATGAATCAAACGGTTCACGAGCTATTCGGAGCTCGATTCGGTAAAAAACTCGTTCGAGTTCGTTCGTTTATCTTATCGAGCCGAGCTCGAGCTCGATTTCGAGCTCGACAGTTTTATCGAGCCGAGCTCGAGCTTAAGGATATTCGGCTCGTGAGCTCGGGAACATGTTCGTTTATAGGCTCGCGAGTCAAAAAAAACGAGTCTTAAATCGAGCCTTAAAACGAGCCTTAAACGAGTCAAAAAAACGAGCTCTAAAACGAACCTTAAAATGAGCTCTAAAATGAGCCAAAAACGAGCTCTAAACGAGCCCGAAAACGAGTCCGAGCTCGCTTAACGAGTTAGACTCGTTAACTTTGATAATCGAGCTAATAACGAACCGAGCTCGAACTGTTCGCGAGCCTGATAATTCTAAAACGAGCCGAGCTCGAGCCTTGTGATAAAAGCTCGATTCGAGCTCGAGCCGAGCTCAAGCCCGAATATAACTTAAACGAGCCGAGCTCGAGCCTGATACTGTTCGGCTCGGTTCGGCTCGTTTACATCCCTAGATAGACGATAATTATCTCTGCCTTTTAATAAATATAAATTTTAATCTAACATTCAAACCGTACATTTCTGGATGAAAATCTATGTAAAGTTGAGATTAGTTATCAAACAAGAGCTTAATTTTACATTTCTAATCTTGAGAATGATTAGAGCTTGTCCTTTGCTTCAATAAATTTTGGCATGAATTTTTAACGAATATAAAATGTTGAGTGTCTAATCTTTCTCATATAAATATTACTGTGCTAGAGTAAAATATCTTTTCATATTTTACTTATCTATATATTATCTGTTAGTATGTGTATTTATGTGTCAAGATACTCATATATTTTATGAATAATTATTTAATAAAGGTAAGTATTTATCATTAATTATTTAATTTTTTGTACGTTTATAATTAATGATAAAGTCCCACAGATTAATGAGTATATTAATATGAAAATAGTCATTGATCAGACAGATATCTATAGGTGACATGGATATATATCTAGATTAACGTTGAGTATGATTAGGTCGAGATAGACCTTGTACTTGAGGGTGCCTTGAGTTTAAAGGTACATTGGACATGACCCGCTCAAGAGGAGACCACATATTAAGTATCATTAGTTATTCCTCTTATGAACGAGTGTAACTGATCTTTTGACTTGAGACCTTCATTTACTCTATGCGTGGAGTTATGTGTTTTGACGCCGTTAAAAGTAGTCTTTAATCGGATTGTGATTAATATGGTTGTTGGGTGTATGACAAAGCGTAGAGAGAATAGTGTTGAGTCAATAAAGGATTCATCGCTCTCTTGGATTAGGAATTAACATTCTGGCCACTTGATAGAGATATTAGTGACTCGAAATCCATGGCCATGGGAGGAATGATTTATCATTCAAGAGGAGTCTATTATATTTTGGAAATCAAGTAAAACAATTAATTTGGTAATGATGCATAATGTACCGAATTAATTGGGATGTAGGCTTAGATGAAGAGATTGAATTATACAATAATCGGTTCATAGTGGTTTACAGTTTATGACTGATATTAATTTTATCAAACGTTGGGTGGCTAAAAACTGTTGCTAGATGGTTACCTTAGTCTGTGTATGGATTTACACTGCCTTCGTGTATAAAACATAGAGGGTCGCACGCATAGCACGTATACATGAACAATGGTATTGGGAGCTAGTCGAGATCAAGATCAAATATGGATTTATTTGATACAAAGAAGAGAGAATTCGAATAATCATAAACATGATGATTAATAGAGAATTCGAAGAGTCATCATAATGATAATTAATGAAGAATTTGAAGAGTCATCATAATGAAGGTTATAAATGAAGAATTTATGGAGCCTATAACTCTTCATCTTCCTAATTAATGGAGATCATAAATGATGAATTAATTGAGACCTTAACCCTTCGTATTCCTTGGAGGTTATAAGTAGCCATCCTCGAAAAGATGCAAGTGTGAGAATTCATTCTCTTTGAGTTTCCCTCGTCAACTTCTTCTTCCACCGGAAGAGATCGGCAGTGCTTCCAAGACTTTGTCGATCCAAGAGGCTAGCACCTAACGTATCATATCAAGTTCGTGATCTAGTGCATGTGGATACCGCTAGAGGAGTCACACGTGGAGCTCTTATCTGTCTTATCTGTCTGTGATATTATTTACATCTATCGAGGACTAGAGGTATGTTTTTATGTTACTTTTGTGTAAAACTATATGTACCACGAAAAGATCCATGATCAATATATGTCTTCCATTACGCTCCGAACCCAACAGTGGTATCAGAGCAAGGTTCGTGTTTGGATCATATAGTACGAAGCCGATTCTTTAAAATTTATTTGAGGAATCATTGTTTCGAGTGTTAGGATGTATACTAAAAGCCTAACTTTTGGTATAAACATTTATCTAGAAATAAGAATCACATTGGTCAAATTTCTACATTTATGATAAATGTAGTTGTTCAAATAATTTATATTGTAGATAACATGGTGTGTGGTGTCACACACAGAGGATCATGTTATCAGTACCTTATAAATTATAAACAGTAGCTCACGACCAAGATGGAAAGGAACAAACCATTGGAAGGTCTTAGTGTAATTAGGTATTAGTTTATCTTAACTATATAATTACACTAGTACACTTAGAGTGTATTGAGTAGGACCATTAGAGGTCGTTTCTTTTATACTGACTTTATAAAGGAACAAAGACCTCAGTTATTATGGAAGTGTGTGCTTTTAATCCTAATATAATAACAATCACATATATTTGATATTTATTTCTTTAATTTATCAATGGGTGAGATTTAGTTCGATAAATCAATAAGCCCGATAAGTTGGGAAATGATATCACTTATAGTGTGTGTTGTTGATTATAGAATGAAACTGTGTCCTAGTAATCTAGGTTGAGAATGTCCCCAAGAGGAGCTCATAAGGATTGTCATGTTAAACCCTGCAGGTGGACTTAGTCCGACATGACGATGAGGTTGAGTGGTACTACTCTTGGACTAAGATATTAATTAAATGAGTTGTCAGTAACTCACTTAATTAGTGGACATTTGACATCTTAAACACAGGGAGACTAACACACTCATAATAAGGAGCCCAAAATGTAATTTGGGATTGGTGCGGTAGTTCAATAATAGTTCTCTAGTGGAATGAATTATTATTGATAAAATTAAGTTGTGTGTTCGGGGCGAACACGGGATGCTTAATTTTATCGGGAGACCAAAATCAATTACTCCTCTCAGTCCCTATCGTAGCCTCTTAATTATATAGTACTATACCCACCTATACCCACCTTCTTACCCATCCCATAGGGGCCGGCCAAGCTAGCTTGGAGACCAAGCTAGGGCCGGACAAAGTTTGGTTCATGGGTGCTTCAAGGTGGCCGACCCTAGCTTGGGTTTAAGCTTGGTGTGACCGGCCCAAATTAAAATAAAAGGATTTTTATTTTTTAAAATTTTTCTTATGTGGATAACATTATTTAAAAGAGAGCTTAAAAATTTAAATTTTTCCTTTTATAAGATTCTACAAAAGATTAAGAGAAGAGCTAAATCTCTTTCCTTATTTGTAGATTAAAAGGTTGATTTTAATTTTGGTAAAAACTTTCCTTTTTAATCATGTTCATGATTTAAAAGAAAGTTTAAAAATTAAAAATTCTCTTTTATTAGTTTCTACAAAAGATTAAGAAAAGATTTGATATCTTTCCTTATTTGTAGATTGAAAAGAGATTTTAATTTTTAGAGATAACTTTTCTTTTTGGAAAATTATCCACATGTTTAAAAGAAAGATTTTAATTTATAAAATTTCTTTTTTATTAACCAATCATGAAGGGATAAAAATTATTGGAAAATTTTTATAAATTTCCGGAAGCAAATAAGGAAGTTTTAATTTGTGTTTAAAATTTTATTTGCTTGGAGATTTGTATATGACCGGCCATTGTAAATTGAGAAGAGAAAAATTATTTTTAATTAAATAAATTTTCCTTTTCATGGCAAAAGAATTAAGGAAGTTTTTATTTAAATTTCCTTATTTGCCAAGACCAAGGATTATAAAAGAGGGGGTAGAGGTGCCTTCATGGGTGAACGACTCTATTATTTTTCTCCCTCTTTTTTCTCCTTGGGTGTGGCCGGCCCCTCCTCTTTCTTTCTTCTCCATCTTGTGGCCGAACCTCTTCATGCTCTTGGAGTTTTAATTAGTGGCCGGATTCTAGCTTGAAGAAGAAGGAGAGAAAGCTTGCATCCCTTGGAGCTTGGTTGGTGGAAAAAGTTCTTCATCCTTTGGAAATTTTTGCTTGGTCGAAACTTGAAGGAAGAAGAAGAAGGTGCTAGGTGGTTATCGTCTCGGAAGATCATTGCCCACACAATGTCCGAGGTTAGAAGAGGAATACGGTAGAAGATCAAGAGGTCTTTCTAAAAGGTATAACTAGTATTTTCCTTTCCGCATCATACTAGTTATTTTAGGAAATAATACTAAATACAAGAGGCATACGATTCTAGTATTTCGAATTTGTTTTCGATGTTGTGTTCTTTTGTTTTTTCTTTTTCTTGTGATTTGATTGTTCTTTTCGGTTGACCTAAAGTTATTTAAGGAAATTAAATATTAACTTTCCTTAAAAGACTTTGTCTAGTCGGTGGTGGTTGTTCCCATATCCAAGAAGGCCATGTGCCTCGCCACGTCAGTACTGGTAGCCAATTTTGGAAACTAATATTTAATGAAATTAATAACCTAGGTGATTTGGATCGAACGTGTTAAGTTCCGCAGGAGATCCGAGTCTAAACCTAAAAGAACAAATAAATTAATCTTAGGATCAAACGTGTTAAGTTCCGCAGGCGATCCGAGTTTAATTTAAAAGAACACATGGTAGCTAGGAAAAGGTTTAGACCTTTGTACAAAATTTTTGTACAATGGAACCATTAGGTTTTTCGAGTAGCAACCAACAATTAGTATCAGAGCTAGGGTTTTGCCTCTGTGTATTTGGTATTAGTTTAATTATGCACATGTCATACATAATTTAGGCAGGATAATAGTAGGATGTGCTAACTTTATGGATGCATGATCCAACTATTATGGCTTATAGTTATTATGTGTGTGATTGGACCCTTGGACATGTCAAGGGCATTTATTGTGTGTGCATGATTGTATTATAAAATATAGCAGGAGCTGTATTTAGTTTTATTAGGATTTTATTTTTGATCTAGTTACATGTACATTCCTTTTGAGGAATATAGGATCGAAAATGTAAAATTCTATTTATGTCACGGATCGAATATTGAAAAAGGCGTGGAACCTTTTGAGGACCAGAGGCGCAGCAGAACAAGGAGCAAGATGGATGCGACAGCTAGACCCGGTAGCGGTGGCCAAATATGGCAGCAGCTTGGGATAACAACACACGGAGGACAACCATATATAAAAGTCATAATAGTTGAAAATTAGATTTTCTATTTATTGCTTTTATATTGTGCTGTGTGTGCTTGTTAGTATGCATGTTAAGTAGACTAGCATAGTCAAAATTCCTCACTTTAAATAACTAAGTGGGAGAGGGATTTATTTTTAAATAAATTCCACGGTCTCCATTACTGGTTTATAAGTGATGCAACAAGCTTGCGCGTTGGCTCTGAGTGCCTTCCTCCATATCGGATGAGCTTGTTTGCGGATCACTAGATTAAACTTCCATTTTGGATGACTATAGGAAGTTAATTAAGAGCGTGTGATCTTCCCCATCGGAAGGGGCACAATCTTATTAATGGACTTAGTGTCAAGTAATGGTATACACTTAAGCACGTCTAATAGTATCATCCCCATCGGAGTCACTGCTATTATTCGTGTGACCGAAGAAAACCAACTATTAATTTGTCAAATAAATAGGTTGACAAGATAATAAAATTAAAAACTCCTCTTACAAATGTTTGATTTTGTATACGTCCATACTATCGTGGCATACAAAATTCAACGGTGTTTGAGGTAATTTTATTTTGTCATAAAGATTTATTGACAAAATAATTAATGGGTAAAACCCTCCTCTTACAAATGTTTAAATTTTGTATACGTCCACACTATCGTGGCATGCAAAATTTACGGTGTTTGAGGTGTTGGTGAATTTAAATAATATTGTTTGAGGAATCAATGTTATTTTAAATTCAAAAAGTTTTGACCAAATTTTTGATCAAAGACAGATCAACTATTAATTTTATTCGTCATAAAGTAAAGTTGACGAGATAATAAAATTAATGGATAAAATCTCCTCTTTGATTTTGTATACGTCCACACTATCGTGGCATACAAAATTCATGGGGATTTTAAATAATTGATCTTGACCAAATATTTTTGTGATTCTTAGGATTTAAAATGTTTGTCAATCCCCTAGTTGTTATACTATAGAAAAGACTTAGTAGTCCCAATTGTAATGATTGGAAATAGGACTTGGACATTAAGGTTGACTGTCTTCTTAGAACTAAGAACAATATAGGTGTATTTAATTCATTAGTTGAAACATGTTTAGTGGTGTTATCTACCAGAACCTGGAGTGTAGATACATATGCCATTAATCATGTCTACAATTTATTGCAGGGTTCCAGGAAACCCGACAACTAAATGAAAATAAAAACACCGTCCACATGGGCACTGTTGTAAAAGTGACAGCTGTTGCAGTGGGAGATGTTTATCCTTTGATAAGAATAAAACATGGATTTTGAGTAATTGTCTTTACGTACCAAGTTTAGAAAGAACTAGTTTTCAGTTTCTAAACTATTTAAAGAACTTGATATTCTGTCTCTTTTAATAACAAAGTTGTTATTAAGAAAAAGAGGGGAGTTATCTGTTCTGGAACTTTGGTTGGCAATTTATAAATCCAATAACTCCCACGATGCAACAAATGGAAATTTATAACACATCTTCTAACTTTAAGAGGAAGCAACCTTCGGAAATGAACCAATATATCTTTGACATCTAAGGCTAGGTTATATTAACTTGAGTAGGATTCATTGGTAGCTGATGAACTTTTGGGTTCATTGGTAGTGGAAATCTTTCCAACCTGCGAGTCTTACTTGGAAGGAAAAATAACCAAGAAGCTTTTTGGAGCCAAAGATATGTTGGAATTGTTTCATTCTGATTTGTGTGATCCTATGACTATCCAGACAAGAGGTAGTATCGAATATTTCATAGACAACTATTCAAGATACAAATACATTTACTTAATGTGCCGCAAGACTAAGTGCTTTGATTAGTTCAAAGAGTACAAGGCTGAGGCGGAGAAACGTCAAAGTAAAAGTATTAAGACACTACGGTGAGATCGTAGTGGCAAGTACCTCTTGGGAGAATTTAGGAGTCACTTATCAAAAGTAGGGATTCAATCCCAACTAACTGCACCTGGTACACCCCTACAGAATGATGTAGAAAAAGGAAGGTATATGACTCTTATGGAAATAAGTAGATTGATGATGAGTTATTTGGAAAATTACCAAATTCATTTTAAGGATATAGTCTGGAAACGGAAGTGAACATAGTACCTTCCAAAGTCAGAACTCTCTACTCATATAGAATTACTAAATAGGCATAAGCCTATTTTGAAGCATATTCGGATTCGGGTAGTTCAGCACATATGCTGAAGAGAGACAATAATAAGTTGGACAGGAATTCACTTGTTTGTAAGTTATCCTAGAGAAATGAAAGTAGGTTTATAGTCTTAAAAATCAGAAGGTCATTGTTAGCATCAATGATCGATTTTTAGAAAAGAACTATGTAATAAACCACAAGCCCACAAGTAAATTTGTTCTTAAAGAAATTATAAAGGACATGTCTAATCTAGTACCAACTGTACAAGATGAAATATCACAAGAAACTGCAACACGTATCACAATTGATACACAATTATAGACAGTACATCATCGTAGTGGGAGGGTTGTCAAACAACCAAAAGGATTCATGTTTTGGGAGAGTTTTTGGACTTGATCCCAAATGAACATGAGTCTGATCCCGGAAATATGATGAAACACTCCAAAATAAAGATGTAGCATCTTGGCAAAGAGCAATGAATACAGAATTAGAATATATGTATTCTAATCAAATTTGAAAGCTTGTAGAACCACCAGATGGTGTAAAAGCCATTGGGTGAAAATATGTCTACAATAGGAAAAGATGGATAGACAGGAAGGTGAAAACTTTCAAAGCAAGGCTTGATGAAAAAGGAAATTTTTTCACTGGTAGTCATGCTTAAGTCTATCTGGATTCTTTTATCTATTTAGCAAGTGGATGTCAAGACAACATTCCTTAATGGAAGTCTTAAAAAAGCATCCATACAAAGCAACCAGAAGGGTTCATTGCAAAGGGCAAAGAGCATTTTGTGCAAGCTCAATCAGTCTATGAACTGAGGCAAAGCTTCAAGGTCTTGGAACATCCGGTTTATCAAAGGAATCCAGACCTATGGATTTATTTAGTAACCGGATAAGTCTTGTGTATACAAAAGGTGTGATGGAAACGTGGTGATATTTCTTGTACTATACATAGATAACATTTTTGGTAGTTGGAAACAATATCAAAATGTTGTCAGAAGTAAGGGTATGGTTGTCCAAATAATTCGATATGAAGGACTTGGGAGAATGTATATATTCTTTGGATCAAAGTAATAAGGGATCGCAAGAAAAGAATTTTTTACTTATCCCAAGCTTCATATACCGAAAAAATCCTTGCTCGTTTTAAGCATGCAGAACTCCAAGAAAGGTTTCTTACCTTTTGGGCTTGGAGTAGTTTTATCTAAAGAGATGTCTCCGAAGACATCAAAGGAGATAGAGGAAATGAAGGCAGTTCTTTATGCTTCGGCTGTCGGAAGCCTAATGTATGCTATGCACGAGATCAGAAATCTGTTTTGCCAAGGGCATAGTTAGCAGATATCAAAGTAACCCTGGACAAGGACATTGGACTGCAGTAAAGCATATATTGAAGTACCTTAGAGGCACTAGAGATTATATGCTAGCTTACAAGGCAGTTAATTTGGTCTCTGTGGGTTGCACGGATTTTAACATCCAATCGGAAAGGGACAATAATAAGTCAACCTCGGGGTTTTGTGTTTACTTTAGGAGGTAAAGTCATAACTATGGAAGAGTGATAAGCATAGGTATTTTTCTGGACTCCACCATAGAAGTTGAGTATATGGCAAGCCTCTGAGGTAGCCATAAAAGCTAAATGACTCAATAATCTCAAGATGGACTTAGATATGATTTCTGGTTTGTCCAAAGATTATTACAATTCATTGTAATGATATTGGTGTAGTAACAAACTCGAAGAAACCATAAGTCTATAAGGCAGGTAAACACAATAGAACGCAAGTACCACCCAATACGAGAAATCGTATAAATGAGGAGAAGTTGTTACTGCCTAGATTGCATCAGATGATGACCTATAGATCTTTTCACTAAGACCCTTAAGGCAAGAGCTTTTGATGGACATGTTGAAGGGTTGAGATTCAGATGTATGGCAGCTTAGTCTTTTAGTATAAGTGGGAGATTGTTAGGATGTATACTAAAAGCCTACCTTTTGGTATAAACATTTATCTAGAAATAAGAATTGCATTGGTCAAATGTCTACATTTATGATAAATGTAGTTGTTCAAATAATTTATATTGTAGATAACATGGTGTGTGGTGTCACACACAGAGGATCATGTTATCAGTACCTTATAAATTATAAACAGTAGCTCACGACCAAGATGGAAAGGAACAAACCATTGGAAGGTCGTAGTGTAATTAGGTATTAGTTTATCTTAACTATATAATTACACTAGTACACTTAGAGTGTATTGAGTAGGACCATTAGAGGTCGTTTCTTTTATACTGACTTTATAAAGGAATAAAGATCTCAGTTATTATGGAAGTGTGTGCTCTTAATCCTAATATAATAACAAGCACATATATTTGATATTTATTCCTTTAATTTATCAATGGGTGAGATTTAGTTCGATAAATCAATAAGCCCGATAAGTTGGGAAATGATATCACTTATAGTGTGTGTTGTTGATTATAGAAGGAAACTGTGTCCTAGTAATCTAGGTTGAGAATGTCCCCAAGAGGAGCTCATAAGGATTGTCATGTTAAACCCTGCAGGTGGACTTAGTCCGACATGACGATGAGGTTGAGTGGTACTACTCTTGGACTAAGATATTAATTAAATGAGTTGTCAGTAACTCACTTAATTAGTGGGCATTCGACATCTTAAACATAGGGAGACTAACACACTCATAATAAGAAGGAGCCCAAAATGTAATTTGGGATTGGTGCGGTAGTTCAATAAAAGTTCTCTAGTGGAATGAATTATTATTGATAAAATTAAGTTGTGTGTTCGGGGCGAATACGGGATGCTTAATTTTATCGGGAGACCAAAACTAATTCCTCCTCTCGATCCCTATTGTAGCCTCTTAATTATAGAGTACTATACCCACCTATACCCACCTTCTTACCCATCCCATAGGGGCCGGCCAAGCTAGCTTGGAGACCAAGCTAGGGCCGGCCAAAGTTTGGTTCATGGGTGCTTCAAGGTGGCCGACCCTAGCTTGGGTTCAAGCTTGGTGTGGCCGGCCCAAATTAAAATAAAAGGATTTTTATTTTTTAAATTTTTTCTTATGTGGATAACATGATTTAAAAGAGAGTTTAAAAATTTAAATCTTTCCTTTTATAAGATTCTACAAAAGATTAAGAGAAGAGCTAAATCTCTTTCCTTATTTGTAGATTAAAAGGTTGATTTTAATTTTGGTAAAAACTTTCCTTTTTAATCATGTTCATGATTTAAAAGAATGTTTAAAAATTAAAAATTCTCTTTTATTAGTTTCAACAAAAGATTAAGAAAAGATTTGATATCTTTCCTTATTTGTAGATTGAAAAGAGATTTTAATTTTTAGAGATAACTTTCCTTTTTGGAAAATTATCCACATGTTTAAAAGAAAGATTTTAATTTATAAAATTTCCTTTTTATTAACCAATCATGAAGGGATAAAAATTATTGAAAAAATTTTATAAATTTCCGGAAGCAAATAAGGAAGTTTTAATTTGTGTTTAAAATTTTATTTGCTTGGAGATTTGTATATGACCGGCCATTGTAAATTGAGAAGAGAAAAATTATTTTTAATTAAATAAATTTTCCTTTTCATGGCAAAAGAATTAAGGAAATTTTTATTTAAATTTCCTTATTTGCCTAGACCAAGGATTATAAAAGAGGGGGTAGAGGTGCCTTCATGGGTGAACGACTCTATTATTTTTCTCCCTCTTTTTTCTCCTTGGGTGTGGCCGACCCCTCCTCTTTCTTTCTTCTCCATCTTGTGGCCGAACCTCTTCATGCTCTTGGAGTTTTAATTGGTGGCCGGATTCTAGCTTGAAGAAGAAGGATAGAAAGCTTGCATCCCTTGGAGCTTGGTTGGTGAAAAAAGTTCTTCATCCTTTGGAAGTTTTTGCTTGGCCGAAACTTGAAGGAAGAAGAAGAAGGTGCTAGGTGGTTCTCATCTCGGAAGATCATTGCCCACACAATGTCCGAGGTTAGAAGAGGAATACGGTAGAAGATCAAGAGGTCTTTCTAAAAGGTATAACTAGTATTTTCCTTTCCGTATCATACTAGTTATTTTAGGAAATAATACTAAATACAAGAGGCATACGATTCTAGTATTTCGAATTTGTTTTCGATGTTGTGTTCTTTTGTTTTTTCTTTTTCTTGTGATTTGATTGTTCTTTTCAGTTGACCTAAAGTTATTTAAGGAAATTAAATATTAACTTTCCTTAAAAGGCTTTGTCTAGTCGGTGGTGGTTGTTCCCATATCCAAGAAGGTCATGTGCCTCGCCACGTCAGTATTGGGAGCCAATTTTGGAAACTAATATTTAATGAAATTAATAACCTAGGTGATTTGGATCGAACGTGTTAAGTTCCGCAGGAGATCCGAGTCTAAACCTAAAAGAACAAATAAATTAATCATAGGATCAAACGTGTTAAGTTCCGCAGGCGATCCGAGTTTAATTTAAAAGAACACATGGTAGCTAGGAAAAGGTTCAGACATTTGTACAAATTTTTTGTACAGTGGAACCATTAGATTTTCTGAGTAGCAACCAACATCGAGAGATTTCAAAGGAATCTTAATTTCTTTATTTCAAGCTATATGCCGTAACATTTTATGATAGAAATCAATTTTATCTAAAAACATGTGAAGTAATACATGTTGTAATTTAGATATAAATTCCTTGTGACATAAGTAGATTAACATGTTAAAATCTCCGAGACGTATTTGTCTTAAAAGACTAAGAGGATTAATGGAGATAAATCTCGTAATGAGATTGTGCAAAAGCATAAGAAGTTAATTATGGTGAGACATGATGGATCGAAAGCGCTAGAGGGGGGGGGGGGGGGAATAGCGCTCGTGGCTATTTTAGCGATTTACGGAAATCGTTCGAGTAACTAAAGTAACGCAGCGGAAATGAAAAGTAAATTAAATACAAAGACACAAGTAGTTTACTTCGTTCGGAGCCTATTTCGACTCCTACTCGAAGGCCCGCGGTCCTTGACCACTTTCGGTGGGCAACAACTATATATCACAAATCTTTACAAGTGAATAAGTACAAGTAAGTGCAGTAAAGAAACTATTCCAACGAAAAAAGAGAATAGAAAACTTTGGAATGATTCGTTGGAGTAGCAGAGCGTTGTTGAGGCGTTTAGCAGCAGCACACGGAAGAGCAGAGTTTTCTGTTCGAAGTTGATGATTTGAGATGCACCTCGAGGCCTCTTTTTATAGCTCTGTAAGGTCTAATCCAGATCCCCAAGTCTCGGGATCAGATTTGACCCAAAGCGGATCGGTCGACTGATCCTCATGTTCGATCGACCGATCAGATGATTTCCACTGCATCTGATCCGTCGATCTGTCACTCCACTTTGATCTGGTCAAACTCTATCCCTGCGTTCGGTCGACCGATCCCAAGGTTCGGTCGACCGATCAGTCTCCTCTGACCCGCACACCTCGGCTTGATCCAGTCGACACCTATCCCAGGTTCGGTCGACCGATCCCGAGGTCCTGTTGACCGATCCCTGGTCGAACCTGGTCCAGCTGTTGGAGATCTGATCTGGTAGCTTGGAGGTTCGGTCGACTGATCCCAAGGTTCGGTCGACCGATCCTGGTCAGTTCTAACCTTGCATAAAACTGTTAGTTACCTGCAAAACAAAGTTAGAACACAAAAGATAATATATAAATAAATTTGACAGTCATCGGACTGTCCGGGTTTGACTTCGGGTTTCTGACCGGAAACCCTAGGTCGACCCGACGCCTACTGTTCCCTCTACGGGGAACGCGTCCTCACCTACTCCACTCAGGAGATTTTACCTTTTGCCAGTGCGATCCTCCAGATCGACTGGACTTTTGCTCGGTGTTCGATGCCTCCGGACTTTCTGCTGAACGCTCGCTTCTCGACCCGTCCAGTCTTCCACCTGGTTCACGACACCAGGATTTTCCACCTAGGGTTACCACCCCCTAGGACTTTTGCCTGAAGCACTCGACCCACCAAGACTTTCCGCATAGGGATACCACTCCCTATGACCTAGGGTTACCACCCCCTAGGGTTTTTACCTTGCCTAACCACAGTTAGGACTTACCTGAAATACTCAATCAAGCACGTTAGTTCACAACACACCTTAACTTTGAATCCTTTGCCATTATCAAAACTCAGGTTCGATCGTCGGATGTTTACCGCACCAACAATCTCCCCCTTTTTGATTATGACAACCCAAATTCAAAGTTAAGTAAGACAACTATATCAACAAATTTTAAGTGAGCAAGCTTAAGTATATAAATTAAAGTAAAAGCATAACTTAAAGCTAACACTTGAACTTTGTGAAGCTCCCCCTTAATACAGGGCTTCCTTTTACTTTTGAATTTCCTACTCTCCCCATTAATAAAAGCAATTTTTAATTGAATTTTTTACTTTGAATTTCCTACTCTCCCCCTTTGCCATATATCAAAAATAAGCTAGTTGAAGGCAAGTTTTAAGAAAAGGAGGAATTAAATTTTACCAATGACTGTGTAACACTTAGCTTATCATAGAACAGATTTATTCTTTTTATTTAGCAAAAATTTTGAAAGTCATAAGTTAAATTTTGCAAGTAAAGAAATATGTGTTTAATACCTTTTTGCTAAGTATAGAATGAAATTTTGCAAGTAATGACTGTGCCACTTAGCTAAGCCTTTTTGCAAACATTAAATTTTGAAAATGTAGTTTCAGTTTGAAAAAGTACTTAAAAATTTTTTTGAAGAAAATAGGAGTAACAATTTATGGAATCTTAGAATGAAGAGGGAGTAATTAAAAATTTAATTTAGGTTATTTATTCAGTTGGTCCTTTAGTCCAAGCATGAGTCAAGTTAAATAGTTGTTAAATTATTTAAATTGTTTTGATCAGGTATCAGAGCCCTAAAGTGTAAGCATGCTTAAGCTTAACATTTCCTTCACCAACTGTCTAACCGTTAGCTACTTGCTGATTGCCTAGAGGGCAACAGTTTTCACTTGGTTAGTCAAGTAAAGTCATTTAGTCCAGTTAGATTTGACTAAGGCTGGAAGACTTGACTTGATTACTGTTAATAAAGTATTTAACGCCCAGACTCATATTGATGCACGGTAATAAGCATTCTTGAGTCCAGGCTGTACCCTATGCATCTCACACCATTTTATGTTTTACAAACACAAGCAAGGTATACCTAGGTTTTTGTGAGATGCTCTGGCTTAAATCTAGGGGAACAAGATTTCTAGGGTAGATCCTAGGCTAAGTCATATTTTTGAAAATTCTAAGAAAATGGGATTTTAAAATCATTATTTTTCCTAGATTTTGAAAAGAATAAAAAAATGAGTTTTGAAAATTAATATCTATTCTACCCAGCACATTCCTATTTGCCTTCTAAGTGCGCTGAACTCAAGTTCAGGTAAGGGTTTTGTGAAGATGTCAGCTAGGTTTGATTTTGACTCAACATAGTTGAGTTCGATATCACCCTTAGCTACGTGATCCCTTACAAAGTGGTGTTTCACTTCTATATGTTTAGTCCTTGAATGATGAATTAGGTTTTTTGTTAGATTTATTGAGCTTATATTATCAATTGAGATTTTAGTTTTATGATACTCCAGTTGATAGTCTTTAAGGGTATGCATCATCCACAGCAACTGAGATGTGCATTCACTTAAGGCTATATATTCAGCTTCAGTGGTAGATAAAGAAACACAGTGTTGCTTTCTACTTGACCAACTTACTAGGCATTGTCCTAGAAATTGACAGCTACCACTTGTGTTTTTTCTATCAAGCTTGCATCCGGCATCGTCTGAGTCAGAGTAGCCGGTTAGGTCAAGGGTGCCAGATCTAGGGTACCATAGTCCTACATTTAGGGTTCCCTTAACATACCTAAGGATTCTTAAGTGAGACTCTTTTGCACAAGATTGGTATCGTGCACACATACCTACTACAAAAATAATGTCTGGTCGACTTGCAGTTAGGTACAGTAGACTTCCTATCACACTCCGATAGTATTTCAAGTCTACTGATTTACCTTCTAAGTCTGAGTCAATTTTGGCATTTGTAGCCATTGGTGTATTGATTATTTTTGAGTTTTCCATGCCAAATTTTCTAATTAATTCCTTAGCATATTTAGTTTGATAAATATAAATTCCATCTTTAGTTTGCTTAATCTGTAAACCTAAGAAGAAATTAAGTTCTCCTACCAGACTCATTTCGAATTCATTTTCCATAAGTTTGGTGAATTCTTTTAGAAATTTAGAGTTTGTGGAACCAAAAATAATATCATCAACGTAAATTTGGGCTATAAAAATGTCATTTTCTAAGGTTTTTACGAAAAGGGTTGGGTCTATTTGACCTTAGTTAAATCCTTTTGATATTAAGTAATTGGACAGGCGTTCATACCAAACCCTAGGTGCTTGTTTTAGTCCATATAGGACATTTTTTAATTTAAAGACATAATTTGGTTGTTCTAAGTCTTCAAATCCTGGGGGTTGCCCTACATACACTTCTTCTTTAATAAATCCGTTTAAAAATGCGGATTTTACGTCCATTTGAAATAGCTTGAATCCTTTGTGTGCTGCATAGGCCAGCAGCATCCTAATGTATTCAAGTCTTGCTACAGGAGCATAGGTCTCATCATAGTCTAACCCTTCTACTTGACTGAATCCTTTAGCTACTAACCTAGCTTTGTTTCTAACTATTTCACCTTGATCATTTAATTTGTTTCTAAAAACCCATTTGGTATCAATTACTGATTTATTAATGGGTTTAAGCACTAATTCTCAGACCTGATTTCTTTCAAATTGGGTCAATTCTTCTTGCATTGCTAGAGTCCAATCTGGGTCTGGTAGGGCTTCTTCTATGGTTTTGGGTTCGATTTTTGAAATCAAGGCTATTTGGCTCTGGTTTCTATAAGATAATCTAGTTCTGACTCCCACAGTTGGGTCACCCAAAATTTGGTCAGATGGGTGATTTGTGCTTGTTCTAGTTGGTCGTATACCATTTAAGTTAGTGATTTGTTCTTCAGATTCAATAGGTTCAGGTTGAATTTCGTCATCTTCTCTGTTTCTTGGGTTAATATTTTCAGTATTTTCATTTTCATTTATTATGTTGGGTAATTTATTTTCTTCATCAAATATTATATTTATTGTTTCTTCTACTTTTAGGGTATTTTTGTTATACACTCTATATGCTCTACTGGTTGTTGAATACCCTAAAAATATTCCCGGGGTTATTTTTGATGTAAATTTCCCTAAGTAGTCTTTAGTGTTCAAGATGAAGACTTTACACCCAAATACTTTTAAATAGTTTAAGTTGGGAATTTTATTATAATAAATTTCATAGGGTGTTTTATTTTGAAATTTGTTAATTAAAATCCTATTTTGAATGTAACATGCTGTACTAACTGCTTCAGCCCAGAATTGATTAGATAGTGTATATTCGTTTAACATGGTTCTAGCAACTTCTTGTAGGGTTCTGTTTTTACGTTCTACTAAACCATTTTGTTGAGGGGTCCTAGGGCAGGAGTATTCATATTTGTACCCATTTATTTCACAAAATTCAGTAAAGTTGTGATTTTCAAATTCTCCTCCATGGTCACTTCTTATTCTTTTAATTTTAGTATCTTTTTCATTTTCTGTTAATTTACAAAAATTACTAAATATTTCAAAGGTTTCATCTTTTGTTTTTAGAAATTTTACCCAGGTGAACCTGGAGAAGTCATCTATTATAACTAAGCAATACTGGTTCTTGCTTAGTGACTTGGCTCCGTGTGAATCAAATAGGTCTAGGTGAAGGAGCTCAAGTAAACAAGTAGTTCTACCAAGATTGGTTGACTTGTGGGTTGACTTGGTTTGTTTTCCTTGTTGACACGCATTACAGATTGAATTTTCAATAACTTTTAATTTGGGCAATCCTCTGACTAGTCCATTTTGACTCATTTTTTAAATGAGTCTTGTGTGAGTGTGACCCAATCTCCTGTGCCACAACTCAGTTTCCTCTTGTTGTGTTAGAAAACACTTTATTGAGGGTGTTGGTAGATAAATGGTGTAGACATTATCTTTTCTAGTGCCCTTAAGTATGATTTTTAGATTATCAATATGTTTGACTATACATTCGGACTTGGTAAAATTAACTGAGTAACCAGTATAGCATAATTGGCTTATACTCAATAAGTTAAAATTAAAATTTTCAACTAATAACACTTTTCGAATAATAAAATTGGAGTTAAGTTCGATATTACCTTTTCTGATTACTTTCAGTTTTTCATCGTTGCCGAATGCAACTGATCCTAGGTTCTTTAGTTTTAGCTTAGTGAACTTCAACCTATCTCCAGTCATATGTCTGGAGCATCCACTATCCAACATCCATTGATCCAATTCCTACACATAAAGTAGTTAATGGATCAAGAGACAGTTTGATTGAAGTAAGTCCTTAATTTTTAATTTGAAGACTATTTAAGTTAATTCTAAGTTAAAAAATATTTAAGTTAAATTTTAATTTGAAAAAATATTTAAGTTAATTTTTAATTTGAAAAATATTTATGTTAATTTTTAATTTGAAAAAATATTTGAGTTAATTTTTTATTTGAAAAATAGTTAAGTTAATTTTTAATTTGAAAAATAGTTAAGTTAATTTTTAATTTGAAAAATATTTAAGTTAATTTTTAATTTGAAAAATATTTAAGTTAATTTTTAATTTGAAAAATATTTAAGTTAATTTTTAATTTGAAAAATATTTAAGTTAATTTTTAATTTGAAAAATAGTTAAGTTAATTTGAAATTTGAATTTTGAATTTTGAATTTCAATTATGAATTAATTTTGGATATATATTTCTTAGTCATCTCACCTGATCTAAATTTTCAATCAGGGACTCCTATAATTTTTGTGAGATGAATTGAGGTTCAATTTTAAGATTATGTTTAACTTTATGTTAGATTCAGGTTTAGCTTTGGGTTTAACAAGTAAGCATTCTTTTGATAAACTTCTGGGCTATGGTGAGTCACAAGAAACTCATTAAAGTAACCATGCCTTTGAGGTTTTCCAAATAGTCCTACCCATTGAACTTAATAATAAACCTTGGTCTAACTAGTTAGGATCCATTTAAGGGTAGCTTCGGTCAGTTCCACTTGGCCAAATGCACCAGGTCGAAGTCATATCTTCCTAGACATGCGATGCCCAAGCTTCCCTAACGTACTATCATCCAAAAACTTCACCAGTACTGTGGGTCAAGTTAAACCTAGCCTATTTTATCTAACTTAAATTACCCTGCCGGGTAGTCTACTCTTGTTTACCCATTTCGGGTAGAATAAGTTTGGTTACCCAGTCGGGTAGTTTTAGTTGCGGGTGCCAACTATTCTGGATCCTCCTTCTATTTTCAATTGAATTTAGAATGTTAAGTTTAATCTCGGATTTTTAATTGAATTTTAATTTTGATTTCAAATTTTTAATTGAGTTTTTAATTTTGAATTTAATTTCAAATTTTTAATTGAGTTTTTAATTTTAAATTTAATTTCAAATTTTTAATTGATTTTTTAATTTTAATTGAATTTTGAATTTTGATCGTTTTAGCTCCCCCTGGATCATAGCCTCAATATGGTCTATCGAGGTAATGTATTTGATCCTTGGGAACCCAATATTGTCTGAGTCCAACTTGATTGATCAGGTTGGACTTGGCAACCCATGTTTGGACCATTTTTCTATTCGTTCTTTGTATGAGAGATAAATATGACTTATATTTCTTTTTTGATTTGTATCCTAGTGCAGTTCTATTGTAGATTGCCCTTTGTGTTCCAAGAATTAAGTCAAGATTCTTGGATCCCAAGGAAAATTGTTCTAAGGTTGTCTTCAAATCCTTGACTTGATTTTTCAGGTTGGAATTCTCTTCCTCAAGTTTTTGAACTGGAGTTGAGGTTTCAGTCTGAACTGGATCAGTCGAGGATTCATTATTAGTCGTTTCTTTAAGGAGTGTTACCTCCTTTTGAAGCGACTTGATTCGAATTTTAGACTTAGCTACTTTATGCATTAAATAATTAATAAAGCTATATAAACGATTTTTACTTACAGAGGAGTTTGGCCCTTCGGAGACAGATGCGGATCCGTGGCTTCTCTCGGACTCGGCTTCCGATTCGTCCTCGCTTCCGGATCCATTGATGTAGTCCCGGGCTGTCAACGCGAGAAAGTTCGTCTGCTCTAGTTCTTCGTCGTCGGATTCCTCGGAAGAAGACTCGTCCCATGTTGCCTTCAATGCCTTCTTTCTCTTTGGTTTCTTTGGATCCTTCTGGTTCGGGCAGTTTGCCTTGATGTGCCCCTTCTGATTGCACTCGTAGCAAGTCACTTCGAATTTTACTTTTGAGCTTGATTGGGCTTCTTTGGACTGGATGGCCTTTCTGACATCCTTTTTGTTGAAGCCCTTTTTTTTATAGAGTTTCTTTACCAAGTTGACTATTTCAGTTGTGAGCTCATCGTCGTCTCCCGAATCTGGTTCTTCTTCTAACTCAGGTTCGGTTCTGCGCTTTATCTTTGATTCGCGCATTCTCCCTGTTCCTGCAACCAAAGCCAACCTTTTCTCGGTCGGGCGTGCATTAGTCTGTTCATGAAGTTCGAATTCTGCAAAAAGTTCATCTAACTTAATAGTAGATAAATCCTTAGAAACCTTGTAGGCATCTACCATGGATGCCCATAAGGTGTTCCTCGGAAAGGCGTTTAAAGAATACCTTATGATGTCTCGGTTATCTACCTTCTGCCCAATTGCATGAAGACCGTTGAGCAGATCTTGAATCCGGGCATGGAGTTGGGCAGCTGTCTCACCTTCCTGCAATTTGATATTAAACAATTTATTGAAAATTAAGTCTCTTTTACTTACTTTGGTGTCGGACGTCCCTTCGTGAAGTTCAATGAGTTTCTCCCACAGCTCCTTGGCACTGTTGAAGGGGCCAACGCGATTGAGTTCTTCTTTTGATAGGCCACACTGGAGGGTGTAGGTTTATAACCATGATTTTGGCTATATTATTTTGAATCATAATGTATGTTTTTATTGGTTTATTCATAGTTTAATCTCACATTAGCATCATATCTCAATATTGCATTTGATTTTGGACCTAATTGCAAATTAGCTAATTTTCATGGTATTTGGTGCTAATATTTGATTCTTATTTTGTAGGCATCAAAAGGGTCATGGACCCAATCAGATTGGACCGCACTTGGGCTCAAATCAAAGGCTAATCAAGTTGATCAAGCCTCGGAGCATTATGAGCCGTTCATCTAAGATTGAGCAGATCTGAGCCATCCGATAAGGATCTGGTCCATCCGACCTAATGAGGAGCAGATCTGAACCATTGATGAAGATCCAGAGGTTTTTAGTCCGATCTGAAGATGTCTCCACCGTTGATCGAGATCAGAGCATTCTTGGCCGTCGGATCAAATCTGAGGAGATTTAAAAGGCAGTGAGGAACTACAGTGTTCCTTGGCTCGGCGATCTCGCAATTTTGCTACTGTGCATCCTTCTTCTTCTCCGCGACGCCGAAGTCCCGTTCCTTAATTCCAAATCCGATGAGCAAGCTTCTCCTCCGGCGGCGTTCCTGAGCTGTCGGTGTCCATCTTCCGGTGATCAGAGAGTGCTAGAGGGAGGTTTCTCGGCACATCTTGGTTCTGCTCACTGTCGCGATCTTGTTTGAGGGAGGTTTCTCATCCAACGATCTTCGCAGTCAACAGATGCTTCAAGGGAGGTTTCTTGAGGTTTCTGAGTGTTTTCCGATCTCCATTTCATAGCTAAATTGGATCGAATTGGCCGTTCGATCTGGTTTGCGATTTCCAGAATTTGAGCTCTGTTCTTCGGTCGATGGGATTATCAGATGGTTGTGAGCTTGCGGGGAGGTTTCCAAGAGCTGTGAATGTCCCCTGGTGATAGTTGGAAGCCTTGTTTATTGCTCGTTGGGTGCTTGATGGGAGGTTTCAGATAGCGACTATGCTTCATTGCAGATTGTTGAGGATTGTTCCCAGATTTGGTCTAAGGAATGCTTAGGGTTTATATTTCATTGAGTTTGTCTTTGAATTGTACTCGAATTTGCTCAGATCGTTGGATCTGATAGTTTTCGTTCCATTTCTTCCTTGTTTCAGTTTATTACATTCCTTTCCCTGTTTTTCTTTGCTGCAAACCCCATTTCTGATTTCTTACTTACTTTCTCATCTTGTTGAATCTTTACAATTTGAATCTGATGTAGTTAATTAACTAAAGCTAACTAATTAATTTGTTACTTAGTATTTGCCTTGGATTCAATGTTTCGAATTCCACCACTTTGAGTCAGTTTTAATGCTTGAATTGGAGAAACTCTTGCTCTGCTCATTGAATATGCTGTCAATGAGATTTAGTTTTGATAGTGAAAGGATTACTTGATTTACAAATGTGATTATAAGTTGAATGCTACATTGATTCATGCAAGATTAAGATAGGTTTCAAGCCTTGAATGTAGAAACTCTTCTTTTAGCTAATGTAGCTATGGTTTATGTGGATGAGAATTATGGATATAGTAGTTGACTCATTTGATTCAATGTTACATTAGATCTGTGGTTGATATTGTTCTTGATTTAGCTGAACTTAGGTTTTAATTGGGATCTCTTCTAGAATTCACACATTTACTCACTAGTTACCCTTGGAAAAAAAAAATACTACTTGGGACTCGTTGCTACAACGCTTGTATTAATTTTAATGAGTTTCAATTTTAATTAATTTGATGTGCCACGTGACATGAAAATGGCTAACACTATAGGTCACCTTGGCATTGGCTTCCACCTTCTTAATCAGAGATGTGTCCCAGTCCTCGTATGGTAGTGGTTTGCCGGCGCTGTCAGTTGGTAGTTGGAATCCAGTTTTGACAATCATCCAGACTTCGAAATGAGTCTGGAGATATGCCTCCATCCGACCCTTCCAGTACCCAAAGTCATCTCCGGTGAATAGCGGGGGGCGGGCTGTACTGTAGCCTTCTTGAAGGGCCATTTTAGATCAACTAAAAAAAAATAAACAATAAGAAAATCCCAGGACTTGGTCCTGGATTAGTAGTGCGGGAAAAAGAAAATAGAACATGAACTCGAGTGGTGTTGCACGAACCTCGAGCAGAAACCGATTCAAAAAAAAAATATAGCTATAAAGCTAAATTCTAATTGACTCCGAAAAATCTGAAAATACCACAAAAAATTATTTTGAATGGTGGTTGCACCAATTCAAAATGACCCCGCTCTGATACCAATTGATGGATCGAAAGCGCTAGAGGGGGGGTGAAAAGCGCTCGTGGCTATTTTAGCGATTTACAGAAATCGTTCGAGTAACTAAAGTAACGCAGTGGAAATGAAAAGTAAAGTAAATACAAAGACACAAGTGGTTTACTTCGTTCGGAGCCTATTTTGACTCCTACTCGAAGGCCCGTGGTCCTTGACCGCTTTCGGTGGGCAACAACTATATAGCGCAAATCTTTACAAGTGAATAAGTACAAGTAAGTGCAGTAAAGAAACTATACCAACGAAAAAAGAGAATAGAAAACTTTGGAGTGATTCGTTGGAGTAGCAGAGCGTTGTTGAGGCGTTTAGCAGCAGCACACGGAAGAGCAGAGTTTTCTGTTCGAAGTTGATGATTTGAGCTGCACCTCGAGGCCTCTTTTTATAGCTCTGGAAGGTCTGATCCAGATCCCCAAGTCTCGGGATCAGATTTGACCCGAAGCGGATCGGTCGACCGATCCTCATGTTCGGTTGACCGATCAGATGATTTCCATTGCATCTGATCCGTCGATCTGTCGCTCCGCTTCGATCTGTTCAAACTCTATCCCTGAGTTCGGTCGACTGATCCCAAGGTTCGGTCGACCGATCAGTCTCCTCTTACCCGCACACCTCGGCTTGATCCAGTCGACACCTATCCCAGGTTCGGTCGACCGATCCCGAGGTCCTGTCGACTGATCCCTGGTCGAACCTGGTCCAGCTTCTGGAGATCTGATCTGGTAGCTTGGAGGTTCGGTCGACCGATCCTGGTCAGTTCTAACCTTGCATAAAACTATTAGTTACCTGCAAAACAAAGTTAGAACACGAAAGATAATATATAAATAAATTTGACAGTCATCGGACTGTCCGGGTCTGACTTCGGGTTTCCGACCGGAAACCCTAGGTCGACCCGACGCCTACTGTTCCCTCTACGGGGAACACGTCCTCACCTACTCCACTCAGGAGATTTTACCTTTTGCCAGTGCGATCCTCCAGATCGACTGGACTTTTGCTCGGTGTTCGATGCCTCCGGACTTTCTGCTGAACGCTCGCTTCTCGACCCGTCCAGTCTTCCACCTGGTTCACGACACCAGGATTTTCCACCTAGGGTTACCACCCCCTAGGACTTTTGCCTGAAGCACTCGACCCACCAAGACTTTCCGCATAGGGATACCACTCCCTATGACCTAGGGTTACCACCCCCTAGGGTTTTTACCTTGCCTAACCACAGTTAGGACTTACCTGAAACACTCAATCAAGCACGTTAGTTCACAACACACCTTAACTTTGAATCCTTTGTCATTATCAAAACTCAGGTTCGATCGTCGGATGCTTCCCGCACCAACAAGACATTTTAATAATTATAAAATCCCTTAAATATATTAAAGTCAAGATCTGTTAAAAGCCCTCCACTAATAACTATGATGATAGTTAGAGTTCTTACATAAGTCGGTACAACTCAGCTGTGGGCTTGTGTCAAAACATCTATAATTTATCATAATTATTAGTGGGTCGACTTATCTCAAATTTGTTGACTTGTTTAGCTCAGCTAAGGTTAACTGATTTGAGGGACAAGTGTTGAGAATATAAGGCTCAACGAGAACATACCGAAAGTCACATAGATTTGTGATTGGCAAGTTAAGACCTACTTGATGAATGTAGCATGTAGGTACAGCTCAACTGTGTGCATTCTATACGATTCAGGGTTTCGGTCATATTAGGAATTGTTACCAACCAATTCCCAATTCTAACAGTGAGGGCTGTTGGACTTGAATAAAATAATAGGAGTTATAAAAGACCTTTATTAAATATATTCCATAAATACTAAAACTCTGCTTTAAATTTTAGATGGCAAACACAAGTATCTTATCACTGCGAAACATTCTCGAGAAAGAGAATATCTTCCTCTGTTCCAACTACCTGGATTGGTATAGGAAATTAAAAATCATCTTAAGACACGAGAGAAAAATTTACGTGCTCGAAAATGAACCACTAAAAGAGCCTATACCCAATGCTTCAGAGGAAGATCAGTCATATTATTCTCAGTATATGGAAGATGCACTGGATGTGCAATGTATCATGTTGTCTTCTATGTCTCCTGATTTGCAGAGACAACATGAAAACATGAGTGCTAGGGAGATTGATCATCACTTGCGTGAGCTCTTCCAAGAGAGTACGAGAGTAGAGAGGTATGAAACCTCTCGAGCACTATTTCGTACCATGCTGGAGGAGGGAAACCAAGTTGGGTCTCATGTACTCAAGATGACCGGGTACATAGAGAGGCTCGAGAGCTTAGGTTCCAAGTTAGACCAGGACTTGGTTGTTGACCTAATCCTGTCGTCACTACCTCCATCATTTTCTCAATTTGTGTTGAACTTTAATATGAACAGCATGGACAAGAGTTTGACTGATCTAATAGTAATGCTGAAAACTGCTGAGAAGGATATGAAGGTAAATCCTTCACTGCATGCAATGATGGTCAGAAAGACCAACAAGCGCCCAAGCACCGGGAAGTTTAATCCCAAGGCTGATGCAGTGAAGAATCCTAAATATCAAACTCAGAAGAAGCTTAAAAAAGGGATGCAGGTACCCCCAATCTGATGAGAAGGAGGCCATGTGCTTCCATTGTGGCAAGAAAGGTCACTGGAAGAAAAACTGTTATATTTTCATGAAAAATAATGCCAGTGGAGCGGATGCTTCAGGTATCTTTATGATAGAGTGCAATCTTTCTATTTCTTCTTTATGAGTCATAGATTCTGGAAGTAGTTCTCACATTTGTGTGAACATGCAAGGTCTAAGTGACTTCAGACGGTTGTCCAAGGGCGAAATGGACCTACGAGTAGCTAATGGAGCGAGAATTGTTGTGTTAGCTGTAGGAACCTATTCAATAAATTTGCCTAGTGGACTTGTTTTGAATTTAGAAAACTGTTATTTTGTTCCTAGTTTCTCAAAGAATATTATTTCGGTGTCAAGTTTAGACACCAAGGGATTTGTATTTCAATTCAATGACAAGTTATGTTCCTTTTATTTGAATAATATATTCTATGGGAATGGTTCATTGAATAATGGTCTTTATGTTTTTAACTTAGATGAACCGATCTATTGTATTAAAAGTAAGAAACAAAAATTACATAACTCAAATTTAACATATCTCTGGCACTGTAGACTTGGTCATATAATCCAGAAACGCATTGTTAAATTACTCAGTAATGAGTATTTGGACTCTTTTGAATTAGAGCCCATAGATATACATATGAAGCATGTTTACAAGGCAAAATGACCAAGAAGTCATTCACCAAGATAGGTGAACGGGCAAAGGAACCACTAGAAGTCATACATAGTGATGCTTGTGGGCCATTGCAAGTTCAGGCTAGAGGAGCATATACATACTTCGTGACTTTTACTGACGATTTAAGTAGATATGGATATGTCTACTTAATGAGACATAAGTCTGAAACTCTAGACAAGTTTAAGGAGTTCAAGAATGAGGTAGAAAATCAACGTGGTAAGAAAATTAAGGCCCTTTGGAGTGATCGAGGTGGCGAGTATCTAAGCCAAGAGTTCATTGATTACCTAAAAGAGTGTGGGATAATTTCCCAACTTACACCTCCTAGAACGCCGGAGTGGAATGGTGTTTCAGAAAGGAGAAATCGTACACTCATAGATATGGTTAGATCAATGATGAGTCATGCAAGTCTTCCAATGTCATTTTGGAGCTATGCCTTAGAAACAGCAGCACACACTTAACCGAGTTCCAACCAAGACTGTAGATAAGACTCCTTATGAATTATGATTTGGAAAGAAATCAAATTTTTCTTATCTTAAGATATGAGATTGTGATGCTTATGTGAAGAATGAAAATTCTAATAAGCTTGCAGCAAGATCCATAAAATGTACTTTTATAGGTTATCCCAAAGCTACAATGAGATATTATTTTTATCTCCCAAGTAAGCACAAAGTTATTGTTGCTCGATATGCTACTTTTTTGAAAAAAGAATTTATTTCTAAAGAAAGTAGTGGGAGTAAAGTAAGTCTTTAAGAAATTATAGACTCTACAAATAGGTTGGAAGATGAACAGTTGGATAATGATACAGTGCCACAAGTACAAGTGTCTCCTTCATCCGAGACTGCTCAAGAAACGCAAGATCAACGTAAGTCTACAAGAATACACCGAGAGCCAAACATATATGGTTGGCTGGTAACCTAAGATGAGGAAGTGTTACTCATCGAAGATGATGAACCGTCGACTTACGAAGAAACAGTTGCTTCAAATGATTCTGAGAAATGGCTGTAAGCCATGAAATTTGAAATGGACTCCATGTACACCAACCAAGTTTGGGAGTTGGTTGATGTGCCAGTTGAGGTAAACCCCATAGGGTACAAATGGATCTTCAAGAAAAAGATTGACATGGATGGGAACATCAGTACCTATAAAGCTAGGCTTGTGGAAAAGGGTTTCCATCAACGTCATGGAATTGACTATGATGAAACATTTTCGCCCGTTGCAATGCTTAAGTCCATTAGAATTTTTCTAGCTATAGCAACTTACAAGGACTACGGGATTTGGAAAATGGATGTTAAAACTGCTTTCATAAATGGAAGGTTACAAGAGGTAGTATATATGGTATAACCTCTTGGTTTTATAACATCTGAGAACGTCAATAAGTTATGTAGGCTCAAGAAGTCCATTTATAGACTAAAGCAAGCATCTCGGAGTTGGAATCTACGATTTGACAAAGTCATTAAAGATTTTTTGTTTTATCAAAAATCCAGAAAAAACTTGCATTTACAAGAAGATTAGTGGGAGTAAGATTACGTTCCTAGTGTTGTATGTTGATGATATACTTCTTATAGGCAATGACATCCTTAGCCTAGAATCTACCAAGACTTGGTTAGGAGAGTGTTTCTCAATGAAAGATCTTAGAGATGTAACCTATGTCTTAGGTGTTAGGACCAAAAGTAGCTAGAGGGGGGGGGGGGGTGAATAGCTCGTCGCGTTCGCTCGGTGCTCGGCGTTGCTTGTTTCTTCAAAGATATGGCAGCGGAAAATACACAAACAATCACACAACGCTAACACGGTTGGTTTACTTGGTATCCACCTCACAAGAGGTGACTAATCCAAGGATCCACACCAACACACACACCCTCCACTAATAAAACTCTCCTTTATGGTAACTACCAAGGGCGGAGAAGCCCTACAAGACTCAATACAAGAAGAGAGGGAAAGGATACAAGAAATACAAGCTTACAAGCTTACAATGAGTAAAAACCCTAACCCTAGCTTCTCTTCTTGACTTTGATCCGCCTCTTGACTTGGAGAACTTCCAAGATCCTTCAAGAACTGGCGATCTGAGCTTTGTGAGTGCTGTGGAGGAGCTGGCGAGAGATCTGGAGTGAATCGGTGAAGAGATGCCGAAGGAATCATGCGCCTGCGGCCTTTATCGACGCTAACGGTCGGATCCCGATCGATTCGAATGTTCCCAATCGATCGGGGAGGCTTTGGATCGATCCACGGATCGATCCAGAGCGCCTCTGTGCTCTGGAAAAAATGCCTGGATCGATCCATGGATCGATCCAGCGCTTATCGCGCGAAGCAGCCGCATCCCAATCGATCCACTGATCGATTTGGACATCTGGATCGATCCACGGATCGATCCAGAGGCTCTCTGTTCGCTTAGGAAAGGCCTGTATCGATCAGCTGATCGATCCATCTCCTGGATCGATCCACTGATCGATCCAGCACTTGGTTTTTTGCCCAAAACCAAGTCCCAAGCCTCTCAAACCAACATCCGGTCAACCTTGACCTGTTGGTACATCATGCCTAGCATCTGGTCACTCCTTTGACCTGCTAGGACTTCCCACCAAGTGTCTGGTCAATCCCTTTGCCCCACTTGGACTTTTCTATTCATGCCAAGTATCTGGTCACTCCCTTGACCTACTTGGACTTCCATCAGATGTCTGGTCTATCCCTTTGACCTATCCGTATTTCCTCGTGCCAAGTATCCAGTCAATCCTTTGACCTACTTGGACTTCCCAACACCAGATGTCCGATCACCCTTGATCCATCTGGATTTTCCCTTGCCTGGCTTCACTCACCAGGACTTTCACCTAGCTTCACTCACTAGGGTTTTCCATCTGCCTAGCTTCACTCACTAGGGCTTTCACCTGGCTTCACTCACCAGGACTTTCACCTAGCTTCACTCACTAGGGTTTTCAATCTGCCTAGCTTCACTCACTAGGACTTTTCTTCTGCCTGGCTTCACTCACCAGGACTTTCGTTCTACCTAACATCCCAGTTAGGACTTCCCAGTCAAGTATCCGGTCAACCTTGACCTACTTGACTCTTCTTCAATCAATTTCTTATTGTCAAACATCTAAACTCAAACCAAGACTCAGCTTGGTCAACCAGGTCAACCTTGACCTGAGGGATGTTGCACCAACAATCTCCCCCTTTTTGATGTTTGACAATACCACAATAACACTTACAATACCACATGTAAGTTAGGCTAATCCTATAGCCTCAATCTTCATGCCACTAGGTAATGAACACATAAATTAAGCTCTTCATTCTCCCCCTTAAGAGGGCACACTCCCTCTAGGTAATGAAAGCCTAACTTACACTCATTCACAGGTCCTTTCATTCTCCCCCTATTGGCACACATCAACCCATCTTTGGGCACACATCAACCCATGCCCCAATTTTGGGTACACATCAACAAATCCATTTGTTGACGACTCTCCCCCTGAAGAGTTGCTCATCACTCGTTGTGATCAACATGATAATGAAGATCTCATACCCTTCATTTATCCTTAACTTCTCCCTCAATGTAGACACATACCCAACCTTGAGCATTTTCTAACCACTTGAGTTCCCACTTGAAATAATGAGGATATCCACTCCCCATTTCAAGTTCAAAAACTCATACATGAGCATTTTCTTCAAAGAAGGTTAACCACCTTCCAAGGTTCATTGAAAAATAATTTTTCATGTCTTTAAAGAGTCCCTCCCCCTAAAGACATGGTGGTAGCTTCTGTCATTGCACCAACAATGACTTGGAATCCCTAAACCTTTAGGAAACCCAAATTTAGAAGTTTTGAGGTTCAAATACTCAAAATTTGAAACAAACCTCAACCTAAACTTCAATGAAGCCTTCCTTAACCAATCCATCCTTGTTTTCACATGAAAACACCCTTTGTATGTATACAAATGTATTTTAGGGGTTTGGAATGATTATCTAGACTCAAAGAGATTCAAAGATGCTGAAATCAGGCCTTCCCAGCCAAAATCAGCAACTTGGATCGATTGGAGTTGGGTTCCAATCGATTGAACCTTTATGAATAGATCCACTGAACGATTCAGACTACCTGGATCGATCGGCTGATCGATCCACCGAGATTCTGCTCGCGGGAGACTTGCCTTCTGAATCGATCCACGGATCGATTCAGGCACTCCAATCGATCCATGGATCGATCGAAGCTCTGATAGTTGCTGAAATTCCATTTCAGTCAACTTCAGAAACCCCTAGAAAATTCTACAAAAATCCAAAAATCATAAAATTTCGTGTAGACATTATTTAGGGCATTCTTAATCATGGAAAAATAGTTTTCTATGAAAATACATCATATTTTCAAAGATTGACACAAGCTTGAAAACTTGCTAAAACTTTAGCGTTTTCTTCAAGTTTGTGTCTAACTATTCAATGGTGATTACTATCAAAAGATAGCCCTCACCAAGGTTTTCCAAAAATATTTTAAAAACATTTTCAAAACCAATATCCCATCATGTTCCTTGGGCATAATGCACATGACTTGTACATTAGCTTTCCCAATGATGGGAAAACACATAACTATGTGTTTTGATGAACCTAAAAACTCAAAAGAATGCACTAAATCAACATCTTGAGTTTTGTTCATCTTCCTAACATCTCACTTGTATCTAATGTGCACTAAAGCACATACAAGTCACCTTATAGTCTTTGTGAGATGTAGATTTTGGTTTTGCACTAATCTAGGGATCATGCATATCTATCTAGGCATTTTAAAGATATTAGACATCCACCTAGGATGTCACTTGTTAATAAGTGTTGTTAAATGTCATTTGTCCTTAATTACAAGGAATTAAACTAATGCATGATAATGTTATGGCATACATCAAAATAAAATAACTTTCAAAAGAAAGATTCCTATAGCTACATGATGTATGACTGTCATGACATGGTATTTTTGGATTTTGCATAATAAAACATGAATGCAAAAATAGACATGATGTCATGGCATATGATGGGCAAACAATCATGGCAAGATTTAGCATAAATAAAGTATACCTAGATTAACTATCTAAGTATCCTTAAAATCTTAGCTAAACTTACAACTTAAACCTAGATTGCCCTAAAGTGCTTCAAGAAAATGCCAAAGCCTAAATTGACATTTCTAATTCCCTTGATTAATGTATGCCAATTGAAAGTAAGCATATCCTCAAATGTTGGCATATTTCATTTTTCCACAAGAGTAGCACTTTTAAATTAAGGCCCGGATTGCCTTAAATTTCCTAAGAACATACCAAAATCCCAACTTGGTAGTTCTTATGAATTTCCCAATATGTGCCATTTAAGATTAAAATCAATTCTTCCACCATTAGGCACATTTTACTCTTTCAAGGAGTAAATAATAATTCCATTTCATTTTCAAAGGTTAACAAAACCTTGAAAATGCTCCTTGAGTGTCAATTTCCTCAAAGTTGGGTTAACTACCCTTCTAATCGGAGTTGACACTCTCTAACCCATTTATGGGGTAGAGAAAATGCTCCTAGGAACCCAACACCTATTGGTGCTCCTTGGATGCTCTAGGTACTCACTAGGGATAACTTCCCTAGATACTTTCCTAGTGACCTTGTTGGGCTTCTTAGAAGCCTTGGTCACATTTTCTAGGTCAACTCTAGGGATAGCCTCCCTTGTGACCTTGTTAGTGACTTTCTTAGTCACTTTGGTTGCAAAGATACTTCTAGGGATATCTTCCCTTGTATCTTTGATTTGACCTCTAGACTTAGGGTTTGTTCCATAGCTATATGGAACCCTATGATAACTAGGCACATCCCTTTTAGCTTTGGGTTTGTATCCCAAACCTCTATGGCCATTGGATGACTTTTGTACCCCTAAACCTAGGTTATGCTCATTTTGCCCTTTTAGGATATTTTCCATCCTTTTTAGGGTCTTTTCCATTTTATCAAGTCTTGATCTCAAGACTTGATTTTCTATCATTAAATCCTTAGATTTTGATTTTTCATTACACCCATGAGCATTTTTGTTTTTGGGCTTGTATCTATTATCCTTAGTGTTCTTGCCCAAGTGTCCATCTACCTTCCTAACCTTAGGTTGAGTAGTTTTGGCATGTAGGGCCACATGCTTTTCCTTAAAGCCCTCATGCTTCCTATTCTTATGGTAAATCGCATTAAAATGATAAAAATTAGAACTATCATGCTTTTTACCATAATGTAAAGAGGTAGGCTCAATAAAAGATACCTTCTTCTTTACCTTGGAGGCTCCCCCTTGACTAGTGCCTCCTTGAGCCTTGACCACCTTCTTCCCCTTGGGGCATTGACTTCGGTAATGCCCCTTTTGATTGCAAGAGAAGCATATAATATGCTCCTTGCTCTTCTTTGTGTTGGGGATGATCTCCTTGGGTTTCACCTTGCCTTTTTGTGCCACTTGGCCCTTCTTCTTGGCCAATTTAGGGCACTCGCTCTTGTAGTGCCCATGTTCCCTACACTCAAAGCATATAATATGATTTTTATTATTAATTGAAATATTTATACCTTTGCTTGTAGGGGTGGCATCTTTTCCTTTGGATCCGGAGGTAGAAGCTTCCTCTTGATCGGACCTTGATTCTCCTCCATTTGATTTTTCTTGACTTGTGGAGGTAGAATCTTCTTCCTCCTCTTCGTCTCTTGACCCGGATGTAGAAGCTTCTCCTTCTTCTTGATCCGGCGTCACCAAGGATTGCTCCCCCTCAATCCTAGAGGTGGAGGCTTCATCATCTTGAATATGAAACAAGGAGTATGCTCCCTCCTTGTTCCCTTCGTTGCATTCCTTTGAGGATGAAGCTTCTTGGATTTCCTCTTCTTCGGAGGTTGAGCATCTCTCAACCTCGGAGTCCTCCTCTTGGTCTTGCTCCAAAGAGTCACCCTCTCTGGATACTTCTTGCTCTTGCAGTGGAGGATCTCTCCATGAAGCTTAGCCAATTTGCTCCATAATTCTTTTGCATCTTCAAATTCTCCAATTTTGCAAAGGATGGTGCTTGGCAATAAATTGACCAAAAGCTTGGTCACTTTGTCATTTGCATCGCACCTTTGGACTTGCTCGAGCTCCATTTGCTTTTCTTGAGAAGCTTGCCCTTGAGTTTGTTGGAGCTTCAAATCCTTCCATTAGAGCAAACCATTGCTCTATCTCCATCATAAGAAAGTTTTCGATTCTTGATTTCCAAGAATCGAAGCTCGTGGAAGTGTACGGTGGAGCCACCCTTGTGTCAAATCCAAGTCCATCTTGGAATTGCATCTTGAAGTTGAGCTTCTTGAAATCTTTGACTTTTGATGAATTTGCTTCAACTTCTTCACCCTCTAGCTTTTCTTGTTATGCTTGACCCTTCCGGCGATGATTCCGGTGAAGAGCGGCCTTGCTCTGATACCACTTGTTAGGACCAAAAGTAGCTAGAGGGGGGTGAATAGCTCGTCGCGTTCGCTCGGTGCTCGGCGTTGCTTGTTTCTTCAAAGATATGGCAGCGGAAAATACACAAACAATCACACAACGCTAACACGGTTGGTTTACTTGGTATCCACCTCACAAGAGGTGACTAATCCAAGGATCCACACCAACACACACACCCTCCACTAATAAAACTCTCCTTTATGGTAACTACCAAGGGCGGAGAAGCCCTACAAGACTCAATACAAGAAGAGAGGGAAAGGATACAAGAAATACAAGCTTACAATGAGTATAAACCCTAACCCTAGCTTCTCTTCTTGGCTTTGATCCGCCTCTTGACTTGGAGAACTTCCAAGATCCTTCAAGAACTGGCGATCTGAGCTTTGTGAGTGCTGTGGAGGAGCTGGCGAGAGATCTGGAGTGAATCGGTAAAGAGATGCCGAAGGAATCATGCGCCTGCAGCCTTTATCGACGCTAACGGTCGGATCCCGATCGATTCAAATGTTCCCAATCGATCGGGGAGGCTTTGGATCGATCCACGGATCGATCCAGAGCGCCTCTTCGCGAAAACGCTGGATCGATCCATGGATCGATCCGGCGCTTATCGAATGGTCTAATCGATCCAGCGATCGATTTAGACATCTGGATCGATCCACGGATCGATCCGAGGCTCTGATTACTCAGACACCTGGATCGATCGGTGATCGATCCATCTCTGAATCGATCCATCGATCGATCCAGATTTTGCCCAAAACCAAGTCTCAAGCCTCTCAAACCAACATCCGGTCAACCTTGACCTGTTGGTACATCATGCCTAGCATCTGGTCACTCCTTTGACCTGCTAGGACTTCCCACCAAGTGTCTGGTCAATCCCTTTGCCCCACTTGGACTTTTCTATTCATGCCAAGTATCTGGTCACTCCCTTGACCTACTTGGACTTCCATCAGATGTCCGGTCAATCCCTTTGACCTATCTGTATTTCCTCGTGCCAAGTATCCAGTCAATCCTTTGACCTACTTGGACTTCCCAACACCAGATGTCCGATCACCCTTGATCCATCTGGATTTTCCCTTGCCTGGCTTCACTCACCAGGACTTTCACCTAGCTTCACTCACTAGGGTTTTCCATCTGCCTGGCTTCACTCACTAGGGCTTTCACCTGGCTTCACTCACCAGGACTTTCACCTAGCTTCACTCACTAGGGTTTTCAATTTGCCTAGCTTCACTCACCAGGACTTTCGTTCTACCTAACATCCCAGTTAGGACTTCCCAGTCAAGTATCCGGTCAACCTTGACCTACTTGACTCTTCTTCAATCAATTTCTTATTGTCAAACATCTAAACTCAAACCAAGACTCAGCTTGGTCAACCAGGTCAACCTTGACCTGAGGGATGTTGCACCAACATTAGGTATTAGAATATACCGAGATAGACAAAGCAGATTACTAGGGTTGAGTCAAGGTGTATACATTAATAAAATGCTGAATAGATTCGATATGCAGGACTCCAAAAGAGGATATTTACCAGTGTCACATGGTGTGCATCTTTTGAAGGCTATGTGTCCAGGAACACAAGAGGAAAGAAGTAGAATGGACAAGATACATTATGCTTCGGCTATAGGATCCATAATGTATGCTATGATATGCACTGAGATGTCTCGTATGCATTAAGTATGACGAGTAGATATCAGTTAGATCCTGGAGAGGGTCATTGGACTGTGGTAAAAACTATTCTCAAGTATCTTAGAAGAATAAAGAACATGTTCTTAATTTTTGGAGGAGACGAGGAATTAGTCGTCAGAGGATATATTGACGTAAGTTTTCAGACAGATCAGGATGATCTAAAATTGCAACAGGGATATGTGTTCTGTTTGAATGGTGCAGTTGTTTGCTGGAGGAGTTTCAAGCAGGAGACAGTTGCAGATTCAACAGCTAAGTCCGAGTACATAGCAGCTTCAGAGGCAGCAAAGGAAGCTGTGTGGATCAAGAACTTCATAGTAAAGCTTGAAGTGGTTCCTAGCATTGTTGATCCAGTTGTACTATATTGTAACAATAATGCGGCCATAGCACAGGCAAAGGAGCCAAGGTCTCATCAATGATCCAAGCATGTACTAAGGAAGTATCACCTCCTTAGAGAGATTGTTCAGAGGGGTGATGTGTTGGTTAGCAGAGTAGATATCAACGAGAATATCGTAGACCCACTCCCAAAGGCCTTACCTCTACAGAAATATGAGACCCATGTGAGGAGCCTAGGACTGAGAGTCCGTAGTGTTTGACAATAGTGCAAGTGGGAGATTGTTCGTGTGTGCACTTATGTGCCAAGACACTCCTTATGTATTTTGTGGATAATTATTTAATAAAGGTAAGTATTTATCATTACTTATTTACTTTCTTGTACGTATATAATTAATGATAAAGTTTCACAGATTAATGAGTATATTAATATGAAAATAGTCCTTGATCGGATAGATATCTAGAGGGGACATGGATATCTAGATCAACGCTGAGTATGATTAGGTCGAGATAAACCAAGGGATGGATATCTTGTTGGTACGGGAAGCATCCGACGATCGAACCAGTGTTTTGATAATGGAAAATGATTCAAAGTTTAGATTATGTTGTGATCTAACAGTTTGAATGAGCTTGTAGGAAAGTCCTAAGTGTACTTAGGCAAAAGTCCTAACTGAGGTTAAGCAGGTAGAAAACCCTAGGGGATGGTAACCCTAGGTCATAGGGGGTGGTAACCCTATGCGGAAAGTCTTGGTGGGTCGAGGGCTCCAGGCAAAAGTCCTAGGGGGTGGTAACCCTAGGTGGAAAGTCCTCATGTCGCGAACCAGGTGGAAGACTGGACGGGTCGGAGAGCGGGCGTCCAGCAGAAAGTCCGGAAGCATCGAGCACTGTGCGAAAGTCGAGTCGATCCAGAGGATCGCACTGGCAACAGGTAACTCTCCTGAGAGGAGTAGGTGAGGGCGCGTTTCCCGCAGAGGGAATAGTAGGCGTCGGGTCGACCTAGGGTTTCCGGTTGGAAATCCGAAGTCAGACCCAGGATAGTTCGGAGACTATCAATATTTTAGTTACTATGTCTATTGTGTGCTAACTTTGTTTTGCAGGGTATGTGTTTGGGACTAACACATTTTGTAAGAACAAAGGAGCAACTTTCACCTCAGATGAACAGTGTCCGAGGCGCCTCCATGGAGCTTGGAGGTGCCTCAGGTGCAAGCCGAAGCCAGCTGTATAGAGGAGCTGGAGGTGCCTTCATGGGAACTGAAGGCGCCTTGGATCACTGCTCGAAGGTGCCTTGGAGCGGCATTGAAGGCGCCTTCAAGTGGATAATGAGCAGCGGTCAAAGCCTGATCAGGAGTAATCGAAGAAGGATAAAACTTAGGGTCTAAGGCGCCTTGGAGCTTGATGGAGGCGCCTTAAACACCCTTTTTAAGGGAGTCTCGACCAGAAGCTCTCAATATCAACCTCCGAGCAATCCTTACGCTACAAACTGCTAACGAGACGATCCCGAAGTGCTGCAACATCATCCTGACAACCCCGAGCTTCAGAATTGATACTCTTGTTATTGGTATTACTTTTCGTTATAGTTCAAATTGTAATTAGTTTGTAATAACTTTCCGAGCTTATAGTTGTTGCCCGCCGGAAGCGATCAACGATCACGGGCCTTGGAGTAGAAGTTGTCACAGGCTCCGAACCAAGTAACTCCTCGTGTCTTTGTGTGTGATTGTTATTTTAATTTCCGCTGCGTTTATTACTCAAGTTTTATGATTCCGAATCGAGTGAAAGCTACGAGCGCTATTCACCCCCCTCCCTCTAACGCTTTTTGATCCAACATATCCAAGTTGTACTTGGGGGTACCTTGAGTTTAAAGGTACATTGGACACGACCCGCTCAAGAGGAGACCACATATTAAGCATCATTAGTTATTCCTCTTATCAACGAGTGTAACTGATCTTTTGACTTGAGACCTTCATTTACTCTATGCGTGGAGTTATGTGTTTTGACGCTGTTAAAAGTAGTCTTTAATCGGATTGTGATTAATATGGTAGTTGGGTGTATGACAAAGCGTAGAGAGAATAGTGTTGAGTCAATAGAGGATTCATCGCTCTCTTGGATTAGGAGTTAGCATTGTCACGCCCCGGAGGAGTCTCTGTCCGAAGAAATTTCGGCAGCATCTCCCCTGTACGGCGGACAATCTGAAACTTTTCTACAAGCACTATACACCTCAGCCACATGCAGCTGGAATAATAACACAAATTAAAACAAACACCACGCAGTTTATAAAGATATTCAGCCTCTGGCTGTCACAACCACGCAGTTAATAATAGTAATTAATAACAATAGGACTCTGACTCGAAATCCACCCTATTCCACTACACTCGTAAAGCTCAAATCCAACGAACTCACCTCTTCTGCCGTCCAGGCAGGCACGTAGTAAAATGAAATCCAATATCATATTAAAAATCCATCAAAAGGTATCACTCCATACAATATTCATAGGAAAAATCCAAAGACAATACTAAATAAAGTCTGATATAGAAAAATGCCAAATAAAAACAAATAACGAACTAGTAGAGAACTGGCTCTACGTGCATATGGGGGGCCAGCGACTGGAACTGCTCCGGACAGCTTCAACCTGAAAATATCAACAATGGAGGCGGGGTGAGTCCAACACTCAGCAGGTACAACTGATATGCATAATAAAACAAATAACAGACAACACTAATCATGCGTACAGTCTCCTGAATATGAGAAGGAATAAATGCAACTGAAACGAAATCAGGAGATAACTGTACTAACCGGAATCAAGGTACAAAGGTAACAGGTCGTCAGACCGAAGAAATCATAATCCTGTATGCATGTCAATCAAATGCATCCATACAAATGCAGCATATAAGTGCAGCAATCACAATAATAAAATGCAATAAATGCATATGGTGACCGTGCACTCGGACATCACTGCTCCTGACAGTGACTAAGTGGACGGAATGCTGTCGGAGTACTCCTGTCCTCTGGCCCCAAATCATAAATGGGGGAGCTCAATGCTCTCATCTCCCGGTACACAATGATGGAGAGGAAAAATCTCTGCCGGCTACCACGCTGAGTCTCCTGACCAACGGAACCAAACAGAGTCCACCATCTGCCGGCTACCACGCTGCTACACTAAATGCCAACGGAGCCAAACAGAGCGGAACTGACTGCCGGCTACCACGCTGAGTCCTCAGACCAACGGAGCCAAACAGCAGAACCGCCACACACCTGTCTGATATACCACTAATCCATGGGTGGTGGTGTGTGCAGTACATGTCACTGGCGATGGGCTCAACCATAGTTGAGCCGACAATCGCACAGCATGCAAACATGATGCATGATACTAAGCATGGCAATCTCATGAATAGCATAGCAAGATCCATACATAAATAAAAGGTGTACCATAAGTCAATGTATCAGATGGAAGGTACACAAACAGATAGGGTATCAAATAAACCCTAGGTCTTGAACATGATGTATCATATGGTTGGGTCACTACCGAAAGCATGTATGGTCAGGTCAATAATAACATGCAGTGCGTAATAAATAAACAAACAACATGTAACAGATCATGTAGTGACCAACCGAATCAAAAGGATAACACAATCATTGTTATATGTTAAACACTTTATTATGCATATCAAAAGACATAAGTCAAAGTACCCGCCTCCAATAATAGAAAGGTCCAATCCGACTCCGAGATAATCGTCTCGTGTCAAAAATCCTGTAATACCAACAGAGATTTATTTATTTAGCTAAAATTTCAGTGAATTTCTAAATAGAATCCTTAAAACTATCTAGGGCAAAACCCTAAATCATAAATCAACATACCTAATTCAACATATAAACTTAACTCACATCTACCATCATAATAGTCCAACCAACACAGAATCTACTACAAGAATCTGTTATCCTACACCTTACCTAGATTCCCAGCAGAAATGTTGTTGCCGAAGAAAAGTAGCCGTTGTTAGAAAACTGCCGGACCCAAAACAAACCACAGAACAGCACCTTGCTGGAATTCTTCCCACGGAACAGATCAATATGGTATCAAGCAATAATATCCTTGATCAGAACAAGAACAAATATCAAGCCATGGGAATCATAGATCTAAACACCAACCTAATTAACAACCTAACCTTACCTTAATCGATTTGTCTCCGAGAAAAATGAGGCAAGGCCGGCTGAAAAAATCAAACCCAGGGCACGGGACTGGTGAGGAAGATCCCTGTGATCGCCGGCTGCTCAAGCACGAAACAAGGCAGTGGCCAGCAGTGGCGTCGGAGCCGGCTAGGGCACTCGCGATGGCAGTGATGATGTTGACTAGGCAAAGAAACTTGATCGGCTGCCGGTGCTCGGAAGAAGAGAAAGGTCGGCGCTAGGGCAGAGCTCCTGGAGTATCAGCGGTCAGCTGTGCTCGGATGTCGCCGAAGAGATGGGTGTCGCGGCTAAGCACAGAAGAAGAGATCGGAAATTGGCTGGCTTCGTGCGGAAAGAAAACTCGGCCGGCGGCGGATCTAGGGCACAGTCGCGACAGGGAGAGAAGAGGAGGGAACCGCCGAGTGGCCGGCGGTTAGGGCAAGCCGTCGGCGCCGGTTAAGAGGAGGAGACGACGTCGAAGGGCTTAGGGCACGACACGCGCGGGGAGAGGAAAAGAAACGGAGAGGAAAAGGGAAAATAAAGTAAAAAGAAAAAGGAAATATAAAATAAACATTTCCTCGCTTAAATGGGTCGCCTAAACAGGCTTTTCCCCGGATCCCATTTTCATCCCCGTTAACTCGTCCATACGAGCTCCGAAAAATTCCCGAAAAATTTCCAAAAATTCCGGAAAATTCCCTTATTAATATTCGCCTATTTTTCGGTATTTTACAAACATCCTGGCCACTTGATAGAGATATTAGTGACTCGAAATCCATGGCCATGGGAGGAATGATTTATCATTCAAGAGGAGTCTATTATATTTTAGAAATCAAGTAAAACAATTAATTTGGTAATGATGCATAATGTACCGAATTAATTGGGATGTAGACTTAGATGAAGAAATTGAATTATACAGTAATCGGTTCATAGTGGTTTACAGTTTATGACTGATATTAATTTTATCGAGCGTTGGGTGGCTAAAAACTGTTGTTAGACGGTTACCTTAGTCTGTGTATGGATTTACACTGCCTTCGTGTATAAAACATAGAGGGGCGCACGCATAACACGTAGACATGAACAATGGTATCGGGAGCTAGTCGAGATCAAGATCAAATATGGATTTATTTGATACAAAGAAGAGAGAATTCGAATAATCATAATCATGATGATTAATAGATAATTCGAAGAGTCATCATAATGATAATTAATGAAGAATTTGAAAAGTCATCATAATGAAGGTTATAAATGAAGAATTTATAGAGCATATAACTCTTCATCTTCCTAATTAATGGAGATCATAAATGATGAATTAATTGAGACCTTAACCCTTCGTATTCCTTGGAGGCTATAAGTAGTCATCCTCGGAAAGATGCAAGTGTGAGAATTCATTCTCTCCGAGTTTCCCTCGTCAACTTTTTCTTCCACCGGAAGAGATCGGTAGTGCTTCCAAGACTTTGTCGATCTAAGAGGCTAGCACCTAACGTATCATATCAAGTTCGTGATCTAGTGCGTGTGGATACCACTAGAGGAGTCACACGTGGGGCTCTTATTTGTTTTATCTGTCTATGATATTATTCACACCTATCGAGGATTTGAGGTATGTTTTTATGTTACTTTTGTGTAAAACTATATGTACCACGAAAATATTCATGATCAATATATGTCTTCCGCTGCGCTCCGAATCTAACATTATTATAAGACCGACGATATTACATCATTTGAGATGAATGATATCCCTTTTAATTGATGCAATATCTAGGGATTTAATATAAAAAACTTATCTCAATTTAATTGTAAATCTAGTCTTAATAAATATTTCTATTAGTGTAGACAGTGCACTCCATTATCAAATCAGTATTTTAATATATAATAAAAGATTTAAAATTAGATATTGTATAATCTAATAAGTATCAAATGTGCACGTACAAGTAACTTGACCGGTGAAGTCGAGACATATGAGTCAAGTCAACCAAATATCTAACAGACAAATCGATCGGATGGACAAAACATTTGCCAAATATGGAGAAGTTACGATAAATTAGAAAGATCGAATACCAAGTAGGCAGGTCTCTAGTAGATCAAGAAGTTGGATACCGGATACATATAAAGTCTTAGTAGACTAGGAATAGGATTGATGTACATAAGAAGAGGATGAATCGTGTGATTTTAAAAATATTTCTTTTCAGTTTTAAAAATAAACACGCAATGGAAAGAAAATACGAACAAATAAAAACAGAACCTAAGCAGTTCTATTTGGTTTAGAGCCTTTGACGACTCTTACTCCAAGACTCAGATCATTTGGACATTTTCGATGAGTAATCCACTAAATTTGAATCGAATATATAGTATGAGGAATGTGTAATCCTACACTTCCTTTAAGTAATAATGTAAATGACTTAAAATAAACCTTACCAACATAGGGATGAAGAAGTCATGAGATTAGGTGTTGGAGTTGATCCGTCTGTAGCAGGCAAAACAGCGTTGTAGGATAGCAACAGATGAAGTTGTAGCAGCCAAACAATTGTAAATAAGCGTAGAAGTGTTGATAACTGAATGCTAGCTGAATGCTCCTTTTAAACACCGTTGGAGGCACCACCAACGGTTCAGGACACCTCCAACTGTGCTTATCTGATTCGAACACTTCGATTTTTATCCACATGAGGGCACCTCCATCAGCTCCAAGGCACCTCCAATGTGTTTCGAGGCGTCTCCAGTCCGCTCTGAGGTGCCTCCTCGCAGCAAAACTCTATCTTCAAAACTTATCTGTGCGAGGGTACCTCCGACCTGTCCAGGGCACCTCCGTTTAGCTCTGTGACGCTTCTAGTTAGCTCTAAGCCGCCTCGAGTAGTATTCATCTGAGAATAACTCTTCCACTTTATTCTCGCAAGACACATTAGTCCAAACAATAAAAGGTAACCTGCAAAACAAAGTTAGCACATTAAAAATAAGATGTATGAATTAGATCCTATCTTTCCAAGATTAGTATTTAATCATGGTCTCAATTTAGACTTCTAAAATGGATTTAAGTTGGACCAACACCTACAGCTCCACCGAAGCTCATCCTCACTGGATCACTTTTCTTCAGTGCTTACCTCACTTATCATTGCAGACTTACTTAATTTTTGACTTACTAGGTCTTCCTGTCAAATGTTTTATCTGGACTTTAACCAGTTATCAGGTCTCGTGGACCCAACTAGACTTCCTGCCAGATATCAACCTATGTGATCTTCCTACCAGTTCCCAACTAGACTTCAACCTGACGTTAAGTCTCATCAAGTCTTTCAATCCTGTACAATTAGTAAATAGGTTAAATCATAAATTTAACTTTAATTTTTATAATACATCAAAATTTGAATTTAATTATCAGTGCAAACTGCACCAGTATCAAGACGACTAGATATCAAATGGGTAGAAAGTCTCATTAGTCATTAATATTGGATACCAAGTATAAAGCCTAATAGGTTAAGAGAACCAAGTACCAAATAGGCATAAATATAGGATTGAGTTAAGCGCCAGAGAAGAGGGGTAAATAGCGCCTTTAGAATTTTTTGATTTTATGCGGAGGAATTAAATACAATTAACAATAGTAAAGTGAAAACAATTAAGTAACAAAAAGTAGATAAGGGAGACAAGTCAATTTAACATGATTTACGATCCCAGGCTGCACCTATGATTTATTAGATGAATCACCGGACAGACTATCTTTTTCTCTTTAGAAATCGGAGAAACCTTTACAATCCTTTTACAAACAGAAAATAGAATAGCAGTATACATGCTAAGTAATGAAAATTTAGTGACTCCAATAAGAATATAACTTAAATGATATCAAGTTGTTATCTATTGGAGCTTTGCTGAAAAGCTTTGTGCAAAGACTTGAATTATTGTTTTATGGGTTTTTTTTTTAATTTTATTTTGTCTCCAAGCGTCTCCATCAAGGCCTCTTTCATTAGTGTTGTTCAGGTCCCTTTGGGTGACTGAAGCAGCTTCTGGTCATCCGAAAACAAATATTTCTATTTATCCGATGCTTAAAGCTTATCCTATTACTCCGATCAGCTGGAATGCTATTCGATCTCTCAGATTATGATCACTAAAAAGAAACTTCGGTTGCTTGGAATTAACTCTTTCCATTTACCCGACACCTTATGCTTATTCTCTTCCTTTAGTCATCTAGAATAACTTCTAGTCGCCCGGACTCATGTTGATTGGAACATATTTGATCACCAAAATCATATGTTACTATTTTTTTTTCTTAGACTAAAACTTATCCATTCTATTCGATTAAATTAGCTTCTGGTTATCTATATAATATTGTAGTTGCTTGGAGTTCCAATCTATTAGTAAGTTTTCTAGTCACACGGAAGCTAACTTTTCTTATACCACAAAGTTAGTCCAATCAACATATATATATTGAATTAATGTTCTGTACAATTAACTGTTGAATCTTGTGGTGGTGTAATCTGAGCAAGGGCGGAATGATGGTAGTACACAACTTTGGCGAAGTCGAGGTTAAAGTTGGGCTTTATCTCTTTAAGATAAATTTGTCGCACACAAGGTGCTCATGAAATACAACAATCATCTCCCAAGATACAACGACTTTATCTTGCGATAGTAATACTAAAATCGGAAAACCTCTAAACTGAATAAGCTTCTCGAACTCTCCAAATGTAAGTATGGAATGCAATACTTGTGTTGGTTTGAAAATGGAATAAATGAATGATAATATGAGAGATCTTATTTACAACAAGTGAAGAGGTAGAAGAACCTCTTGGATCAATTAGATCTCATCTATCCAATTTGAATTAGATGATCTTGATTGCATCCCTTCCCAAGAGACATAATGCCTCTTCATTTGGATGCCTTCCTTTTGAAATCAAAAGTTGAGATTGAGCTATCTGAAGGGGCACTTATGCCTTCTCATTTGGACGAATTTGATTTATTTATCTTAATCTAATGATCTAGATTAAGCCATATCATCAATCCATGTGATTTTTCATTCACACACTAATTGGTTCAAAACCAATTTTCCAACATTAACTTCCGGCCAATTTTCTATTAGAGTTTAACTTTTAAACTCTTGTTGATTTTTTGGTCAAGTTAATTGCCTAGTTGTACAGGGACTACCCATATCCCAAATATATGACACTCCCTCACAACCTTCTTTGTCAGAAGGTTCTTTCCTAGACTTATCTTACTTGGTTACCCACGACTTCTTACCTTGTATGGTGTTTTGTCCTATTGATCCACTAGAACTTCCTCCACTAGATGTTTGGTCTCCTTAACCCATTGAGACTTCCTCTACTTGGTGTCTAGATTCCTTAACCAATTGAGACTTTTTCTGTTAAGTTATTTGTATCTTCATATACATATATCAAAAATTTCAACGTCCAATTTTAAACTCTTTATCATACATCAAAACTTTAGTTCGATCATTTTATACCGTTTGTACTAATAATCTTTATCTTTTTTTATGTTTGACAATCTATTTAAAATTAGAAAAGTATAAAATAAGAAATATAATGCAATTATTTTTCTTCCATTAAATAAATTTAAATTGTAATGTTTAACTTTAAATTTTATATTTGTTCTCCTCTTTTGACACTAATCAACATGGGAGAAATAAAATCACAATCAACATATTTATTTTGAAAATATTTGCAAAGATTTTTCAAAACAATGTAGGACATCTTCAAAAAAAAAAAAATCAAAGGATTAAAGCAATTGTCAAAAATATTTTCAAAGGATTTTTTAAACTATTTTCAAAATCCCTTTTCAAAATATTGAATTTCCCTTTTAAAATTATTTTAAAGTATTTTCCTTAAAAATATTTTTAAGTCTCCTCCTTAAAAAAAAAAAATTGAATTCTTCTCTCAAAAAGTATTTTGAAGGCTCCCCTTGAAAAGAATTTTAAAAGCTCTCCCTTTGAAAAATAATTTGAAGTCTTCTCCTTTTAAAAATATTTTTAAATTTTAAACTCTCCCTCTTTAAAGGTTTCTACAATATCCCCTTTAAAGTGAATCACTACTAGAACAAAGCATAATAATAATAATAATAAGAGATAAGGGAGGCCGTGAATTCGAATTCTCTACTAATCAAGCTATTATTTTATATCTAGAATCTTATACTGCTAGCTTCTGGGTCTTCGATGGATGTTGCATACTGGATGACAGATTTATCTACATAGGATAAAAAGATGACCAAGGCATATGACTTCTTTAGAAATCCCAACCCTAAAAAGCCTTGGGTACGAATAGTGTGAAAGCCTTATATATAGCCGAATCATATAGTTACTTTCTGGATATTAACACAAAGGTGTCTCCCCACTAGATACAAACATGACTATTTGAAGGATAGACAATGCACTTTCTGTAAATAGGTATTGGAGATACAAAAGCATTGGGTCCCCCCGGAAGAGGGTTAGAGATTGACTACATATGATATAGGAGATGTCTGTCTACATGAGGGTATTTTTGAGTGTTTGGATGGTTATTCTGTGGTGAGTGATTATTGACTAATGCGAGACACGTTATTGTATCTTCTTTGATTTACTTTATATGGAAGACTAGAAATTGTAGTTTCTTTAGTGAGGGATAAATGGATAGTGAGTCAATTTATAGGAATGTGCATATTCATTTGTATCGAACATCAGGGGTGTTCTATGACCTAATGGTATGTCAGTCATGAATCACTACGAATCTCTACATATATGCATGTCATGTATACAGGAAATTGTGAGTATATTCTGATATGATATATTGTCAGACATAAGTAACTACTAGAAATGTGGGATGGTTGATTATGATGATTAGGTTTGCCTAATCCTAGGTGTATCCCTTTTTCTTTAGATTTAATATATTTTTATTTATAACAAAAGAGACAAGAATTGAAACATAAACATGAGGGCATAAAGAACCATGATAATCAAAAAGAGTAAGGAATATACAAAACTAAAACATTCATCATGTCAGATTATCTAAAATATAGTCTATAAATAAAATTAAAACATAATTTAATGAAGGAGGAGGTTGTTGGCCTATGTGCCAAGATCTAAACAAATCCATTATTATATAATCATTGCGCTAGAGGGAGGATGAACAACATTCATAATTTTCACGTTTTTCAAAAATCAATTGCATAAAGAGTACGTGCAATGGAAATAAGGAAGTAAAGAAAAAAAAAACAAGCTAACACTTTTGGTTTTACTTGGTTCAGATGTTGTAATGACTATTACTCCAAGACCTACACTCGTTGAGTGTTTACTTTAGGCAATTCACTAGCAATTCCGAATAATATAAAGATGAGTACAACATGTTATTAATTTAAGTATTACAACTGAAAATTATACCGACAACGACGGTGTTGAAATTGTGAGCTTTTGGTTGTTGGAGCAGCATTACGGCTTCGTCAGATCACCTTTAGAGCAACGTGCAAGAGAAGATCTCGAAGATGAGTTGTGTTGAAGCATCTGCTTGAAGACATCTTTTATAGACTATTGAAGGCGCCTTCAACACCCTCCAAGGTGCCTCCAGCTGTATATCTTATCCCCAAAGCCTTAGACTCGATAATCTCCATATCTACGAAGTTCATCCATCCGAAGGCACCTTCAAAGCACTCGAATGTGCTTTTGCGCCCAGCTCCAAGTTGCCTTCAGCTACTTGGAAGGCGTCTCCACACCCTCTCGTGCAAAGCTTTCGACTAGGGTATTCGAGGCGCCTCCAACACTATGGGAGGCAACTTCAGCACTGTTCATCTGAGATCAACCTGTGTGTTTCAGCTCTTGCAAAATATGTTAGTCCAAATATATAAAGATACCTTGCAAAACATAGTTAATGCAACAAATAATAAAATGTTTGACAGTTTTTGGACTGTCCGGTTCTAACTTTCGAATTTTTCAAAAATCTTAGGTCGAACCGATGTCTACTATTCCCTCAACGGAGAATGCATCCTCACCTACTCCTCTAACAAGAGTTTCTCTTTTGTCAAACTGGTCCTCTAGACCGTTTAGACTTTTGCTCAGCGTCCAAGACATCAGGACTTTTCGCTGGATGTCCCGTCTCGACCCGTCCAATCTTCCACCAGTATCCGCGACTCCCAGAACTTTCACCTAGCGTCTTCGACCCTAGGATTTCGCCCAACGTCCTTAACCTGTCAAGACTTTGCCCAATCCCCCCTCTTAAACAGGACTTCATTGTCTAATCACACTTAGGACTTTTTAGCTGGCTAATTTCAACTAAAATTTTTTTTTACCTAAAATCACTTAGGACTTTCCTACCTAATTAGTTCAACTTATTAAAATAAAAACAATCCTTAATTTAGAATCTTTTGTCCTTCTCAACATTCAGATTTGATATCTAATACTGCTTGCATAACAATTATCTCTCGTGTTGTGTTTGTTGCTGCTCCTCGAGTCTCTAAAATCTCCTAGTCACGGATTCTTTTAATCTAGTCACTATTTCTTCGAGAGGGAGAGGGGATAGAGGTGTCAACGGCTGGGGTAACTCTGATATCTCGAAGTCAGACATGTCATCATCATTCTCCTTTGTCTGCTATTCTTCCAGAGCATGACATGATTTTCTATTTCCATTTTTATTAAAGAAAATTGCCTAAGTCTTACTTTTGTCAAATTCAGATAGGGGCTTGACATTTTCTAATGTGACATTTACTAATGTAGGTAGAAGGAAGGTAATGATGTGATAGCAACCTTATGTTTGGATGGAGTGAGGGAAGATTCATTAATGGAAGGGGAAGAAAGAGGAAGTAAAGTATTTAACTTCTCCTTGTTTGGGAGGGATGAAAGGTTCATTAACGTAACATGTGTTACTTTGTTTGGGAGGAAATGAAGGAGAATGAAGATTAAATAGATAAAGTTATAAAAATACCCTTATTTTTTAAATTAGGAAATTTTCATAATATTAATATTTATTTTATAAATATAAATTAGATATTTTTAATAATAAAATTAATTTTTTATATTATCATTTAAATTAACTATTTTTTAATAAAAAATTAAATTTTTTATACTATTCATAACAAAACAATGAATTATCGATAATCAAGTAATTAAATGAAAAATAATGAAAATAATAATTTTAGAAATCTTAAATAAAAAAATTTGAAAGATAACGCTGATAACGAGAATTCTTATTCTTTAAAAACTTATTAAATTTTGATGAAAAAAATTAAAAAATAGTAGATATCCTTTTAAATTTTGACGACAAAAATAGTTTTTCCCTTCAATTCAGTTAGAAGACGTGTCGGATCCCCTCCTCTAATATTCTGGTAGAAGCGAGCTGTGAAGAAGACGAGGAAATTGAACTCCGACGTCATAATAAAATTAGAAATTGAAATATTTCTTAAACTATTAAGAACAGGGATAGAATTGGAATAAAAAATATTTTATTTTCTCTTCCCCTTCCTTACATCCCAATTCGGGGTGTAAGAAAATCTCTCTTTCCATGGGTAACGAAGGTTAAAGTTTACCCTTTCTTACCTTTCCTTCCCTTTCCTCACTCCTTCCCAAACGAGGTTTAAAGTTTCCTTTCCCCTTATTTTCCCTTCCTTCCCCTTCCCTCACCTCCTCCCAAATAGAGCATAAGACGTGTAGATCCTTCCACTAGTGGTAATCCCTGAGTGATTGATGATAGAGTGAGTGATATGAAGACTGATGTTAATATCTAATCACTGATAGAGTGCATAATATATGAATAAGTGAAGAAGCCTCATGATAACGAAATCTCTAGTGTTAATAGCTAGGTAGAATACATGTTGCAATGACTCTATAAATTGTCGTAAAATGTGAATATGTTCGTCCTTAGCGTCCCCGTCAATCCGTCCTAGGGCTAACACAGAGGAGGTAAATCACGGACAACTACTAACCTTTGGAATAGTGACTAGCACATAAGGGAGATATTTACCTCAGCTTTACCGAGATTCGAACCCCAGAACTTATTGTGGCAACACTTCATGCGCTATCACTAGACCCATCCGAGGGGACGTAATGACTCTATAGAGAACATAGTCATGGGCTCTAAGACGTACGGGTAGAACTAAAAGTTGTAATTCTCACGAGGACACTAACTCAGAATGAAGGGGGTTAGGCAAAGTCTGAGTATAAAACGGAAAGTAGTGGAATTCAATGTATAAGTCTAGGTTAGACTGAATGTAGTATACAATGTTTTCTAGACCATAGAAACATATAATCTCAATTATGTCAGAGCAATAATCCATGAAAAATTTTCTATTCAAATATCTAATACATAGGAATAATTTCTTATCAAGAGTTCTTCTATTAGAAACCAAGGGTTATTGTTAGGAAGCTATGAGGAATCAACCTCATTAACCTAATGTTTTTTGACTGATTTAAAAATAAAATAATAGTAAAATATAAACAGCTAATTAAAATTTTAAAATTATGGTTGTTATTGAGGTATTGTTTTGGGAGCAAGAAGTTTGAAATTTGAGAAAATTTATCCCAAAAGGGCTTTAGGGTTTGATTCAAGAGACGACATGACAAAGATAAAATTTATGAATTGGGCGACCACAAAGTAGATCCAGGCAACCAAAAGACCTAGTCAGTGTAGAAAGTGCAATTTATTTGAACAAAGAGGCTTATGTGGAGAATATTTTGGGCAATCGAGAAGCTTCTGGTTGACCAAAAACATTATGTTAGTGACCACAAAGTGGATAGTCAACGAAGAATGGTCATTCAAATATTTAGGCGATCGGATAGGCAATTCAATCAATTGGGGTACCCGGGCTACCCAAAGAGCAACTATATAAAGAACTTTGATAGAGACATTCATTCACTACGAAAACCAAAAATTCATTGCATGCGTCCATCAAAAGGCTCTTCATTGTGCTACTTCATGAAGGCTTCCATAGGCAGCAATGTGTTCAACATCTCAATATTTTTAATTTCTCTATTAATTTTTCTTGCTTATTAAAATTTAACTTCTGTACTTGTTCAAAATCATTTTTTTCAACCTAGATTTTGTAAAGGTTTCTCCAAAAATGAATTACTTGATCATAGAGTAGGAACCTAGAGTTACCAAACCACGTTAAATCTTTGTGTCCATCTTGTCTTTTATATTTTTCAACTCTGATTTCAAATTTACTTATTTTTAATATTTTAATTCTATTGTAAAAGATTTTGAAAAAGACAAATTTAAAAGGCTCCTTAGCACCAATTATAATCCTACAATCATAGCTATGTTGTGGTAAATTCAGATAAGGAATTAAGTTTTGATAGTACATTGCTAGCTAAATTCTATCTAGGAGAGTGGTTACCTAAATCGTTCGCTTGTGACTCACCGGGGAGTTTACTCGGTGCACTCGACGGTGCAACCTTAGCTGAATTGTCATACCATATATAATTTGAACCAATATTAGAGAGGGTATTGGATAGATTTCATATTGACAGATTTATTCATCAAGGGCTTGTCATTCAAGACATTTAATAAGCATGTGCTGAATATGAGGATTTTTCCTTTTGATGAATTGTTTATTTAGTGAGAGTCTATATTTAGTGTAATGCTCTATATTATTGATCACATGTATTTTTTTAACTTATTGTATGTAGTAAGGTTCATTAATACATGTGTATAAAGTTTTGACTCTTTAAAATAAAGACATCATGATTTACTATTGTGGTTTTGTATATGATACTTGAAAGAATGATATAGCACTCGGTTTTGAGTCATAAAGTAAAATAATGATTTATTACTATAGTTTAGAATAAAACATCGATAAACATGATTTAACCCTATTTGTGTCACAAGGAGGGCTAATTGAGAATGGACATGTATAAATCATATTTCATGTCATTCTCATACTACACATCCACATTAGAATTTTATCGTTAATGAAGTTGGTACTATGATTACTATTGGATTTTGTTATAATTTTGATAACTCTGACTTCTTTAGTATTGTACTAATGAAATTAATGAATCAAATTATTTAAGCGGATATTTAATCTATAAAGTTTTGGCATTGTTGAGCTCAACTAAGGTATTGTGTTATATATACGATATCATATGTAGCCTAAGTAGGAGACTATTAGATTAAGTCTTCATTAGGTGGGTTAGCATGAGAATTAATACCACACGTGATTGTCATTAAGAATTAAACTCTATTAAGTGATCTAATACATTGTGTATTAAGAAGATTTAAGTTATTGGATGTGAATTGTGTTGGTGCAATCGACCTCTAAGGTTTTAATGTCAGACAAATATATTTAAGTATGGAGCTTGATCTAGGGAAGTCCTAGTTGTAGGTTAGGCAAGGGAAGTCCTAGTTATATGCTAGGTAAGAGAAATCTCGATAGATCGTGGAAGTCAGGTGGATAGGTCTGGAGGACCAGATCCCTGGGTAGCCGAATACTGAGGTAAGAGAAATCTCGGTAGATTGTGGAAGCCAGGTGGATAGGTCTGGAGGATATGATCCCTGGGTAGACGAATACTGAGGTAAGGGAAATCTCGGTAGATCGTGGAAGCCAGGTGAATAGGTTTAGAGGACTTGATCCCTGGGTAGCCGAATACTGAGTCTTGGTGAGTGAAGCCAAGGGGAGAAAATCCTAGGGGGAGATAACCTTAGGTAACGAGAAGTCTTGGAGGAGTGAACTCCAAGCAAGGTCGCGGTCAACCGGCCCAGCGGATCTCGGTAAATCTAAGTTTAGGTTTACCATAGTATTCTGTGTTACTATTATTGCTGTTGGCTAATATAATATTGTAGGAAAAGTCTTAGTGGATCAGGTGATCAGACACTGAGCAAGTAAAGTCCAAACAGGATCAATGTTTGGTAGGTAAGTTAAGGTATATGAGCGATAGTGAGGTCGAATTCCCGAAGGGAACAACCTAAGGTCGCTGATCCAACTAAAGAAACCGGGAAGGTTTCCAAGTTGAGATTAAGACAGTTGAACTGTCTTTTACTACTCATGCATTTTATAAAACTGTGCTAACATCTATTTTGCAGGACTATATTATCTAACACTGTTTTGCAGGAACAGTCGAATCGGTCGACCGAACCAGGTTGACTCAGCACAGATCAGTTCTATCATCAACGATCAGAAGCAAAATGAAACTACACTGATCGGTCTACCGAACCAGAGGATTGGTTGACCGAACGATCAATATTAAAGACGAACATAAATGTAAATCTCGACAAACAGGGAAGGAGCATGCTCGGTCGACCGAAAGGAGTGATCGGTCGATCGAACCCTTAATGGTCATTAATTACCGAAGATCGAATCAGCATCGGATCTCAGCCAGGAAGGAAGGGAGCAGGTTTGGTAGACCGAACCTAGGGATCGGTCGACCGAACATCGACGGTTCTTATAAAAGAGAGCTCGAGGTCCGAGGCAAAAAAAAACAACTCTATGTTCTGCTTTGAAAATCATCTCCGTGCAAACTTCTGCTACTGCTCTACGACTCGCAAGCTGCTCCATCCAAAAGTGCCGACCAAGCTTCGTCTTCAATCAATTGTCAGTATATTTTATTTTAGAAAAGCTTGCATTATACTTAATTTAAGTAAGATAGTAGGTTGTTACTATCTTACTCATCTTCTATACGCACTGCTTCTTTCCGAGGTTTTCAGAAAGAAGAGACTTAGTGGATTGCCCATCGGTGCAGTCAAGGATCGTGGACCTTGGAGTAGTAGTCGACCTAGGCTCTGAACCAAGTAACCGAACTGAGTTTTTCTTATTTCTGTTGCACTTTCTGATATGAGTAGAAGAAAAGTTTTAAAGAAGCGCGATTCCCCCCTCCCCCCCTCTATCACACTCATCCGATCCAACAAATTGTGTGTGTAAGATTCAATAATCCAATTTATTAATATTAATGGGTTTTTAACTGGTTATGATCTCTATGGTACATGGCCCTGATGGGCTGGTATAAGAAGAGAAAGTCAAATTTCAATTGAGACATGCTGAATTGTTGACCTTCTTCCTCTTCTAGCTTCCTATCTTCTTCCCATTGAGACGAGTCTCCGGTTGTCATCCAACTAATGCAGAAGACTCTTCATTGCATTCACAGGAACTTCATGTCAATGACAAGGAATCAATTACATTGGCTTTGGATTCAAGTCAATCCTTTCATTTTCTATTGTTTCAATATCAATTTAGCTATTAATACGGCGAATAAGGTTGGGCCCATGAAGTTAGAGTCAAAGTTAATAAACTTGGCTGATGTGGTGATCAAAGTCAAGGAGGGGTCAACATTCGAGGTCGGCATGGGCGAGCCATCCAATCGATCGGACAGTTTGTCCGATCAGTTCCCCATGTCCATCTGGCTTGATGGAATCGCATGGGTGAACCATCCAGCTGATCAGACAGCTTGTCCAATCGAATCACCAAGCCCGCCTGGCTTGATGGAATCCCGAGTCGTAACCTAGTTTAGTTTAGATATGAGTGGCACAATTGTACGACTCAGATAAATCATCCAACCGATCGGACAGCTTGTCCAATTTGATCGCCAAGTCCGCCCAACTCGATGGAATCCCAAGTTGCAGCCTAGTTCAGTTCAGATCCGAGCTGAACAATCATACGATTCAAATAAACCATCCAGCCGATCAGACAACTTGTCCGATAGAATCCCCAAGTCCGCCTGGCTCGATGGGATCCCGAGTCACAACCTAGTTCAGTTCAGATCCAAGTGGTACAATCATATGACTCAGATAAACCATCCAATAAATAGAAAAGTTGTCCGATCGAATCGCCAAGTCTGCCTGGCTCGATGGAATCCCAAGTTGCGGCCTAGTTCAATTCAGATCCAAGCAGCACAATTGCATGGCTCGGATAAACCATCAGTCAATTGGGCAGCTTGTCCGATCAGATCCCCAAGTCGGCCAGGCTAGATGGGATCCCTAGTCACGACCTAGTTCAGTTCAGATTTGAGCAGGCACAATCATACGACTCGGTCAAACCATCCATCCAATCGGACATTTTTTCTGAACGGATAGACAAGTCCGTCCGGCTCGAGCTACTTGCCCGAGGGGGTGCCGAGTCCTTAAGGAGGCCTAGTCCTCAGAATGGTCAACACTTAGTTGATCCAAGCTCGTCCAAGTACAGAGTTTGACTGGACGTTGGAGAGCATTCGGTCGACCTATCAGCAAAGCACAGTGGGGGTCTATCAGCTCGACAACCCAATATTCCTTTTTAGCATCTTGTGTAACTGTTGTTAGGGAATCCGAGGAATATCCCCCTTGCCAACTGTACACAAGAAGTTTCTACCCTACAAAGCGTAGGAATTGATAGCATATTATAGGAAAGGAGTCAAAAGGTCATAATGGTTGGTTCTATTTTGGTAATGTATTGAGATTCGTGCAGAGAGAAAAAGTAATACTATATAAGGAGATGGAGAGTAATACTATATAAGGAGATCTCCATCTGCAAATGCAGGTACACAAAGCTTCGTTATAAAAGTTCATTTCTTCTTTATTATTGTTCATCTTCTCCAACACCATTTGTCTGACTAGCATCGGACTGCCTGTGCCAGGACCCCTCCCAAGCCTAGTGACTGACGATTTTCGCCTCTAGTTCTTCTCTGTGGTACGTAGATCCGATAGTAGTGTCAAGTCCTTATTGCTTGAAGTCTCCTCACAGTCAACATCGATGCCACATAGCCAGTGTGCTATCTTCCTCGATTCCAGAGAAGATCAGTCATACACATGATGATAACAAAATCCTACAGATGCATCCTTCAGTTTAATTCAATGCATTATATTCCTTCACTTTTGTCTATACTTGCACACTTTTGTATCCCGACATCTCTTATGGAGTAGGCTTCACTTGCTAATTTTTGCAAAAAGTGACCCTAAGAGTCTCTCATAGCTGGTCCACAGTTATTTGTAGAGAGATAAATAAGAAAATTGGACAGGTCATTATATGAGAGAGTATTTCCGTCAGTCAAGAATCAATCTTGATCTATTTCTATAAATCTATCATATATTGACCAACTGGCTTATACCATGAGGATAGGCTTCACTTGTTAAGCTTGAGCATCAACCATCGCTTGCCATGGGGCGTTTTCTATGGATGACCAGTTTATGACATTCAATTATATTTATTTTTTGTAATGACATATGTGACTCTCATTCTTAGCAACGGATACAAATAAAAATATTTCATTTAAAATTATTATTTTTATATAAATGAGTCTTTGATTCAATAAGTCCGAAAGATGGGCAGCTCGATCATCAAACTAATTCAAAATTGCAACTGACTCCTCGCCAAGCAAACAGCCCAAATTTTTCTTTAAAATCATTTATAGAATCCCTTTATAAGGTTGGAAAGAACACAAAATTCACAGCATAAATTATTTCATCACATTTTTATTTTATTTTCCTCCTCCTCTTTCGTAATTTTATAAAGCTCAATTGTTTATATAATTTTGTTATTATCTATTTTTATATTTTCTATAAAAAAAAAAGATTCCAACATAACACATTTCATTTCATAATGAAACAGATAGCGCCTTTCTTAGTGTTTTTAGTAAAAAGATGATAGGAGAATAATTTAATTAGGCTCAAATGGTTAATATTTTCACTAATTAAATACAGTCGTATTTAGAAAAAAAAAACACATGAAAAAGCTTTTCATAATCTTTAATAATTTGTTCAAACTCATGTTATTTATATTTTAGAGAAATATCGTTTTTATTCTTCAAGTAGGTCCCAAGTAACAGAAGTTAACATGTCCTATAACATGAATTAGAGAGGTAATTCACATCTTTTAAAGATAAATAAATTATGTCAAATAAATTCTATCAGTTTAATTCCGTGGACTAACCAAACACAATTTTTTAAATTCAATCAAATACACCCTCTGCCCTCATGCGAAACTGTGCAATTCCAGATCTTGTAAATAAAACTTCTTTTACTTGTCTTGAGGAATGAAAGCAATGGCAACCTTCACAATTACTCACATTTCGTAAGAACTTTTTTTTTATCTGACAAGATCGTGCAAAACAGATTCACCTCAAAAAAGAAGAAATAAAAATTCCAATAAATATCGGTCTGTAAACTTTATTTGCAATGAATTCGAAATTAACAGCTCATAGTTTGTAAACTTTATTTGCAAGGAGAATGACTAATTCACGAGGTCTCAATGGAGATCGAGTACATAGAATAGAGCACTGCTACGCATTAGTTCTTCTAAATATAGACAGCAGTAGAAACTCACTCATTATTTCAATCATCCTTCGCTTCAGTCTCCTTGGATTTGCTATCTTTGGTCAAAAAGCAGAAGCAGGAGCAGCAAGGACACTGGAACAGGATCTTCATTGCTTTGCTCCGAGCTCCAAATGCTGAACTCCGTGACGGAACGACACTCTCTCTGTTGCCCTTCCCTCTAAATCCACAAACACTAAATCCTTCTCCACTTGTTACCAGATGATGCCGGAATTCCAGCTCTAGAAGCAGCATGGGCGCCATGGCCTACTGTTTTGTTGTTTCCTACGAGGGTCATCATGTTAGTCACTCATGAGAATATACTCCTTGTTGCATGTATTTAATAATGCATATGTGAAAAAGGGAAATTATCAAGCAGAGGTACCATCATCTTCATTATTTTTCTTCAATCTTAAAGGAGTTCTACATGAATATCCGTATCGTGAAGCAAGAGAAGATCCATGTACCGAAAAGTTGTCAGGATCGCAGCTTCTTCAACATCTCAACTAAGATGAGGATGGAGTGGATGGGTGGGTTGACAGGGACAGCAGAACCTGATTGTGTTAGGATGATCATGTGATGCATACATGCATTGCTAAACTAGATCAGATCTGCAATGAGGTATGACAACCACCATTCATCATAGCTAAGAAATAAGGATAATGTTGAGCAAGGCACCCACATGTGGATGTTCTTTTTCTTTAAGGTCCCCACTGTGTGGCTAAATCTTCAACATTCCTTTTCCCCACTGCTTGATTTATCTTTAACCACATTAAGAGCCCAGGTACCTCGACCGAGGATCACTATAACAGAGGAAATTGTGAGATCTAATTGAGTTGCTAACGCAATTAACTAAAATTGATTGATAGATTTCCAACCATTTCTTTCTCGGAGCTTTGGCATGGTTCAATTTAATGTCTCGGGCTCTTGTAAGGTTATTGTTTGAAGTACACAAAGGAGTTGAAATTTATGGTGTTAGATTAAAAGGCACACATGGTTATAGTAACTCCCACAACTAGTATTTACCTCAGCAAATTTGGCCAGGTCTTGCATCTTCGGAGTGGAAATCAATTTAGTGGTTAGCACATGATGTGTTGTCACAATGAAGTCTGAGGTTCGAATCTCGACAAAGCCGAGGTAAATATCTCCCTTATGTGTTAGTCACTATTCCAAAGGCTAGTAGCCGCCGCTGGGGGCGCTGGGGTAAGCGTATTCATCTTTTTACCATAATATTAAATTATACTTGAATGGAACTTTATCATTCTAACCCCGAACTAATCAAGCTAACCAACTTTGGCAACATCATTATTCCAAGGGACAAGCCTAAAAAAATGTTTCTGAAAACCTTCTTTCTTGAAGATCTCTCAACGCGGTAAATAAATTGGTTTTGAGCCTCTTGTTTACCTTGACACAGGCATTATAACAGTGGCAATAAAAGTATAAAGAACTAAATTATTTATTGTATCCTTGGCAATTGCTGATGGGACAGGATGAATGATTGCTAATAGGTAATTATCATGGGGGAGACGGAAGTAAGGATACTATTTTTGATCAATAAGAAAACTAAAAAAAGGAAGAGAATTTTATATGTTATAGAGACTCTAGAAAAGGGACCAACATTTGGAATATATTACATCTGTATTAAGTACTAATAACATTGCTTATAGGAAAAAAAAATCTCCATTTTAGCATTTATATTCCACACACATTGTTTTAGATAAATAAAACATCGGAAGAACTAGAATGAGATGAAGTGAACCAGATCAGACTAATGATTTTCGTGGATAAGGAAGAGGCTCACAAGTTTGAGTTTAAGTCCAAGTCTGTCAGAGTATTCACTTGATGACAAAGATTTAATTGTTATTGTAATTGACCTTAAGCTTGAGTTGACTAGGGTTGAGTTTTAATATTTGATTAATATGTTTCTTGATGAGAACGAGAAACAATAAGTAAAAGGAGAGTTTTATTAGAGAGGGAGATTGTCGGTGTAATCGATCTCGGATCTAGTTGACCAAAATTGATGTGGATGTGGATGTTTGAGTGAAAAAATAAATAGGCCAAGATTGATCATATACTTAATAGTGGAAAAGTCTAAATGGATCATGGTTGACCGGATACATAAAGGTCGAAAGTCCAATAAGGAGTTAGCAAGTGGCGAAATTCAAGTGGGTTACGATTGACCATATACTTGACGTTTGAAAGTCCAATAAAAAATTAACAAAGACGAAGTCCAAGTGAGTCATTGAGGATAGAACACTTGGAAAGGGTGAAATTCAAATGGGTCAAGATTGATTAGACACTTGATAATTAATGGTGGAAATCTTGATAGGTTATGAAAAATCAGATGTTAGACGTGAAAATGGAAGTCCAAATAGGTGAAGGATGATTGAATGTTTAACAATAGTAAAGTCTTGGAAAGCCAAAGTTAACTGAATGTTAGGTATGAGACGAGAAGTCCAAACATGTCAAAAAGAATCAAGTGTTTAGTAATGGTGAAGACCACGTGTTCGACATGAAATGACAAATCCTGACATATCGAGGTTGATCGGATTCTAGATAGATAAAGTCCTAGTAGTTGAAGTCAATCAGATACTAGACTAGGATGAGGCCCTAGTAGGATGGGGGTTAATCAATACTAATCGTACAACGAAGTTTCGAAGATATGAGAGTCCCTTGGCATAAATTAATTCGATGTGAATAGCATTTTCAACACTATGAATAGTGTATGAATCAACTGATGAACAATATCAGTCGACTATGAATAGTATTTTTATCCCTAAATCTCAAATTCAGAGGTTAAGGGGATTTGCTATAGATTAATCGATTAATGAATTTGATCAATCGACTAATGACATTATAGCTACAAATAGAATAATTGGAACTCGACTAAACAACTCGATTAATGAGCATTAGTCAATTGATGAACAATAACAAATTGATTGTTAGCATTATTGCAGCAAAGAGAAGATTTTTGGGTTGGCTACAATACTCAACTGATTGAACATTAGTTGATTGATGAACAATACACAGTTGATTGTTGGTGATCAAAGTTGAGTTGGTAAGAACCATTTTGCAAGTGTAACGATCGAATTCAGTGAAGGAATCGACTGATGGTGATGAGCAATCAATTGATAGGTGAAAATCAGCCCCTAGCTAAAGGCTATAAAAGAATGGTTTTGTAGAAGTTTTTGTTGTTGATTCTTGGGCTTTTTTTATAGGATAGTATTGTTGTATTTTAGACCTTAGGAGGCATTCTAAAGTAATCACAAAGTGCTCAAGCAAAGTTCCTTTCATATAAACTATTTCATTTACATTATTGACATTTGTATTTATATCTTTGTTTTGTTTTTGTATTGCTTATATAACAACAAGTGTTGTAAGAGGTTTCTGTACCTTCAGAAGGTATTCGACAAGAGGAAAACTAATGATGATTTTGGTAGAATGGTATATTCTAGAGTAGGAACCGGAGATTATAAACCATGTTAAAGCAGTTTATCTTTATTATTGTCCTTTCTTTTTGTTGTTTGTTTTTGTTTCCACTGCATATTGACATGTTTTAGACAAGCACATGATCAACGATACATGAAATTGCAAATTTCTATTCACTCGCCTCTAGCAACATCAATGGTCCCAATAAGTAGTATCAGAATAAGGTTGCTCTTCATTGGATTGACCGTCAGAAGGAGCATAACGCTAGAAGGAAGCTGTCACTTTACAATGGATCCCCAAGATGGAGACAAATACGACAAGCATCCGAGTATCTCCACCTTTTTGATTTTGGGAGGTTCGATCAATGGAAGGAAAGCACGAAGATATTCTTCCAAATGAACATAGAAGAGTGGTTTTCTCTAATGGAGGGACTTGAAGCTATAATGTATAGCAAAGAAAAACTCTTCAAGAAGAAGAAATGGCCCAAGCAAAGCTGTGACTTTACAATGGATCCCCAAGATGGAGACAAATACGACAAGCATCCGAGTACCTCCACCTTTTTGATATTGGGAGGTTCAATCAATGGAAGGAAAGCACGAAGATGTTCTTCCAAATGAACATAGAAGAGTGGTTTGCTCTAATGGAGGGACTTGAAGCTATAATGTATAGCAAAGAAAAACTCTTCAAGAAGAAGAAATGGCCCAAGGAACAAATCTAAAAATTTGAGACAAACCATAAGGTAACCAAAATTTTAGTTGATTTGGTGCCTAATAATATTTTATGTAAATTAAGAAAATATAAAAAAACATGTGATTTATAGAACAAGTTGGTCAAGCTCCATGAAGACTTATCCTCAATATAAAATGAAGACAAACCTAAGGAGACTCATAGACACTAGAGTAAGAGAACTTGGAGGTTGAGAGGTGATCAACATCCGAGTAGGATAATGAAGCAGTATCCACCTCAAGGATTGAGGGGGAGAGGCCATTGACATAAGAATAAGAGGAACCCTCGACATCCAAATCCGATGAAGAGGAAGTTTATACCACTCTACAAGTGTTGATAGCTCAACTCATGAAGGTATAAAAGTTTAATTATTAAAAATAAAAATTATATTATATGCGTTAAGTGTAGGAAAAATGACACTTACTATAAAAGCAAGTGTCCACAATTAATTAAGAAGAAGGTTCATATGATACCCAATGCTAAAGAGAAGTCAAAGGAAGTCGAATCCTGGTGTGAAAGGGAAAGGAGAATATAGTTGTAATTCCCCAAATTAATTTTGATATGATCAACTGAGTTAAGTTAGGCTTTGTATATTTAATGTCTTGTGTCTGAGTGTGCAAGGACTTATGAATATAAGAAGTCAAGCAGAAGACACAACAAGTGAAAAAGATGGCATGGGAAGGGAGTCGACAAGCTCAGTACATCCAAGGGATGAGGAGCTGCGAAAGACTATAATAGTGCAGTGAGAAGGGCACGCGCGGCGCATCCGATGGACAAGAAGTCAGGAGCAAACCTGCTCGAGAAGAAGGTCGGAGTTGGGTACAGGTGAGCTCAACTCTGGATGGCCGGAGTGTCACCCAAGTGAGCGGAGTCCAAAAATGGTTAACTCAGAAGTTGACCATGAAGACCCAAGTCACCTTAGTTAATTTGAGACGCCTCGAATGTTCAGCAGAGCAACTGTCGTAGAAGAAACTTGAGGCGCTTTAGTTGACTGGAGGCGCCTCAGATTAATAGTATTTGAGGTGCCTCAGTTCAATTGGAGGTGCTTCCAATGAAGAAGAATGAATGTTGCGTGAATAAAACTTATCTAGTTGGAGGCACCCTGGACTACTCAAGATGCCTCGAATCGCCACGTTAGTAAAACGGTCACTTTGATCATTGAGCTATAAATAGAGCCCTGAAGCCAGTTGTAAAGGACACACCTATACTACATTTTCATTCCTATTCTTCATTGTTTTTGTACTCAACTACTGTAAGAGGCCACTCCACCTCTAATATTGTTGAAGAAGGAGTTTTTGATAAAGATCTTTCTACTGCATTGGATTAACAATCACCTAAATTGTAACCAAGTAACTTCTGTGTCTTTTACTTATTTCTTTTATATTATTTTTAATTAATTAATGTGTGTGTCCTTACTAAGTTAGAAAGCAAGAGAAATTGTAACTTTATTTTGTAGGTCGTCTATTCACCTTCCTCTAGCCGATCCATCAGATCTAACAAGTGGTATCAGACAGATGCCTTAGAAGGACTAACTGCCGATTAAAGAAACAAGATGACTGGATCAAGCATTCACCTACTAAAGTTTGAGGGGAAATTTGTACTTTGGAAGCGCAAAATGAAGGTATTTTTTAAAACTAATTTTAATATCTTCTTACAATTAAATATGGTTTGAAGCACCCCAGGATGAGACCAGAGAAAACAAAAAAGAAGAGCGCCAATGAAACAAGAAGCAACAAACTGACTTTATAGTCAATGGTAAGGCAGAGTTTCATTTGCTGAGCATATTGCTACCCCAAGAAGTCAACTAGTTCGGCACTTATGACTCCGCCAAAAAAATCTAGGAGAAGTTTCTAAAGCTTCACGAAGGAACCTCGGAGGCAAAACTAGCAAAATGACACTTACTCTGAAATCAACTAACCAATCTCTAGATGAAAGAGGGAGAAAAGGAGGCTCAACTGCACACACAAATCAAGGAACTAATCACTGAACTCAACAACCTCAGAGAAATGGTAACGAATCAAGATTCACTAAGGTATGCTCTAAATGTATTTCCGAGAACTCCGGAATGGACATCAATAGTAGATTCCTACTATATCTTCAAGAACCTCGAGGTAAATACTTTAAAAAATTTGTTTTCAACTTTAGAGCTTCACAAATCTCAATGTACAAAAGAACTTAGAAAAGAAAAAAGAGCTAAAACAGAATCTAGCACTCAAAGCTAAAATGCTCAAACTATATTCAGAGTCTTCCCTCAAAGAAGACGAAGAGGCATTTATGGTAAGAAAAGTTTCAAAATTTTGTAAATCTAACAACTTTGATAAGAAACAAGCAACAAAGCTACTTCGTAGTTAAAAAAAAACTAAAGTGCTATAGCTGCCAAAAAGAAGGGCATATAAAGGACAACTACCCAAGATTAAAAAGCAAAAAAAAGAAAAGGAAAGGAAAAAGGTTAAGAAAGTCTAAGCACAAGAACCTCAAAGCGAAGTGGACAAAATTCATCATCTGAGTCCAAGAAAGAAGAATACGTCAGACTAGCACTAATGGTCAGTCATCAAGAATCAAATGATGAAGACACCTAAGCAGAGAGCATCGAGGAAAGGGGAGCATCCACATACGTGTCCGACACGGTAGGTGAGGTATGACTCTTACCTTTCGACCAATTATATGATGTAATAAAAATGCTAAGTAGATCCTTATGTAAATTATAAACCAAGTATCTAAATCTAAAAACAATTAACATTGACTTAGAAAATAAAATATAAAATGCATGCTTAAAGGAAGAGTTTGACAAAATTATAATTGGAAATGCAAAATTAAAAAATAACATAGAAATGTTAGAAAAAGATCATAAATGCTCAAATTTCTTACAAGCTCCAAAAAGAAACCTTAGATACAATGAGGAGCTTAATTAGTATATTAGAAATCACAGGGATCAAATTATAAAAGTTATAAAAATGGTATTCTGAGAAAATACTTGATAAATATATTCAATAGATAAAAATCTATTTTGGGTTCCAAAATCTGTTCTAACCTATTAAATTAATTTAGTTGAATTATCAAATACATTGGTAAAATTGTTTTTAACTTTTTGTTTGATGGTTTTTTGTTTAAATTTTTTCTTTGTGATAAACGAAGATGTTATCTGTTAGCAGAAAAAATTTTAAAATTTTCTTACCGTTATATAAATTTTATGAATTTTTTACCAAAACATGAATTTTTAAATTAAAATGTTTAGGAGATTAATTTTTAAAAATTTTAATTTTTACAAAACTAATGGCTAGATTTTGAATGTTAGAAAAATTAGCATGATTTTAGAAGTCAAAATCTATTTTTAATCATTTAAATTCAAAAATAACTATTTCTATTCAAAATTATTTATTATAGTTAAAAGAAATATATTTTATCATGAAAATTTTTTGTATGATCAGAATGATTATGTTTGACATCAAAAATTTTTTCAAGATTTTTACAAAATTAAAAATTATTTTAAAATTATTTTTGTCATATCTGATATTTAATTCTTAAAAATTATTTTATTTGAAAGATAATTTTGGTAAAAATACAGAACCTTAGATCATCTTAATACATCCATTAGAAAAAAATTTCATATTTTTTTCCTATTTTTTCATCATATTTTTCTTTATTTTTGATGTGATAAAAGGGGGAGAAATTATGAGAGTTAAGTTAAGAGGGAGTCTTTCTTGTACTTAATTGAAAACTTTAGTATTTTAAATTGTGTTAATTTGTTTTACTTAAATAAGTTATTGTTTGTTTTATCATAACTTTAACTTGTGTTGATGCACATCAAAAAGAGAGATTGTAAATACCCCATATTAATTTTGATCTGATTAATTGAATTAAGTTAGGCTATGTGTATTTGATGTCTTGTGTCTGAGTGTACAGAGACTTATGAACATAAAGAGTTGAACAAAAGACGTAGCGAGCGATAAGGATGGCATGGGAAGAGAGTCGACGGGCTCGATGCATCCAAGGGATAAGGAGCTGTGGAAGAGTACACCAATGGTGTGAAAAGGACACGCACGGCGTATCCGAGGGACAAGAAGCCGGAGGAAGCTTGCTCGGGGAGAAGGTCATAATTTGATTCGGATGAGCTCAACTCCGGATGACTAGAGCATCACCCAAGTAAGCAAAGTCCAAAATTGGTCAACTCAAAAGTTGACCATGAAGACTCAAGGCGCCTTAGTTGACTTGAGGCACCTCAGATGCTCAATAGAGCAACTACCACAGAAGAGACTTGAGGCGCCTCAATTAAATGGAGGAACCTCGGATGAGCAGTATCTAAGGCGCCTCAATTAAGTTGGAGGTGCCTACAATAAAGCAGAAAGTTACAATGCGGATAAGAAGTGAGAATCCACGTCAGTACAATTGAGACACCTTTGACTGATCTGAGGTGCCTCCAAATAGCTAGATCGGAAAACAAACGTTGTGTGGATAAAACTTATCCAGTTGGTGGCGCCCTGGATCACTTGAGGCACCTCGAATCACAATGTTAGCAAAATTGTCACTTTGACCGGTAAGCTATAAATAGAGCCCTGAAGCCAATTGTAAAGGAAACACCTATACTCGCATTTCCATTCCTTTTCTTCATTATTTTTATACTCAATTACTATAAGGGGCTAATCCGCCTCCGACATTATCGAAGGAGTTTTTGATAGTGATATGTCTACGACCTTAGATTAATAACTATTCATGTTGTAACCAAGTAACTTCTATGTCTCTTATTTCTTTTATGTTGTTTTTAAGCAATTAATATTTGTATCCTTACTAAGTTAGAAAGCAAGAGAAATTGTAACTTTATTTTATAGGTCGTCTATTCACTCCCTTTAGCTAGTCCACCAGATCCAACAATGGTATGTTTCTTATGCAATCAACAAGGACACTATAGAAACCAATTGCCAATGGAGAGACACCAAAGTAAGGACCAAGAGGGAGCTCCTAAGGACAAACCTAAAGTATTATTTCATAATACAATTTCCTTATATCATTGTAGCAAAAGTCAAGGGCCCCTCTATGAATGCCCCATGTGTTTTGAAGGGAGATAAATCACGGGGGGCTTCGCCCAACATAGTGGCCCTTGTCATTGTGGATCAGGTGACCCTCATTGCATTTTGTACACTCTAGGAATTGACCTCATGATCTATTTTAACAACACCACATGCAAATATCAACTATGTCAGCTCATGGGGGCATCAATTTCAATAACAAGAATTCTAGATTAAGATTTTATTATCTTAGTACCAATTATCATGAAAGTAAGAATTTCAATAAACCTAAGGGCAATTGTAGATTGACTCATGATAGACCTACTTTACCTAAGAATAGAAAAGTAGAAAATAATCTAAGCAAGAGCCCTAAAAAACTATAAATATGCCTAGAAAAAGAAATGATTATGCTAGACTTGGACAATCAAGAATTAATTCCTTGGAAAAAGAAAATCAAGTCTTGAGGTTTAGACTTTGTTAATTAGAGAAGACCTATGAGAAAATGTTAAATGAGGTTAAAGGATCTAAGAAGCAAAATTTGTAAGTACCCCATGTTGGTTTTGATGTGATTAACCAAGTCAAGTTAGGCTCTGCGTATTTGATGCCTTGCGTCTGAGTGTGTAGGAACTAAGGAATGTAAGAAGTCGAATGAAAGACGAGAAGGATGGCACAAGAATCTAGTCGACGGGCTCGGTGCATCCGAGGCACGAGAAGTTGTGGAAGAGTATGCCGATGGAGCGAGAAGGATGTGCACGGTGCTTCCAAGGGACAACAAGTTTGAGCGGAAGCTTGCTCAAGGAGAGAAGACAAGTTGGGTTAGGGTGAGCTCAACTCTGGATGGCCGAAAAATCACCTAAGCCAAGGGAGCGAAAGACCAGATAAGTCAACACTAAGTTGACCTTGTCCGAGCTCCTGGACCAAGTCCAAGCTCCTAGAGTCCGATCACTGGTCTGAGTGCCCAGACTAATTTGGTGCCAAACAGGTGCCTCATCAAGTGGATCACTTCGAGTCCATGTAAGCAGCAGTTAGGCGTCTGGAGCAGGTCCGAGCACCTGAGAGTGGATAAATGCTTATTCCTTTACCATTATGAAGTAGATTGAGGTGACTAGTTGGGGGCACCCAAATCGGGTACAGGTGATCGTGCCACATTATCAAATGGTCACTTCGACCAGTAAGCCTATAAAAGGAGGCCTGGTGCTTGACATTCACAGCAACACTTTCTGTATTCGAATTTCTAACTATGTTTTCAAGTTCTATGCTTTCAACCTTCTATATGAGGCTTCTTTGCCTCCGAATTGTGTCGAAGGAGTCTACTAGTTGAGCTTCATCTTGCCTTGAATTAGCAACCTCCTTGGTTGCAAACCAAGTAAATTCTTTTTGTCTCATACTTTCTTTTATGCAATTTAGTTTTGTTTATTAAAGTGTTTGTCTTATCTAAAGTCGAAAGTTTCAAGGAAGGGTATTTTTGTCATTTCAGCCAATTCACCCCCTCTTGCCAGCCGCACTAGGACCAATAATTGGTATCAGAGTGAGGACACTTCAGAAGGACTAACCGCCAACCGAAGCACACAAGAAATGGTCGAACCAAGCATCTATCTCCGCCTAAATTCAAAAGGGAGTTCACGACATGGAAAAAGAAAATGAATGTATTTTTCAAAATAGATTTTGAGTTATTATTAATAATATAATGAAATATAGTTTTGTAACACCTAAAGATCAGCAAGGAGCCAAAAAAAGAAGAATACTTGTGGATAGAGAAAGAGCAAACAGACTTCGTGGCAAACAACAAGGTAAAATTCTATTTGTTAAACGTTTTACCATGACAATAAGTCAACTGGGTCAGAGCCTACGAGTCAACCAAAGAGCTCTAGGAGAAGTACCTGAAGCTGCACGAAGGGGCCTCGGAGATAAAACTCGCAAGACGAGATATGCTCGGGAACCAACTTAGCACTCTCCGAATGGAAGAAGGTGAAATAGTCACACACCTACATTCAAGGATCAAGAAGTTGATCACTAGACTCACAGATCTCGGTGAAATGGTAACAAATTGGAATTCACTAAGGTACACTTTAAATGCATTTATGAGAACACCCGAGTGGGCATCCATTGTTGACTCCTTTTTTATCTCTAAGGACCTTGAGGTTAGTACATTAGAAAACCTATTTTCTACTTTTAAACTTTACGAATTGAGATGTGCAGTTTTAAGAAATAAAGAAGAAAAGACAGCTCATAACTTAGCACTAAAGGCTATTCAGAAGGGTGAACTAGATTCAAACACATCACTCGAGGAAGATGAGGCTGCATTTATGGTAAGAAAGTTTGGTAAATTCCTTAAGTCTAACAAGTTTAACAAGTTGTAGGCTAAGAAATATTCATGAAACAAATAAAGGGTGGGGTGCTATAATTGCCATGAAGAATGGCACATCAAGGATAACTGTCCAAAACTGAAGGACAAGGACAAAAACAAAAGACCAATCCAAATGAAGCATAAGAACCTAAAGGAGACGTGGGATGAAACGTCGTCATCAGAGTTGGAGATTGAAGCCTACATCGGACTTGTACTGATGGCAAGTCACTAAGAAAACGATGAAGCAAGCTCATCCAAAATGAGCATCAAGACAATCGACGATGGGGGAGCTACTTCAAAAGGAAGCAGTAATGAAGGGGGAGCGTCTGATATGAAATCGACAAGATAAGTAAGGTACGATCTATACCTCCCGATAAATTATACAAATTTATTAAAATACTTTCTAAAAGTTCTTGTCAATTAGAAATAGAGAATGATAAATTAAAAAAGGAAAATACAGAATTAAAAGCAACTTTAGCAAAATCTTGCCAATTAGAAGATTCCAACAAATTAAAAATTAAAAGAACAAATAGAACTATTGAAAAAGAATGATGGATGCATAAATTCAAGCCCTTTAAATTTTAGAAATTATGGTAGACTTAATTGGTATTTTAGATACTATAAGAGTCAAATTATAAAAGTAGATAGAAAATTAATTCTCAAAAAATATTTGATTAATCTAGTATAAATAGTTTATTTTGGATACCAAAATCATGCTTAGTTAAATAAATTAATTTCATATGCATGCTAGAAAATTAATATTCTTGATTTGTTCTTTTTGGTAAAATCAATTATTTTGTCAATTTCTAATTAATCATATTTTCTTCTCAAAATTTTATCTATGAAAAATAAAAATATATCTATTAATAGAAAAAAAATAAAAAATGTTTGATCAATATATTATTTTTTATGAATTTTTTTAACAAAAATCATATTTTTAAAATTAAAATTATTTTGTAGATTTATTTTTGAAAAATTTATTTTTGTGTGATAAAATATTATGTTCTCTATCAAAAGAAATATTTTCAAAATTTTCTAACCATTAATTGATTATGAACAAATTTTTTTTGTCAAAATGTTAATTTTTAATATTAAAAATTCTCAAAAAGTCAATTTTAAAAAAACTAATTTTCCTACATACATACTTTCTATTTTACATACTTAGAGAAATTACAGATTTTCCATGCTCAAAATCAATTTTTTAAGTATTTTCCTTTGTAAATACGCCTTTCTGAGAAAAATAATTAATTTTGCTAATATTAATTTTGTTCATTCGTTAAAATGTTATCACAATTCTAGATTATTGTGTTTAACAGTGATAAATTTTTTTAGAAATTTTCAAATATTAAAAATTATTTTTTCAAAAATTGGTTGTTAAATCATAAAAATTCAGATTTTTAAAAAATATTTCCCATAATTTTTTTAAATATTAGTCACTATTTATATAACCCTTAAAATTTTTATCCATATTTTTAATGTGATCAAGGAGGAGAGGTAATAGATTAAGTTTAGGGGGAGGAATATGAATAATTTTTTCCAATTGCATTGCATTTAAATTTTGCATATTTGCACAGTAATTTCTCTTTAATGTCTTGGTTTAAACTCTAACATAACGTAAGTTGATCACATCAAAAAGTGAGAAACTGTAAGTACCCTGTGTTGATTTTGATGTGATCAACAAAGTCAAGTTAGGTTCTGCGTATTTGATACCTTGAGTCTGAGTATGCAGGGACTTAGGAACACAAGAAGTCAAGCAGAAGACATAACAAATGAAAAAGATGTCATGGGAATCGAGTCGATGGGCTTGGTGCATCCGAGGGACGAGAAGCTGCGAAAGAGTATGTCGGTGGAGTGAGAAAGATGCGCGCGGTGCTTCTGAGGGACGAGAAGACAAAGTGGAAGCCTGATCGAGGAGAGAAGGTCGGAGTTGGGTTCAAGTGAGCTCAACTTTGGATGACTGAAAAATCACCCAAATGACCGAAGCAGAAGACTAGATAAGTCAACACTGAGTTAACCTTGTTCAGGCGCCTGGACCAAGTCCAAGCTGTTGGGACCGAATGTGTAGCTAGAGGGGGGGGGGGATGAATAGCTCGACGCGATCTCGTGCTCGTCGTTGCTTGTTTCTTCAAAGAAATGCAGCGGAAAATACAAAGAAACAAAACACACAACGCTAACTCGAGGATTTACTTGGTATCCACCTCACAAGAGGTGACTAATCCAAGGATCCACACACTCACGCACCCTCCACTAATAAAACACTCCTTTTCAGTAACTACCGAAGGTGGAGAAGCCCTACAATACTCTCAATACAACAAGAAAGCAAGGGAAGACAAATACAAGAAATATCTTACAAGATATGCAATGAAAGCCCTAACCCTAGCTTCTTCTTCTTGTTGTAGTCACGCCTCTTGACTTGGATGTCTCTCCAAGATCCTTCAAGAACTGGCGGTGAGAGTGGAAAAACGCTGTGGAGAAGCTGCTGTGAAGATCAGAGCTGAACAGTGCAAGTGATGGCGAAGGAATCGCACGCCAACGGCTTTATCCAATGCCAACGGTCGGATCCCGATCGATTGGATTGCTCCCAATCGATCGGGGAGGCTTTAGATCGATCGGTCGATCGATCCAGAGCACCTCTGTGCTCTTGGGAAATGCCTGGATCGATTCACCGATCGATCCAGGGCTTATTGTGCAGAATCACACCTCCCAATCGATCGCATGATCGATTGGGAGCTCTGGATCGATCGGCTGATCGATCCAGCGCTGTTCTGTGCGATTGCGAGCCTCTCCCAATCGATCCACCGATCAATTGGGAGGAAGCTTGTCGCGAGGACTCACCCAATCGATCGGCCGATCGATTTGGCATGAGCCAATCGATCGACTGATCGATCTAGCTCCTTGATTTTGCCCAAAATCAAGTCCAAAGCCCCTAAACCAACATCCGGTCACATATGACCTGTCGGTACATCATGCCTAGCATCCGGTCACCCTTGACCTACTAGAACTCGCTCACCAAGTGTCCGGTCAATCCCTTTGACCCACTTGGACTTTTCTTCGTGCCAAGTATCCGGTCAATCCCTTTGACCTACCTGGTCTTTCCAACTCGTGCCAAGTATCCAGTCAATCCCTTTGACCTACTTGAACTTTCCAACTCCAGATGTTCGATCAGCCTTGATCCATCTGGATTTCCTCATGCCTGGCTTCACTCACCAGGACTTCCAACTGCCTAGCTTCACTCACTAGGTCTTCCACCTGGCTTCACTCACTAAGATTTTCTTCTGCCTAGCTTCACTCACTAGGACTTTCACCTGGCTTCACTCATCAGGACTTTCACCTGACTTCACTCACCAGGATTTCCTTCTGCCTAGCTTCACTCACTAGGACTTTCACCTGGCTTCACTCATCAGGACTTTCACTTGGCTTCACTCACCAGGATTTCCTTTTGCCTAGCTTCACTCACTAGGTCTTTCACCTGCCTTCACTCACCAGGATTTTCCAGTCAAGTATCCAGTCAACCTTGACCTACTTGACTTTCCTTCACAATCTTCCTACATGAACAATTGCACCTACAATCTTCATGTGTTGTCTATATGTATTGTCAAACATCGAAATGCAAACATCAAGACTCGAGCTTGACTCAATTCAAGCTCAGTCAACCAGGTCAACCTTGACCTAGGGAATATTGCACCAACAATCTCCCCCTTTTTGATGTTTGACAATACCTTATTTAAGTTAGGCTAATCCTATAGCCTAAACTTCCTTCATGCCAATATATGAATGAGGATTCCCTTCATCCTTCCATTTTCCCATAGGGCGATGCACATTCTCCCCCTATTTAGGAAATGAAGGCCTAACTTAAACCCTACATTCTCCCCCTATTGGCACACATCACAAACATTTCTCATCTTTGGGCACACATCAAAAACAAACTCTCCTCCTGAAGAATTACCCTTCGTTGTTTACAACTTCACTCATTGCTCACAACACAATAATGAAGGCCCCATACCCTTCATTATTCTCAATGTTCATCCTTGAGCATATACCACTTGGTATATTCACACGATTCAAATGAAGGTCTCATACCTTTCATTTTCATTAAATGCTCACTTGTTGAGCATATATCACTGAAACAATGAGGATATCCACTCTCCATTGTAGTCAAATGCCCAACCTTGAGCATTCTCACGAAAGAAGGTTAACCACCTTCCAAGGTGTATGAAAAATAATTTTCATGTCCTTAAAGAGTAACTCCCCCTGAAGACATGGTCGTGACTTCTGTCATTGCACCAACAATGACTTGGAATCCCTAAACCTTTAGGAAACCCAAATTTAGAAGTTTTGAGGTTCATAAATTCAATAATGACACCAAACCTCAACCTAAACCTCTACTTAGTCTTCCTTAACCAATCCATCCTAGTTTTCATCATGAAAACTCCCCCTAGATGTATAAAAATATGTTTTGAGGGGTAAGAAATGGTTACATAGACTAAAACATGGTCCAAAATGCTGAAATCAAGCTTTCCCAGCCAAAATCAGCATTCCCAATCAATTGGAGTTGGGTGCCAATCGATTGAACCCTGCTGAATCGATCCACTGATCAATTCAGACTGCTTGGATCAATCGGCTGATCGATCCAACGAGCTTCTGCTTGCGGGAAAGTTCCTCTCAATCGATCGCCCGATTGATTGAGGCACTCCAATCGATCGGGTGATCAATTAGAGCTCTGAAAAATTGAAAGTTCATTTCAGTGAATTTCAGAAACTCCCCAAAAATTCTACAAAATTTTAAAAATCGTGAAATTTCATGTAGACGCTACTTAGGGGATATACTATCAAGGAAAAATAATTTTCTATGAAAATACTTTCTATTTTTCAAGATTGACACAAACTTGAAAACTTGTAAAAACTTTAGTGTTTTCTTCTAGTTTGTGTCTAACTTTTCAATGATAATTACTATCAAAAGATAGTCTTCATCAAGGTTTTCCAAAAGATTTTTAAAACCATTTTCAAAACCAATTTCCAACCATGTTCTTTGGGCTCAATACACATGACTTGTATATTAGCTTTCCCAATGATTGGAAAACACATAACTATGTGTTTTGATGAACTTAAAACTCACAAGAATGCACTAACTCAACATCTTGAGTTTTGTTCATCATCCTAACATCTCACTTGTATTTAATATGTATGAAACCACATACAAGTCACCTTATAGTTTTTAGTGAGATGTAAACTTTTGGTTTTGCCCTAATCTAGGGATCATGCATATCTACCAAGGCATTTTGAGGTTATGAACATCCACTAAGGATGTTATTTGTTAATAAATGTCATTTGTCCTTAAATTGCAAGGAATTAAAATGGTGTATGATATGTTATGGCATACATCAAAAAGAAATAAGTTTCAAAAGAAAATTTTCTATAACTACATGATGTATGTATGACATGACATGGTATTTTTGTGTTTTTCATAATAAAACATGAATGCAAGAATAAACTTGATGTCATGACATATGATGGGCAAACAAAGCATGGCAAGTTTTAGCATTAATGAAATATACCTAGATTACCTATCTAAGTATTCTAAAACCTTAGCTAAATCCTAGATTGCCCAATTTCATCAAGAAAATGCCAAAACCCAATTTTGACATTTTCCTTGCCTTTTCCTGCATTGTGCCAATTTAATTTAAGCATATTCCTCAAAATTTGGCACAAATTACTCTCTAAAAGAGTAACCAATTTAAGTTAAGGCATAAATTGCCTTTGATTTCCTAAGAACATACCAAAATCCCAACTTAGTAGTTCTTTTGATTTTCCCTATTTGTGTCACTTAGAATATCATCCAATTTCTCAAAATGTGACACATTTTACTCTTCCCAAGAATAAACATATACCCCTTATCATTTTCAAAGGTTAATAATAACCTTGAAAATGCTCTCCGAGTGTCAACTTCATCAAAGTTGGGTTAACTACCCTTCTAATCAGAGTTGACACTCTCTAACCCGTTTATGGGGTAGAGAAAATGCTCCTAGGAACCCAAAACCTATTGGTGCTCCTTGGATGCTCTAGGTATTCACTAGGGATAACTTCTCTAGATACCTTCCTAGTGACCTTGTTAGGCTTCTTAGAAGCCTTGATCACCTTTTCTAGGTCAACCCTAGGAATAACCTCCCTTGTGACCTTCTTTGTGACTTTCTTAGACTTCTTAGAAGTCTTAGTCACATTTGTTGCAAAAATACTCTTAGAGATAACCTCCCTAGTATTTTTTGACTTGACTCTTAGACCTAGACTCGGTTCCATAGCTATATGGAACCCTATGGTAAGAAATTACATCCTTCTTAGCCTTGGATTTGTATCCCAAACCTCTATAGCCATTGGATGACCTTTATGCTCCTAAACATAGGTTTTGCTCATTTTGCCCTTTTTGGATATTTTTCATCCTTTTTAGGGTCTTTTCTAACTTATCAAGTCTTGACCTCAAGACTTGATTTTTCATCCTTAAGTCCTTAGCTTTAGGTTTTTCAATGAATTCATGAGCATTTTTATTTCTAGACCTATAACTAACATTCTTAGTTTCCTTGTCTAAATTTTTATCTACCTTCCTAAACCTAGGTGTGGTAGTTTTAGCATGTAGAGCCACATGTTTTTATTTAAAGCTCTCATGCTTTCTATTCTTATGGTAAATAGCATTAAAATGATAAAAATTAGAACTAGCATGCTTTTTATCATTTTTCAAGGGAGTAGGCTCAATAAATGATACCTTTCTTTTTATCTTGGAGGCTCCCCTTGAGTTGTGCTTCCTCCATGAGCCTTGACCACTTTCTTCCCCTTGGGACATTGGCTCCTATAATGTCCCTTTTGATTGCAAGAGAAGCACACAATGTGCTCCTTGCTCTTCTTTGTTGTGGGGACGGTCTCCTTGGGATTCTCCTTGCCCTTTAGTACAACTTGGCCCTTCTTCTTGGCCAACTTGGGGCACTTGCTCTTGTAATGCCCATGTTCCCTACACTCAAAACATACAATGTGATTTTTATTTTTAATTGAATTAGTTATACCTTCATGTGTAGGGATGTCACATGATCCTCCATTTGATGTTTCTTGATTTTTGGAGGATACATCGTCTTCTTCTCCATTTGACCCGGATGTAGAAGCTTCTCCTTCTTCTTGATCCGGCGTCACCAAAGGTTGCTCCCCCTCAATCCTAGAGGTGGAGGATACTTCATCTTCATCTTGTACATGGAAAAAGAAGTATGCCCTCTCCTTGCCCTCTTCATTGCATTCCTTTGAAGATGAAGCTTCTTGGACTTTTTCTTCAGAAGATGAGCATCTCTCACCTTCGGGATTCTCCTCCTCTTGGTCTTGCTCCAATGAGTCACCCACTTTGGATTCTTCTTGGTTTGGTACAGTGGAGGGAATCTCATGAATCTTTGCCAATTTGCTCTATAGCTCTTTGGCATCTTCAAAATCTCCAATTTGATCCAAGATATTGCTTGACAATAAATTGACCAAAAGCTTGGTTACTTTGTCATTGGCCTCACATCTTTGGATTTGTTCTTGGTTCCACTTGCTCCTCTTGAGTACTTTGTCTTTGGAATTTGTTGGAACTTTAAATCATTCCATTAGAGCAAACCATTGCTCTATCTCCATCATCAAGAAATTCTCGATCCTTGATTTCCAAAGATCGAAGCTTGTTGAAATAAATGATGGAGGCACCCTTGTATCGAATCCAAGTCCGTCTTGGAATTCCATTGAAGTTGACCTTGATAAAATCTTTGACTTGAAGAATTTTACTCCAACTTCTTCACCCTCTAGCTCTTTTCCCTTTCCGGCGATGATTCCGGTGAAGAGCAACCTTGCTCTGATACCACTTGTTGGGACCGAATGTGTAGCTAGAGGGGGATGAATAGCTCAACGCGATCTCGTGCTCATCGTTGCTTGTTTATTCAAAGAAATGCAGCGGAAAATACAAAGAAACAAAACACACAATGCTAACTCGAGGATTTACTTGGTATCCATCTCACAAGAGGTGATTAATCCAAGGATCCACACACTCACGCACCCTCCACTAATAAAACACTCCTTTTCGGTAACTACCGAAGGCGGAGAAGCCCTACAATACTCTCAATACAACAAGAAAGAAAGGGAAGACAGATATAAGAAATATCTTACAAGATATGCAATGAAAGCCCTAACCCTAGCTTTTTCTTCTTGTTGTAGTCACACCTCTTGACTTGGATGTCTCTCCAAGATCCTTCAAGAACTGGCGGTGAGAGTGGAAGAACGCTGTGGAGAAGCTGCTGTGAAGATCGGAGCTGAACAGTGCAAGTGATGGCGAAGGAATCGCATGCCAACGGCTTTATCCAGCGCCAACGGTCGGATCCCGATCGATTGGATTACTCCCAATTGATCGGGGGGGCTTTGGATCGATCGGTCGATCGATCCAGAGCGCCTCTGTGCTCTCTGGAAACTCCTGGATCGATTCATCGATCAATCCAAGGCTTATTGCGCAGAATCGCACGTCCCAATCGATCGCCTGATCGATTGGGAGCTCTGGATCGATTGGCTGATCGATCCAGCGCTGTTCTGTACGATTACGAGCCTCTCCCAATCAATCCACCGATCAATTGGGAGGAAGCTTGTCGCGAGGACTCACCCAATCGATCGGCCGATCGATTTGGCATGAGCCAATCGATCGGCTGATCGATCCAGCTCCTTGATTTTGCCCAAAATCAAGTCCAAAGCACCCTAAACCAACATCCGGTCACCTATGACCTGTCGGTACATCATGCCTAGCATCCGGTCACCCTTGACCTACTAGAACTCGTTCACCAAGTGTCCAGTCAATCCCTTTGACCCACTTGGACTTTTCTTCGTGCCAAGTATCTGGTCAATCCCTTTGACCTACCTGGTCTTTCCAACTCGTGCCAAGTATCCGGTCAATCCCTTTGACCTACTTGGACTTTCCAACACTAGATGTCCGATCAGCCTTGATCCATCTGGATTTCCTCGTGCCTGGCTTCACTCACCAAGACTTCCAACTGCCTAGCTTCACTCTCTAGGTCTTCCACCTGGCTTCACTCACCAGGATTTTCTTCTGCCTAGCTTCACTCACTAGGACTTTCACCTGGCTTCACTCACCAGGACTTTCACCTGACTTCACTCACCAGGATTTCCTTCTGCCTAGCTTCACTCACTAGGACTTTCACCTGGCTTCACTCATCAGGACTTTCACTTGGCTTCACTCACCAGGATTTCATTTTGCCTAGCTTCACTCACTAGGTCTTTCACCTGGCTTCACTCACTAGGATTTTCCAGTCAAGTATCCAGTCAACCTTGACCTACTTGACTTTCCTTCATAATCTTCCCACATGAACAATTGCACCTACAATCTTCATGTGTTGTCTATATGTATTGTCAAACATCGAAATCCAAACATCAAGACTCGAGCTTGACTCAATTCAAGCTCAGTCAACCAGGTCAACCTTGACCTAGGGAATATTGCACCAACACAGGCGCCCTGAGTCTGGGCTCTGGTCTGAGTACCCAGACCAGTTTGGTGCCAAACGGGCACATCATCAAGTGGATCACCTTTGGGTCCACAAAAGTAGGGACTAGGGCGCCCGGAGTGGGTCCGAGCACCCGGGAGTGGATAAATGCTTATCCCTTTACTGTTACGAAGCGGATTGATGTGACCAGTTGAAGGAACCCGAATCGGGTCCGAGCACCTAGATCATGTCTGGGCGCATGGATCGTGCCATGTCATCAAATTGTCACTTCGACCAGTGAGCCCTTAAAAGGAGGCCTAGCACTTGACATTCGCAACAATACTTTCTGTACTCAAATTTATAACTCTATTTTCAAGTTCTATGCTTTTAATATTCTGTACGAGGCTTCTCTACCTTCGACTTGTGTTGAAGAAGGAGTCTACTAGTTGAGCTTCATCTTGTCTTGGATTAGCAACCTCCCTGGTTGCAAACCAAGTAATTTTTTTTTGTCTCGTTCTTTCTTTTATACAATTTAGTTTTGTTTATTAAAGTGTTTATCTTATCTAAAGTCAAAAGTTTCTAGAAAGGGTATTTTTGTTATTTTAGGAAATTCACTCCCCTCTTATCGGTTACATCGAGACCAACAAAATTTAGGATTATGTAGACAAAAATCATCCAAGGGCAAGAAAGATTTGAAATACAAACTTAAGTCCAAGGAGAATATGCCTTCATACCATAAAGTTCCATATAATTGTGGAACAAACTATAGGTTTGGGAGTAGAGTCAAGATTACAAGGGAGGTCATTCATAGTATTGACCTTGATGAAGTTACAATGATTAAGGGTTATAAGAAGGCCGAAAAAGTCATTAAGAAGGTATCTAGAGAGATTATCTTTAGTAAGTACCTAGTATACCTAAGTAGCTCCAATAGATATTGGATTCCTAATAGTATCATCTCTTCACACTATATGGGTATTGGATGTGTCAACCTTAATTGGAATAGTAGTTAATCAAATCATAGTAAAATTGACATTTTAGAGTATTTTCAAGGTATTGTAATATCTTGAAAATGAAATTTAAAATTTCATCTTGGAAGATTTTATAGTGTGTCAATAAGAATTGAGTTCTTAAATTAAAATTGGCATGATATGATAGAATTATAAAGTATGTCTAGTTTAAGGTTTTGGCACATTCAAAGAAGTTAGGTTACTTATGTCAAAATTTGTATTTGGCATAATGATTAGTTAATAATGTTTATATTGAAATTTAGGTATTTTATATTATTGTGTTATACTTGTCATGTGCTCTGTGTGTCATGATACATGTTATGATATTATATCATATATTTATCTTGTCATGATATGTTGATTGATGTTATTATGTCATATCATATATGCATTATTTAAACTTAATAAATTTATGCATGTCATACTCATTTACATGCATAAATTTTAATTCCTTATAATAAAAGATAAATGATATTAGTTGACATTTTAGGTAGGATGATCAAATTAGAAATGCATAAATAGATATGCATGATCTCTTAGTTTAGGGAAGAATAATGTTACAACTCATAAAGAACCATATAATGACTTGTGTGTATTAAGATTCATTAGAAACAAGTGAGATATTAGGATGATGAGTTTGGTGCATCAAATTGAGCTAAGTTTCATCAAATCACATATATATTTTATATTTACCAATCATGGGAAAAAGTTAATATGTAAGTTATGTGCATTTAGCCATAGAGCATGGTTGAAAATTAAATTTTGAAAAATATTTTTAAATCATTTTAAAAACTTTGGTAAAGTCTATTTATTGATATGAATCACCATTAATTAACTTGATATAAAGTTAGAGTGAAACATTGAAGTTGACAAAATTTTTTAATAAGATATATTTTCTTTAAAAATTATTTTTCCATGAAATTATTTGACTTAAGTAATATTTGTATATATTTTCATGATTCTTTTAAAATCAAGAATTACTTATGTATTTCTGAATTTCAATTGAATTGAATGATCAGATTTTTAGATGAACAATCGACTATTTAAAAAAAAAACAATTGATTGTTACCCATATTAATCAACTATTGGCTAATAGCAGTTGACTATTACGATGAGTTTTGACTGAAATAGGATTGTTTCGACCAGTTAAACTCACTCTTAGGTATGTTAATGATCTCTAACCCCCTGATATGATTGAATAAGTACTCAAAATAAATTTTCTTAATGAAAATTAAAAGGGATGTTAAATGGAGAAGAATGAGAAATTAAGGGAGGATAAGATTCAATGTTTAATCTTTAACCTCATGACCTAGTTTTTAGAATTTTCTAAAGGTTTAGGAACTTCAAAATATTATTGGTGCAATGATTGAAGTAAAACATGTTTTGAGGGGGAGGTTCACCTTAAAGGTATAACTTAAATATGAAATGGGGAGAATGAAGGATTTTAAGTTCTAAGAAATGAAATTAAGATGAGATAGAGTTTTGGTGAAAATGGAATGTTGGAAACCTCCATTCAAATGTTGACATATGGAATTTGAGGAGACTTTTCGATGTAAGTCGAAGGGGATGAATAAAGGGTTTAAATTAGAAAACCTTCATTTATGTTTTGGCATAAGATGTTGAGCACATGAGTTTGCCTAATTTAAATATATTGTTAAACATCAAAAGGGGAGAAATTATTGGTGCAATTGACCTCTAATCATGGTTGACCAAGTAGACCAAGCTCGAGTTGGCTCGAGTTGAGTTTCATTGAATTTCAATGTTTGATTAATATGTTTGTTGACGAGAGTCAGATGACAATAAGGAGACTTTGTTAGAGAGGGAGATTGTCAATGCAATCGATCTCGGGTCTGATTGACCAAAATTGATGTACATGTGGATGTTTGAGATAAAAGTCAATAGATCAAAATTAACTGGATACTTGACTGTGGAAAAGTCCAAGTAGATAATGGTTGATCATGTTGGTCCCTTTGGAGGTCGACAAGAAGGGATGGGTGAATTGCCCTGTACAAAAAAAACACAACCCTTCTTGACTTCTTAAACTAACACTTGCATAAATAAATAAAAGCAATAAACTAAAAGAAGAGGCATAGGAGTTTACTTGGTTACAACCGGGAAGGTTGTTAATCCAAAGAGAATGAAGCGCAATAGATATCTCCTTTAAGGCGGAGAAGCCTCTTACAACATTCAAGCACAGAAAAATAAGAAGCTAAACTAACAATGAAAGCGTACAAGTGTTGTAATCAGAATTGCTTATCTTGTTGAGCTTCTTGGACCAAGGCTATATTTATAGCCTTGGTCGGGGCACCTGGAAGGGTTCCAGACGCTTGGGAGGGGATAAAACTTTATCCCTTCTCGCATAGTCCAGGTCCGAGCGCCTCGGTCCAAGAAAGTCAACAATTTTGACTTTTTCGATCTTGGCCCTCTGCTCCGGTTCAGCTCGCCTCGATCTGGGTCTTCCGCTCCGGCTCCGCTTGCTTGAGTGATCTCGGCCATCCGAAATAGGGCTCACCCGAACCTAACTTTCGACCTTCTCCTCGAGTAGCCTTCCTCCCCGGTTTCTCGTCCCTTGAATGTCGTGTACGTTCTTCTCATCCATCGATGTACTCTTTCGCGGTACCTCATCCCTCGGACGCATTGAGCCCGTCGGCTCTCTCCTTGTGCCGTCCTTCTCCCTAGCCGCGTCTTCTGCTCGACTTCCTGTGCTCCTAAGCTCCTGCACACTTAGACACAAGGGTTAAACCAAACAGGACCTAACTTAACTTGTTTGATCACATCAAAATAATCTTGGGGTTTCAACAATCTCCCCCTTTTTGATGTGAGCAACCCAAGTTAAACTAGGGTAAACAAATGCAACAAAATGTAATGTAAAGACAATTAATTTTTAAAATAAGTGCAAACAGATTTTTCAATTAAAAATTAGATTAATTAGATTATACCTCCCCCTAGACTTAATATATCCTTCTCCTCCTTTGATCACATAAAAAATGAGGTTCCTTAATAAGTCTAAGGTTTTTTTTAAAAAAATTACAATAAATTAGAAAATTTTAAGTGTTAAAAAAAATTCTAAGTGAGAAAATTTTGGGAAGAAAAATTTATAAGTAACACAATTTCTAAGTAAGAAAAATTTTAATTTTCTAAATTAAAAATAAAAATTTTGTTCAACGGAATAAATAACTTAAAAAATATATTTAAATATTGAATTTTTCTAAGTGAAATTTTTAGAAGAAATTTTAATAAGTGTTAAACCATTGACAAATATTGAAAGCAATTCATTATTTTATACTTATCAGTTTGTCAATTAAATATTTAATTCAGAAATTGGCTTCCAAGATGTGGCGAGGCACTAAGCCTTCTTGGTTATTGGATTATCAACCACTTCTAGACAAAGCTTTTTAATAAATTTAAATATTCAATTTTCTACCTAAAAGTCCTAAGTCTAATTTCTTTTTCAATTTAAACAAGTTTTTAGAACCCAATATAGGTTCGTTCCTACAGGGTTGATCAGGTATTTTCTAGATATATAAGCCTTTGATATTTTTCTGATCTGACTTTTGTGAAACCTATAGTACCGGTTTAATCCTCTATAGTTTCTAAAAGCAGAAATATTTATATAAGTAGAATTTTTTAAGTTTTCTATTTCTTCTTTTAATTTATCATTTTCAAGTCTTATTTTATCAAAATCTTCTATTAGACATGATTTTGCTAAAATTCTTTTTATTTCTAAGTTTTTATTTTTTAATTATTATTTTTACTTTTTAATTTGTACATAGATTTCGCCATAGACTTAATTCCAAAATAAAGTTGATCAGGAGGTAAGAGACATACATCACTTACCATATCAGACTTGAAGCCTGACTCTCCCTCTGCTTCGCTGCATTCATCTGAAGTCGCTCCCCCTTCATCTATGCTGGCTTCTGATATACTTTGCCCTTCATAGCTCGCCATCAGTGCTAGTCCGACATATTCTTATATTTTGAACTCAGATGATGAACTATCGTCCCAAATAGCTTTCAGATTCTTGTGCTTCTTGGGTATCTTGACTTTATCCTTCTTGAGTTTTGGGCAATCCTCTTTTAAGTGTCCTTCCTTTTGACACTGGTAGCAATGAACCCTTCTTCTATTTCTTGAATTTTTCTTATTCTGCATTTCTTTAAATTTATTATATCTAAAGAATTTTTTGAAATTTCTTACCATATAAACTTCTTGATAATCTTCTAAGTCTGACTCGGGTTCATCCTTCTTGATTGCATTTAGTGCCATAATCTGGCTTGAGTCTTTTGATGTCCCTGCACATCTGGTTACATGTAATTCAAGAGTAGAAAAAAGTTCCGCTAGGGTGTTTGGGTAATTTCCCTAGGTCAAGTTTGACCAGTTTGACTAAGCTTGAGTTGAGTCAAGCTTGAGTCGCGATTTGACTTTTGATGTTTGACAATATATGAAGATTGCTAAGGCAATCGTCCATTTGACAATATATGGAGATTGCTGGAGTAATCGTCCGATTGTGGAGATGGTCAAGGGATTGACCAAGTTGATAAGAAGGCAGGTCAAGTGGGTCAATGTTGACCGAAGACTTGACCGAGTAAGTCCTAACTGGAGTTTAGGCAATGGAAAAGTCCTAACTGAACTTTAGGCATCTGGGAAAGTCCTAACTGGAGGTTAGGCAATAGAGAAGTCAAGTAGGTCAAGGGTGACAGGAGACTTGACTGGGAAAGTCCTAATTGGAGATTAGGCAAAGGTAAGTCCAACAGGAAGGTTGGTAAGAGGGAAAATCCAGGTAGGTCAGTGTTGACCAGACTTGGTAGTGAAAGTCCTGATAAGTGAGATCAGGCAATTGGAAAGTCCTAGTATAGCTAGGTAAAGGGAAAGTCCTGGTGAGGAGCCAGGTAACTGGAAAGTCCAAGTGTGATCTTGGCAAAAGGAAAGTCCTGGTGAGGAGCCAGGCAACTGGAAAGTCCAAGTGTGATCTTGGCAAAGGAAAAGTCCTGGTGAGGAGTCAGGCAATTGGAAAGTCCAAGTGTAATCTCGGCAAAGCAAGTCCTAGGGTGATTTGGCTAGGAGAACTCAACAACTAGGTGTTGGAGTGTATACTGAAAGCCTAAGCTTTTGTAAACATTTGTTTTGAATAAAGAATCACATTTGGTCAAATTATCTACATTTGTTTGTAGTTGTTCAATTAATTTATATTGTAGATAACATAGCATGTGGTGTCACATGTAGAAGATAATGTTATCAGTACCTTATAAATTATAAACAGTAGCTCACGACCAAAATAGAAAGGAACAAATCATTAGAAGGTCATAGTGTAATTAGGTATCAGTTTATCTTGACTGTATAATTACACTAGTACACTTAGAGTGTATTGAGTAGGGCCATTTGAGGTCGTTTCTTTTATACTGACTTTATAAAAGAACAAAGACCTCAGTTATTATGGAAGTGTGTACTCTTAATCCTAATATAATAACAAGCACATATATTTGATATTTATTTCTTTAATTTATCAATGGGTGAGATTTAGTTCGATGAATCAATAAGCCCGATAAATTGGGAAATGGTATCACTTATAGTGTGTGTTGTTGATTATAGAAGGAAACTGTGTCCTAGAGATACTAGGTTGATAATGTCCTCAAGAGGAGCTCATAAGGATTGTCATGTTAAACCCTGCAGGTGGACTTAGTCCGACATGATGATAAGGTTGAGTGGTACTACTCTTGGACTAAGATATTAATTAAATGAGTTGTCAGTAACTCACTTAATTAGTGGACATTCGATATCTTAAACACAGGGAGACTAACACACTCATAATAAGAAGGAGCCCAAAAATATAATTTGGGATTGGTGCGGTAGTTCAATAATAGTTCTCTAGTGGAATGAATTATTATTGATAAAATTAAGTTGTGTGTTCGGGGCGAACACGGGATGCTTAATTTTATCGGGAGACCAAAACCAATTCCTCCTCTCGGTCCCTATCGTAGCCTCTTATTTATAGAGTACTATACCCACCTATACCCACTTTCTATACCCATCTAAAGGGGGCCGGCCAAGCTAGCTTGGAAACCAAGCTAGGGCCGGCCTAAGCATGAATTGGGGTGGCCGACCCTAGCTTGAACCCAAGCTAGAGGGCCCGGCCATATTTATTTAAAAAATAATTTTAATTTTAATTTTTATTATGTGGAAGGTATAATTTATTAAGGAGAATTAAAATTAAAATATCTCTCTTGTAAAAGATCTACAAAAGATTAAAGAAAGAGATTAGATCTCTTTACTTATTTGTAGATTGGTGAGATATTTTATTTTCTCTTTAAAAATTATTCACATGTTGTAAAAATAAAATTATGGAAATTTATTTTTATCAACCATGAAGAGATTTTAAAAGGAAATTTTATTTTTTAAAATTTCCAAAGACAAATAAGGAAGTTTTAATTGTTGATTAAAATTATCCTATTTGCTCTACATGAGGTGGCCGGCCACATACAATTAATTAGGAAAATTTATTTAATTTTTCTTAATTAATTGTTGTCAAGGAAAATTAAGGAAATTTTATTATAAATAAATTTCCTAATTTACCAAGGCTAAGGAATATAAAAAAAGGGGTGAGGGTGCCTTCATGAGACAACCTCTATTATTTTCTCTCCCTCTATTCCTTGGAGTGGCCGGCCATCCTCTTCCTCTCTCCCTCTTTGTGGTGGCCGAATCTCTCAAAGGCTTGGAGCTCTTGTCGCGGCCAGATACTACTTGGAGAAGAAGAAGGAGAGAAAGCTAGCATCTCTTGGAGCTTGGTTGGTGTTTTATTCTTCATCCTTGGTTAAGCTTTTTGTGGCCGAACCTAGCTAGGAGGAGAAGAAGGTGGTTGGTGGTTTCTCATCTCGGAAGATCGTTGCCCACACAACGTCCGAGGTTAGAAGAGGAATACAGTAGAAGATCAAGAGGTCTTTCTAAAAGGTATAACTAGTAATTTTTCTTTCCGCATCATACTAGTTATTTATGGAAATAATACCAAATACAAGAGGCTTACGATTCTAGTATTTCGAATATGTTTTTCGATGTTATGTTCTTTTGTTTTATTTTTCCTTGTGATTTGATTGTTCTTTTCGGTTAACCTAAAGTTATTTTAGGAAATTAAATACTAGCTTTCCATAAGAGGTTTTGTCTAGTCGGTGGTGGTTGCTCCCATATCCAAGAAGGTCATGTGCCTCGCCACGTCAGTACTGGGAACCAATTATGGAAATTAATATTTAATGGAATTAATAACTTAAGGTGACTTGGGTCGAATGTGTTAAGTTCCGCAGGAGATCCAAGTCAAAACCTAAAAGAACAAATAGATTAAGTTTTGGATCAAACGTGTTAAGTTCTGCAGGCGATCCAAAATTTAATTTAAAAGAACACATGGTAGCTAGGAAAAGGTTCAGACCTTTGTACAAAATTTTTGTACAGTGGAACCTCTAGGTTTTCCGAGTAGCAACCAACACTAGGATGAGGCTGATGGAAGCTCCAGAAGGCAAGGCGTGAAGGATGGGGAGATATCCGAGGGACGCAAGGCTGATGGAGGATGCTAGAAGGCTAGTTCGAGGTTGGTCGAGAGTAGCCAATTGCTAGGCGTGCAAATCCAACAGGTCACGGTTGACCGAGAGTTGGATTTGGGGAGCTGGACTTGAGTTTGAGTCAAGTCCAGGGTGTTCAATCAATCAGGCGATCGATTGAACAAACTCCAATCGATCAGTGGATCGATTGGAGTGTGTTGCGAAGGAAGGAATGGCCCAATCGATTGGTCGATCGATTGGGACCATATTTCGTGAGAATAGAGCCTTTCCCAATCGATCGGGCGATCGATTGGGAGCTGCCAATCGATCAGTCGATCGATTGGGCAGGGGTGTTCTCACGCGATCGCGAGAAGCACAGAATGCTTCTGGATCGATCCACTGATCGATCCAGATGTTCCCAATCGATTGGTCAATCGATTGAGAAGTGATCGTTGCACAGGTTGCAGGCGATGGACAACTGGGATTGCTGGGTGCTGACGTGTCAATCTATTGAGGTTGATTTGGATCGATTGGGAGCACTGTATATAGCCTGAGCGGAGCGTTTTCTTCGCCAGTTCTTTGCGAGCTTCATCTGCGATTTGTGTGCGATTTCACAGCGCTCTCTCCGACTTTCACTGCTAGTTTTGAAGGCACTTGGTGGGGCTTCTCCAAGGTTCAAGAGGTAACAACAAGCTACAAGTAAGCAAGAAGAAGTAGTGTTTTCATTTGTATCTTGTACTCTCTTCTTGTGTTTTTGTGTGTTGTTGTGTGAGTTTGTACGAGGCTTCTCTGCCTCCGGCTGTGACCGAGAAGGAGTGTTTCATAGTGGAGATAGCGTGTAGTGTGTGGATCCTTGGATTAGTCACCTCTCCTTGAGGTGGATACCAAGTAAACCCTAGGTATTAGCATTGTGTGTGTTGTATTTTAGTTTCCGCTGCATATCAAGACAACGCAAGCACAAGTGCGCGACGAAGCGCTATTCACCCCCTCTAGCCAGCATAAAGGTCCCAACAATTGGTATCAGAGCGAGGCCGCTCTTCTGATGACTAACCGCTAAGAGAGCAACAGCTAGAGGAAGAAGATGGACTTGGGAGGTCCACTTGGATGGGACATCCGGATTCCTCCGCCATACGATGAGGAAGACTTCGCCTTTTAGAGGAATCGGCAAGAGACATGGTTCCAAATGGATTGGAACCAATGGGTTGTTTTGGAGGTGTCAGCTATTCTGGAGCCTCCCCATGAATTAGTGACCATTAATTTAATTTTTAGTTCTCGGTTTATGTCTATTTCTTTTATAATTATATTTTACTTGGTAATAGTTTACATTTTGTTGAGTTCTAATATGTGTAGATTTTAAATTATTTGGTTTAGGTTTATTTGACTTTACGTAACATATTTTATCTTTAGGGATATAATATTGGTTAGGTCCTATTTGCGTGGTTAAACACGCTTTCGGAACCCAGGCTTTATTTGTTGATTTGTATTGGGTTATTAATGATTTAAACGTTTTATTTGAGTTCGACTTATATCCGAGTCCGATTTTATTATAACATGCTTTTTGATTATTTAGAATTAAGTCTAAATTTTTTGATCTGGTAGTAAATTTTTCTAACATATTTTTTAAATTATTAATTTCTAATTTTAGTGATGTATCTCCTCCTCAAGTGTTAGATCTTGAGTTGGTTTGTTATTTGTAACTTGTTCCTTGAGGATTTGATTTTCCTCAAGGAGCAATTTGTTTTCATTTTATAATTTAACTAACTTATTATTTAAACAAGAAATAATTTTTAAAAACTTTCGGTTTAAGGTTAGAAATACCTCTTCGGAACCTTCGGAAATGAGTACGGACTCGTGGCTCGATTCGGGTTCAGACCCGTCTTCCGATTCATCTTCCGACTCTGCTTCGAGGGCCATCAGTGCGAGGTGGCTCTGGTGCTTCTGATCTTCTGCTTCCGATTCTTCCGAGGAGGAGTCATCCCACGTCGCTTTGAGGGTCTTCTTTTTGGTTGGCTTCGATTTGTCGATCTTCAATCTCGGGCACTCGTTCTTGTAGTGGCCCTTCTTGTTGCATCCGAAGCACGTCACACTCCTCGATTCGGTTGGTGAATTGATCTTTTGAAGATCCTTCTTGCTGAAGCTTCTTTTCTTCCTGGTGAACATCTTCCTTACCAAGTTCACCAGGTGTTCTTCATCTTCAGAGTTCTGGTCAGAATCTTCTTCAGGTTCAGACTTGTTCTTCTTTTCTTTTGAGGAACCTGCAAATAACGCTACACCTTTCTCGACCCTGGCGTTAGTTTGCTCATGCAGTTCTAATTCACAGAAAATCTCATCTATTTTTAATTTTGATAAATTTTTAGAGATCTTGTAGGCATCTACGATAGATGCCCACAAGCTGTTGCGTGGAAAGGCATTTAAAGCATACCTTATTAAGTCCCGGTTCTCCATTTGGTGTCCTATTGCGTGGAGTCCGTTTAGAATATCTTTGATTCTTGTGTGAAGTTGGCTGACCGTTTCTCCTTCCTGCATTTTTATGTTAAATATTCTATTTAGGAGCAAGTCTCATTTTGTTACCTTGGCGTCGCTCATTCCTTCGTGCAGCTCGATCAGTTTGTCCCACAGCTCTTTACCGTTTTTATGTGGTCCGACCCGGTTCAGTTCTTCTCTAGTTAATCCGCACTGTAAAGTGTTGATTGCCTTGTTCTCTGTTGAGGCCTTCTTCTTTAAGTCTGTTGTCCAATCTTCAGGGTCCAGTAGATTCCCGGAGCTGTCTACTGGTATTTTGTAGGCTCTTGTGACGCTCAGCCACTGGTCGAAGTCTGTCTTTAGATATACTTCCATCCGCTTCTTCCAGTACGGGAAATTATCCCCGTTGAAGAGGGGAGGCCGCACTGTGCTGAAGCCCTCGATCTGCGACATTTTTAATCTGCACAAAAAAAAATAGAGAGAGGTTCCAAGACTTGGTCTTGGATTAGTAGTGCGGGAAGATTTAAATAAAAATAGCTAAATTGGTGTTGCACCAATTTAGATTTAATTACAACGGAAAGAAACTTCCAAAAAAGTAATAATACCAGTTTGGATCTTTACGAAAAACTGAAATCCGAAAAAAAATTAAAGAGAAAATCACCCCCTTGTCTGATTGGTGGTTGCATCAAATCAGAGCGGTACCTGCTCTGATACCACTTGTTGGATCGTAGACGTTCGATATGTTGGTTAGTCCTAGGAAAACGTATCGGTTCCATTGTACAAAAAAATTTTGTACAAGTGTCGAACCTTTCCTTAAATAACCTATTGTGTTCTTTAGAAGTTAAATTAAGAATCGCAAACGGAACTTAACATCATTGATTCCAAATTTAACTTATCTGTTTTAATGGTTTAGATTTGAATCGTAAGCGGAACTTAATACTATTGATTCAAATCCACCTACGTTATTAATTCCATTAAATATTAATTTCCAAAATTGGCTTCCAGGACTGCATGGTGAGGCATATGGCCTTCTTGGATATGGGAGTAACCACCACCGCCTAGTCAAAGCCTTTTAAGGAAAACTAATATTTAATTTCCTTAAATAACTCTAGGTTAACCAAAAGGAACAATCGAATCACAAATTCAAAAAAGAAGAAAACACAAACTCAAAAAATAAATTCGATAAACTAGATCTAATTGCCTCTTGTATTTAGAATTCTTACAAAGAAAATAACTAGTATGATGCGGAAGAAAACTACTAGTTATACCTTCTCTTTGTAAGCTAATGACCTCAAGATCTTTTACCGTATTCCTCGCCTCGCCTTGGACGTCGTGTGGGCGACGATCCTCCAAGATGAACACCACCCAAAAGCTTCTTCCTCTTCTTCTAAAATCCGGCCACCACCACCACCAAGGAGAAGAGAGCAAAAGGGAAAAGAGAAGGGAGAGGGAGAGGGCCGGCCACTTGAGGTTCTCCAAGCAAGAGAATAAGAATTGTGTCTCATGAAGCCTCCTCACCCCTTCTTTTATATTAGTTGCCCAAGGCAAATAAGGGAAGAATTTTTACAAAAATTAAAATCTTCCTCTAGCTTTTCCTTTTCCCTTTTAATTTTCCTTTTCTTTCCTCTTGATTGAATCAATCACCAAATTAATAAGATGATAATTTATTTTTATAATTGGCCAGCCCCTTGCTTGGGCTCCAAGCAAGGTAGTCGACCACCACATCAAGAATAAGGAAATATATTTTTTTTAAAATTTTACAAGAAGAAATCCTCTTATAAACTTTACAAGCTCTCTTTCCTAAATAGGAGTTAAAAAAGGAAAGTTCTAAAAATTAAAACTATGTTTTAAAATTTAAAACTTTTCTTATAAAATTTCCTTTTTTAACATGATGATAGAAAATTTTAATTTTAAAACTTATCTTCCTTTTTTTTTCTTAAACCATGAGGATGGTTAAAAAAGGAAAGTTTAAAACTTTTAAAACTCTCTATTAAAACATGTGGCCTAATTCAAATAAGGAAAGTTTTGAAAACTAAAATCTCTCTTTTAAAACTTATAGTTTTCTACAAAGAGAATATTTTAAAAATTCAAAACAACCCTCCCTTTTTCAATTATTGTGGTCGGCCCCTTCATGCTTGGTCACCAAGCAAAGGGTCAGCCCCTATAGAAGAGGATGTGGCCGGCCCTTGCTTGGTCACCAAGCATTGGACCGACCCACTTCTTGGACACCAAGAAGAGCCTTACATTTGGATGGACTTGAGATAATAATGAGGCTACGACAGGGACCTAGAGGAGAAATTGGTTTTGGCCTTCCGATGAGCTTGAGCATCCCGTGCTCACCCCGAACACACAACTCAAGTTCATCGATAATAACTCATTCCACTAGAGAGTTATTATCGCACTACCGTACCAATCCCAAATTACATTATGCGCTCCTTCTTATCATGAGTGTGTTAGTCTCCCTGTGTTTAAGATAACAAACGTCCACTAATTAAGTAAGTTACTGACAACTCACTTAATTAATATCTAGCTCCAAGAGTAGTACCACTCAATTTCATTGTCATGTCGGGCTAAGTCCACCTGCAGGGTTTAACATGACAATCCTTATGAGCTCCTCTTGGGGGCATTCTCAACCTAGATAACTAGGACACAGATTCCTTCTATAATCAACAACACACACTATAAGTAATATTATTTCCCAACTTATTGGGCATATTGATTTATCGAGCTAAAAATCACCCTTTGATAAGTCAAAGAAATAAATATTAAATATATGCGCTTACTATTATATTAGGATTAAGAGCACACACTTCCATAATAACTAAGGTTTAGTTCTTTTATTAAGTCAGTACAAAAAGAACTTACCTAAATGGTCCTACTCAATACACTTAGAGTGTACCAGTGTAATTTATTAATCAAGATAAACTAATACTTAATTACACTACGACTATTCCGATGGTTTGTTCCTTTCCATCTTATTCGTGAGCAACTGTTTATAATTTATAAAGAACCGTCAACATGATCTTCTGTGTGTGACACCACACACCATGTTGTCTACTATATAAATTAATTGAATAATTACATTTAACAAATAAATATAGATATTGACCAATGTGATTCTTTTATTTCAAAATAAATGTTTACAAAAGCTAGGCTTTTAGTATACACTCCAACAATCTCCCACTTATACTAAAAGACTAAGCTGTCATATCTGTTGTCATACATCTGATTCTCATCCCCTCCATATGCCGATCAAAAGCTTTCGCCGGAAGGGCCTTAGTGAAAGGATCTGCCAGGTTATCTGCTGATGCAATCTTGGCAATGACAACTTCTCCTCGCTTGACGATGTCTCGTATAAGGTGGTACTTACGCTCTATATGTTTACTTGCCTTATGGGCTCGTGGTTCCTTCGAGTTTGCAACTGCACCGCTATTATCACAATAAATTGTGATGATTTTTGGGCAAACCAGGAATTACATCTAAGTCCATTAGAAAGTTCCTGAGCCATACAGCTTCTTTGGCTGCCTCAGAGGCTACCACATACTCAGCTTCCATGGTTGAGTCCGAGATGCATTTCTGCTTAACACTCCTCCATGCAATGGCTCCACCTCCTAGAGTAAACACATAGCCTGACGTAGACTTTCTATTGTCCCTATCTGATTGTGTAAAATACCGGAAAATAGGCGAATATTAATAAGGGAATTTTTCAAATTTTTTGGAAATTTTTCGGGAATTTTTCAGAGCTCGTATGGACGAGTTAACGGGGACAAAATGGGGCCCGGAAAAGCCTGTTTTGGCTACACTATTTAAAAGAGGAAAAGTTGAATTTATTTATTTGTTTTGTTTTCTTTTTTCCTTTTCCTTATTTTTTTCTTTTTTTCCGTTTTCTTCCCCGCGAGGCCGACCCTTGCCCTAAACCTCGCGATGCCTTCTCCTCCACTGCCCTAACCGGCGCCGCGGCCGTTGTTTCTTCTTCCTCTCCTCTGGCCGACGCGACGCTACTGCCTTCTTCTTCCCTCACTCTCTGCGACACCGAAACCCTAACCAGCGCCGCTCGGCGGTTCCTTTCTTCTCATTCTAACCGGCGCCGGCTATCTCATTCTTTTTCCTCTTCCCTGTGAAGCCGAGCCACCCTCTAGCGCCGAGCAGCATCACTACCGACCACTATCACCCTTGTGTGTCGACGCCGTCGCCGACTCTCGACCCGAGCAGTGCCGCCGCGGTTTCCTCTGCATTAGCCTTAGCCGACGCCTCACTCCGACGCCAACAGCCACCACCAAGTCTATCTCCCCTTCTGATTCTTCACTACCAGCCGAGGTTGCTGCTCTCCTCTGTGACAGTCACTGGAATTGGAGTTCTCTCCGGCCACCGATCTTATTCTTTGGGTCGTGGACAGAAGCAGAGCATCCAAGCCGTTCCTGTGGTCCCGTTTTGTTGTACCGTGCCTTAACAGTGATTGAATTGGTAAGGGAGATTATTTTGTTGTTGGATTGCAGTTGTGATTTGTGTTTCTTGTCTCGGTATTATGATGATTGGGTGTGGGATTGCTGATTTAGGGATATTGATTTGGTGGACAGCAGTCGTTGGAGTTCATACGAGGGGAATATATAGATCGGGACTGATTCTCGATGGTTGTTTGATCATGGTAACTCCGGCCTTGGATCAGTGGTGGTTTGTCCCAATTTGGGGACTGTGGTTTGATTCCGACCAGCAAGCATGTGGGAGGATTTGTTGTGGTTACAACCATGAGTTACCAGCAGCATACTGTTACAACTCTTCAATTTTGGATCAACAGCAATTCATCTGTTGAGGTGAGTTTTTGTATTGAGGATTTGGGTTTCAGCAAATCTTTTGCTGTATGATTAGAGTTTTGGATTTGTTTCTTGGAGGGAATAGGTTTGTGTGTGTTCTTGGAGCTTATGTACAGGGAGTCATAGGACTCTGACACGAGACGAGCATCTTGACATCGGATTGGACCAGATACGATCCTCTTATCGGAGGCGGGTACCTCTTGACTTATCTTTTATGATATTGTCATTGGATATGCATAGTATTTTATAACTACAAGCAATGAACATGTTTGTCTTTGGTATGTCACTGTTTGATATCCATAGCATGTTAGATTTGTCGCCTGTGAAGTATCCGTACTTATATCTCGTGATTTGTTACCATGAGTATCTTGTTGCCATGAGTACTTTATTACCATGAGTATCTTAGTTTTTAGAATAAGTGACATACCATGTTTTACTGAGGTTAGGATTAGGTTCTGGACTTTTGGTTTCAGTCATGTGTATCGAGATTGTTGGATACTTAGGTTTTATGCCATGACTGGCTTGTGTACCTCTATTTGTATATCATATATGATTCGTGTACCTAGACTTTGATTCTTGATATGTGCATATTGTTGGTACATATGTTATGGAAGGAGATATGTTTAGGATCTAGGTTGCTATACCATAGAGGACCTGTATGCCCTAGATCCGTGGATTGACCTACTGATACTGTGGTACCCATATTATGTATATATGGATTTTTCTATGCTGATCAGGATATTCCATACTTATTATGTTCAGGACATAGGTTTTTGATATTCTATCTGACCTGTGTACTATAGATTTTAGTATGTGACCATCGCTTTTACAATACCCATTTGTATATATGGATATGGTTATGTTGATCGTTTTGCTAAGCATAGTGACATGCATCATGATTGCATCTTTGTCGATTATCGGCTCCACTATGGTTGAGCCCATCGCCATTACATGTACTGCACACACCCCACTCATGGTTTAGTGGTATATCGGGCAGGTGTGTTGCTGTTTTGCTCCGTTGGTCATATGACTCAGTGGTAGCCGTGATCGATTCCTTCTGTTTGGCTCGGCATTTAGTGTAGCGTGGTAGGTGGCGATGATGGACTCTGTTTGGCTCCGTTGGTCGGCGACTCGCGTGGTAGCCGTGAGATATCCTCCCGTTATCGTGTCGGGAGATGAGCATTGAGCTCCCAATTTATGATTTGGGGTCGGGACAGGACTTCGACAACATCCGTCCACTCGGTCACTCATCGGGAGTAGTGACGACAGAGTGCAGGTTGTCACCCCCTCGGTCTCACCATTTGTGTGTGAGATGATATCAGGGGTGACCAGGGCGCATCATTAGCATCATATGCATTGATGCATTTATATTCTTATGATTGTGTTTCCTGCATTTGGTTGCTGCATTTTGGTTGGATGCATACTTTTGACCTGCATTCGGTTTGACGACCCTTTTGTCTGGATAGGAGTTTCTGGTGAGTACAACTTCCTCAGTTACCTTTCAGTTTTGCATATTCCCTATATATGATTAGGAAGCTGTATTCCATGTTTGTTGTTGTTAGATATATCTTACTACTCATGTCCATTGGTATTTGCTGAGTTGTTGAACTCACCCCCGTTGATACTATATTTTTCAAGTAGCAGGTGGTTTATGGTGTCGCTTGGAGTATCCTGTCTGCTGGTCCCCACGTCACATCAGAAGACTTATCGATTTCACGTATGTTTTGTTTGTTTATGTATCAGTTTGTTTAGCTCTATACTCCGGTTTTGTTTTTGGAGTGTTGATGTTGTTATGTGGTATTTTGTATTTGTTGTTGGTTGTGTAAGCCTAGCTGGCTAGCAGTTTTTGTGCTTTGGTTTGTATTGGGTTTTTGTCATTTTCGTTGTGTTGGTTTTGTTCCAGCCGTGTGGGCTGATGATATATATATAACTGCGTGGTTGTGTGTATATTCCAGCTGCCTGTGGCTGATGTATATTATGCCTGTAGAAATGCTTCAGATTGTCACTCGTACAGGGGAGGTGCTGCCGAAATTTCTTCTGACAGGGACTTCTCCGAGGCGTGACAGATTGGAAGTCCGAATCCGTGTAACCCACAGGGAGCAAATCGTCTGTTTGATAGACTAGCATATAATCTCCAGTCATTCTCAGGTACTTTAATATATGCTTCACAGCAGTCCAATGTCCTTGTCCAGAGTTACTCTGATATCTACTAACCATGCCCACGGCAAAATAGATATCAGGTCTCGTACACAGCATTGCATACATAAGGCTTCCTACAGGTGAAGCATAAGGAACTGCCTTCATGTCCTCTATCTCCTTTGATGTCCTCGGAGACATCTCTTTAGATAAGGCTACTCCATGTCAAAAAGGTAAGAAACCTTTCTTGGAATTTTGCATGCTAAAACAAGCAAGGATTGTATCTATATATAAATCTTGGGATAGACACAACATTATTTTCTTGTGATCCCTTATAACTTTGATCCCAAGAATGTGTACACATTCTCCTAAGTCCTTCATATCAAATTATTTAGACAACCATACTCTTACGTCCGATAATACCTTGACATTATTGCCAATTAACAAAATATCATCTACGTATAGTACAAGAAATATCACCACATTTTCGTTACACTTCTTGTATACACAAGACTCATCCGGACACTGAATAAATCCATATGACTGGATTACTTCATTAAACCAAATGTTTCAAGACCTTGAAGCTTGTTTCAGTCCATAAATGGACCAATTGAGCTTCCACACTAGATGCTCTTTGCCCTTTTCAATGAACTCTTATGGTTGCTTCATATGGATGTTTTCTTCAAGACTTCCTTTAAGGAAAGCTGTCTTGACATCGATTTGCCAAATCTCATAATCCATATGAGCGACAATGGATAAGAGTATTCGGATAGACTTAAGCATAGCTACTGGCGAAAAAGTCTCCTCATAATCGATTCCCTCTTTCTGAGTGTACCCTTTCGCAACAAGCCTTACTTTGAAGGTTTCTACCTTCCCATCTGCCCCTCTTTTCCTTTTGTAGATCCACTTGCATCCAACGGCTTTTACACCATCAGGTGGTTCTATAAGCTCCCAGACCTTATTAGGGTACATAGACTCTATTTCAGAATTCATTGCCTTTTGCCAAGATACTGCATCTATATCTTGGAGTGCTTCATCATATGTCCGGGGATCAGGTTCATGTTTACCCAGGATCAAGTCTGAAAACTCTCCCAAAAACATAAATCTCTCAGGCTGCCTTACAACCCTCCCACTATGATGAGGCACCGTCTGTGGTTGTGTATCATGTGTGACACGTGTTGCAGTCTCTTGTGGTACTTCATCTTGTACTGTTGGTACTGAAGTAGACGTGTCCTCTCTAAGTTCTTCTAGAACAATTTTGCTACTGGGCTTGTGATCCATTATATAGTCTTCTTCTAAAAACTGGGTATTGGTGCTAACAATGACCTTCTGGTCTTTAGGACTAAAATAAACCACCTTTCGTTCCTCTGGGATAACCCACAAACACACGAACTTCTATACGAGATTCTAACTTATCAGCATCTGGTTTCAGCACATGTGCTGGACTACCCCAAATCTGAATATGTCTTAGACTGGTCTTTCGCTCATTCCACAATTCTGTGGGAGTAGAAGATACTGATTTAGAAGGTACTAAGTTCATAATGTGCGCTGTTGTTTCCAGAGCGTATCCCCAAAACGAATTTGGTAATTCTGAATAACTCATCATCGATCTAACCATCTCCATAAGAGTCATATTCCTTCGTTCTGCCACACCATTCTGTTGGGGTGTACCAGGTGCGAACAATTGGGATTGAATCCCGACCTCTGATAAGTAATTCCTAAACTCTCCTAAGAGGTATTCGCCACCACGATCAGACCATAGTGTCTTGATACTTTTACCTAAACGTTTCTCCACATCAGCCTTGTACTCTTTGAACTTATCAAAGCATTCAGACTTGCGGCGCATTAGGTAAATGTATCCTTATCTTGAATAATCGTCTATAAAAGAGACAAAATATTCAAAACCACCTCTAGCCTGGATAGACATAGGACCACACAAATCAGAATGAACCAATTCTAACGCTTCTTTGGCTCTATACCCCTTGGCCTTAAAAGGCCTCTTGGTCATTTTACCTTCCAAGTAAGATTCACAAGTTGGAAAATTTTCCAACTCTAATGAACCCAAGAGTCCATCAGCTATAAGCCTTTGAATCCTACTTAAGTTAATATGACCAAGCCTTAGATGCCAAAGATACGCTTGGTTCATCTTCGAAGGTTCTTTTCTCTTATTGGAATTAGAAGATGTGTTATTAATTTCCATTTGTTGCTTTGTGGAAGAAATTAGATTTAAAGTATATAAATTTTCAACCAATGCACCAGAACAGATAATAACCCTATTTCTCTTTATAACCACATTGTTATTAAAGGAAATAGAATATCCATCCAAATACAGTTTAGAAACTGAAATTAAATTCTTTCTAAAACTGGGTACATAAAGACAATTTCTTAAAACTAATTTTCTATTCCTATCAAAAGATAAGTAGACGTCTCCCACTACAACAGCTGCCACCTTAGTAGTATTGCCCATGTAGACGGTAATCTCTCCTTCAAATAGTCGTCAGGTTTCCTGGAACCCCTGTAAAGAATTACAGACATGATCAGTGGCTCCCGTATCTACACACCAGATACTGGTAGATAACACCGCTAAACATGTTTCAACAACTAGAGCATGAGATATACCTTTATTGTTCTGATTCCTATGAGGACAGTCTGCCTTCCAATGCCTTGTCTGCTTGCATATGAAGCACTTGCCCTTTAGCTTCTTCATTCCAGCTTTTTGTCCCTAAGGTTTATTCACTCTCTTTGCTGAAAAGACCTGTTTCTTCTTCTTCTTGCCTTTCGGTTTAGAAGTAGAACCATTTTTAGCATAGTGAATCTGAGAACTTTGACGAAATATACCTTCTGCTGCATGTAGTTCTGTCAGAAGTTCCGCCAACGTATACTCTCTTTTGTTCATGTTATAGTTCAGGCGGAACTGCTCAAAACTTCTGGGTAGCGTTTGGAGAATTATATCGACCTGGGTTTCCCCATCGATTTCTCCTCCAAGAACTTGTATTTCGTTCAGATAGGCCATCATTTTGAGGATATGATCCCTTACGGGTGTTCCCTCTGCCTAGCAGTCCGACTCTGGTGCCCAAAGAGTTCTTTGAGATTGTTCATTATATCATAAGCTGTTGGTAAATCTTGATGCTGATGTTGCAATACATTTGACATTGATGCCAAAATGTAACACCGCGCCATCTCATCAGCTTTTACCCATTTCTTATGATACTCAATCTCCTCTGGGGTAGAGTCACCGTCAGGTGCATCAGGGCAAGCCTCAGTCAGTACAAACTTATAGCTTTCAGCAGTAAGGACAATATCCAGGTTTCTTTTCCAATCTATGTAGTTGGGTCCAGTAAGTTTGTTCTCTTTCAGTATAATGGCCAGTGGGTTAAAAGTCATCCTAAGAATCAAAAAAATAACTTTGGTCAGGACTATAAATTTAGAATAATATTGATTCCTCAAACAATATTATTTTAAATTAACCAACACCTCAAAACACCGTGAATTTTGTATGCCACGATAGTGTGGACGTATACAAATTCAACATTTATAAAAGGAGGGTGTAACCTATTAATTTTATTATCTTGTCAACTTAACTTTTTGACAAATAAAATTAATAATTGGTTTCCTTCGGTCACACAAATAATAGCAGTGACTCCGATAGGGAGGATACTATTAGACGTGCCTAAGTGTATACCATTACTTGACACTAAGTCCATTAATAAGATTGTGCCCCTTCCGATGGGAATGATCACACGCTCTTAATTAATTTTCAATAGTCATCTAAAATGGAAGTTTGATCTAGTGATCCGCAAACAAACTCATCCGATATGGAGGAAGGCACTCAGAGCCAACGACCAAGTTTGTTTGCATCACTTACAAACCAGTAATGGAGACCGTGGAATTTATTAAAATAAATCCCTCTCCCACTTAGTTATTTAAAGTGAGGAATTTTAAACTATCCTAGCATACATCACATGCATACACACACATCACAGTAAATAAAAGTAATAAATATGGGAATTATTTTCCAACTATTATGGCCTTTTTCTATTATTGTCCTCCATGTAACCCAACCCTAGCTGTTGTCATCTTTAGCCACCGCAATCGGGTCGAGTCGTCGCATCCATCTTGCTTCTTATTCCACTGCACCTCTGGTGCTCCAAAAGTATCACGCCTCGAAAGAATCCGATCCGCGACAAAAATAGAATTTTACATATATCGATCCTATATTCCACAAAAGAATGTACATGTATTCTAGATCGAACAAAAAATAAAATTCTAAAAATAATACAACTCTTGCTGTATTTGATACATACAATCATGCACACAAAATAATGCCCTTGACATGTCCAAGGGTCCAATCACACACAATATCTAAATGTCATAATAGTTGGAGCCTGCAACCAAAGAGTTAGTACATCCTACTATTATCCTGCCTTAATTATGTATGACATGTAGATAACTTATTTGAATTCTAAACACACAGAGGCAAACCCTAGCTCTGATACCAATTGTTGGTTAGTCCTAGGAAAACGTACCGGTTCCACTGTACAAAATTTTTTTGTACAAGTGTCGAACCTTTCCTTAAATAACCTATTGTGTTCTTTAGAAGTTAAATTAAGAATCGCAGACAGAACTTAACATCATTGATTCCAAATTTAACTTATCTGTTCTTAATGGTTTAGATTTGAGTAGCAAGCGGAACTTAACACTATTGATTCAAATCCACCTATGTTATTAATTCCATTAAATATTAATTTCCAAAATTTGCTTCCAGGACTGCATGGCGAGGCACATGGCCTTCTTGGATATGGGAGCAACCACCATCGCCTAGTCAAAGCCTTTTAAGGAAAACTAATATTTAATTTCCTTAAATAACTCTAGGTTAACCAAAAGGAACAATCGAATCACAAATTCAAAAAAGAAGAAAACACAAACTCAAAAAATAAATTCGATAAACTAGATCTAATTGCCTCTTGTATTTAGAATTCTTACAAAGAAAATAACTAGTATGATGCGGAAGAAAACTACTAGTTATACCTTCTCTTTGTAAGCTAATGACCTCAAGATCTTCTGTCGTATTCCTCGCCTCGCCTTAGACGTCGTGTGGGCGACGATCCACCAAGATAAACACCACCCAAAAGCTTCTTCCTCTTCTTCTAAAATCCGGCCACCACCACCAAGGAGAAGAGAGCAAAAGGGAAAAGAGAAGGGAGAGGGAGAGGGCCGGCCACTTGAGGTTCTCCAAGCAAGAGAATAAGAATTGTGTCTCATGAAGCCTCCTCACCCCTTCTTTTATATTAGTTGCCCAAGGCAAATAAGGGAAGAATTTTTACAAAAATTAAAATCTTCCTCTAGCTTTTCCTTTTCCCTTTTAATTTTCCTTTTATTTCCTCTTGATTGAATCAATCACCAAATTAATTAGATGATAATTTATTTTTATAATTGGCCGACCCCTTGCTTGGGCTCCAAGCAAGGTGGTCGGCCACCACATCAAGAATAAGGAAATATATTTTTTTAAAAAAAAAATTTACAAGAAGAAATCCTCTTATAAAATTTACAAGCTCTTTTTCCTAAAGTAGGAGTTAAAAAAGGAAAGTTCTAAAAATTAAAATCATGTTTTAAAATTTAAAACTTCTCTTATAAAATTTCCTTTTTTAACATGATGATAGAAAATTTTAATTTTAAAACTTATCTTCCTTTTTTTTTCTTAAACCATGAGGATGGTTAAAAAAAGAAAGTTTTAAAACTTTTAAAACTCTCTATTAAAACATGTGGCCTAATCCAAATAAGGAAAATTTTGAAAATTAAAATCTCTCTTTTAAAGCTTATAGTTTTCTACAAAGAGAATATTTTAAAAATTCAAAACAACCCTCCCTTTTTGAATTATTGTGGTCGGCCCCTTCATGCTTGGTCACCAAGCAAAGGGCCAGCCCTTATAGAAGAGGATGTGGCCGGCCCTTGCTTGGTCACCAAGCATTGGACCGGCCCACTCCTTGGACAACAAGAAGAGCCTTACATTTGGATGGACTTGAGGCTATAATGAGGCTACGACAGGGACCTAGAGGAGAAATTGGTTTTGGCCTTCCGATGAGCTTGAGCATCCCGTGCTCGCCCCGAACACACAACTCAAGTTCATCGATAATAACTCATTCCACTAGAGAGTTATTATCGCACTACCACACCAATCCCAAATTACATTATGGGATCCTTCTTATCATGAGTGTGTTAGTCTCCCTGTGTTTAAGATAACAAACGCCCACTAATTAAGTAAGTTACTGACAACTCACTTAATTAATATCTAGCTCCAAGAGTAGTATCACTCAACTTCATTGTCATGTCAGACTAAGTCCACCTGCAGGGTTTAACATGGCAATCCTTATGAGCTCCTCTTGGGGGCATTCTCAACCTAGATAATTAGGACACAGATTCCTTCTATAATCAACAACACACACTATAAGTAATATTATTTCCCAACTTATCGGGCATATTGATTTATCGAGCTAAAAATCACCCTTTGATAAGTTAAAGAAATAAATTAAATATATGTGCTTGCTATTATATTAGGATTAAGAGCACACACTTCCATAATAACTAAGGTTTAGTTCTTTTATTAAGTCAATACAAAAAGAACTTACCTAAATGGTCCTACTCAATACACTTAGAGTGTACCAGTGTAATTTATTAATCAAGATAAACTAATACTTAATTACACTACGACTATTCCGATGGTTTGTTCCTTTCCATCTTAGTCGTGAGCAACTGTTTATAATTTATAAAGAACCGTCAACATGATCTTCTGTGTGTGACACCACACACCATGTTGTCTACTACATAAATTAATTGAACAATTACATTTAACAAATAAATGTAGATATTGACCAATGTGATTCTTTTATTTCAAAATAAATGTTTACAAAAACTAGGCTTTTAGTATACACTCCAACACGATAGAGGGGGGGGTGAATATCGAAAAATGTTCGAACAGTAGTAAACGCAGCGGAAAAGTAAAACAATGCTAACACAATTCACTTTACTTGGTTCGGAGCCTGTGTCGACTCCTACTCCAAAGTCCGCGGTCGTTGACCACTTTCGGTGGGCAATCACTATCAATTCGAATACTACAAAGTTTAAGTACAAGAATTAATAGAGAAAGAAAATACCGACAATAAAATGAAAAACAAAGCTAGCACTGAGTCGGAAAGCTTTTCGTGGCGTCGCGAGAGCACAGAGAAGAAGATCTTGGATTCTGAGTTATTGTTTTGAGCTCCACCCCTGACCCTTCTTTTATATGAGGCTCGGGGCGCCCCGGATCCCTTCCAGGCGCCCTAGTGAGACGTGGCAGGTCCAACCAACAAGCTCCACGTGGCGACGACGTGATAGGATTAAAATTACCTCCCGGGCGCCCGGACCTGTTCCGGGCGCCCGGACCACCTTTCTCTAGAGATCTCTTCTCCTGCAAGACAAGGTTAGTCCGAGGCAAATAAATAATATGTTTCCTACAAAACAAAGTGTTAGCACAGTTTTATAAATTCAATATTAAGAGTATGACTTAGATTCCGTCTTTCCGAGACCGGAATCTAGTCACGATCTCGACTTAGATATCCGAAATGGATCTAAGCCAGATCGACGCCTATTGTTCCCTTCCCGGGAACACGTCCTCACAGTCACTTCCTTCCAGTGACTTACCTTTACTCACCTGCCAGACGTCCGGTCAGCCCTTCGACCCGTCTGGACTTCTCGCCAAGCGTCCGGTCAGCCCGTCGACCCGCTTGGACTTCTCGCCAGCTATCCGGTCAGCCCATTGACCTAACTAGACTTCTCGCCAAGCGTTCGGTCAGGCCATCAACTCGCTTGAACTTCGTGCCAGACATCCGGTCAGCCCGTCGACCTGTCTGGACTTCGTCTGCACACTTGGTCAGAGTGTTAAATCACGACAAACCTAACTTAACCTGATTTGTCATTCATCAAAACCTGAGTTAGACTGTTAGTGCTAACCGCACCAACAACATCCTTGGTGAATGATCATGGTTCTCACAATGCCTAGATAGATATGCATGATCCCTTAGATTAGGGCAAAAACCAAATGTACATCTCACAAAGAATCATAAGGTGACTTGTATGTGTTTTAATACACGTTAGATACAAGTGAGATGTTAGGATGGTGAATAAAATTTTAGTGGATCTTGTTGAGTCTTAGGTTCATCAAAACATATAGTTATGTGTCTTCCAATCATTGGGAAAACTAATGTACAAGTCATGTGCATTGAGCCCAAAAAACATGATTGGATATTGGTTTTGAAAATCATTTTAAAATACTTTTGGAAAACCTTGGTGAAGACTATCTTTTGATAGTAATCATCATTGGAAAATTAGTCACAAACTAGAAGAAAACATTGAAATTTTTAAGAGTTTTCAAGTTTGTGTCAATCTTTGAAAATAGGAAGTATTTTCATAGAAAACTATTTTTCCTTGATAAAGTATACCCTAAATAATGTCTACATGAATTTTCATAATTTTTAGAATTTTGTAGAATTATTGGGGAGTTTCTGAATTTCGCTGAAATTGAATTTCAGGAAATCAGAAACCCAATTGATCAGTCGATCGATTGGATTATATTCAATCGATCAGTCGATCGATTGGGAAGCCAATTCCCCGCAAACAGAAGGGTAGTGAATCGATCAACCGATCGATTGACCCAGGCTGGATCGATCAGTGGATCGATTCAGAGGGTATTTCTACGAGCAGTAGCTTACAGAATCGATCAATGGATCGATTGAAGAGATTTCAATCGATTGAATCCCAACTTCAATCGATTGGGAAGTCTGACTTTGGCATGAAAAGCCTAATTTCAGCACTTTAAGTTACTTCGAGTCCCAATAATCATTCCAAACCCCTTGGAATACATTTGTAGACATTTAGGGGGAGTTTTCTTGATGAAAATAAGTATGGATTGGTTACAATAAACCAAAGTGAAGTTTAGGATAATGTTAGTTTCAATTCTGAATTTTGGAATCTTAAAACTTCAAGTTTTGATTTTCAAGCATCATTAACCATTCCTAACTCTTTGGAATACCTTTGTATACACTTAGGGGGAGTTTTCATGATGAAAACAAGCATGGATTGGTTAAAACAAACTTAGGTGAAGTTTAAGTTGAGGTTTAGTTTCATTATTGAATTATGAATCTCAAAACTTTGAGTTTTGGTTTTCCTAATTATTTAGGAACCCCAAGTCATTGTTGGTGCAATGATAGAAGGTTGACCATGTTTTTAGGGGGAGTTACTCTTTAAAAACATAAAACTCTTTTTAAAAACCTTGGAAGGTAGGTTAAACCTTCGTGATGAATTAATACTCTGGGTCGAGTATTGGAGAACAATGGAAGATTGGTTATCTTCATTGCGAGGATGATAAATGCTCTCGGATGAGCATTGTGGAGTAGATTACTGCTCAAGGGGGAGCATTGGGTTAATGAAGGGGATCAGACCTTCATTGGTATAGTAAAAATGCTCTTGGATGAGCATTGAGAAGAAGATTACTGCTCAAGGAGGAGCATTGAATACAATGAATGGAAGTTTCATTGGGAAGTTGATGCATGCTCTAGGATGAGCATTGTGAAGTGAAGTAGAGCTCAAGGGGGAGCTTTGGCGGCAATGAAGACTATGAGATCTTCATTGTGGGGTTGTTAACAACATATGAGGTTGTAAACAACGTAGCGTTAACTCTTATGGAAGAGTTTGTTTTCAATTTTTGATGTGTGACAAAGGGGGAGAATGGAAGGTTAAGTTAGGCCTTCATCCCAAGCAGGGGGAGTTTGCCCTCTAGGAAAGGGAGAGAATGAAGGAAACCTTCATTCATGCTTTGTCATGAGAGGATTAAGGATATGAGATTTAGCCTTGGTACAAAGAAGAAATTAAGGCTATGGAATTTAGCCTTGGGATAAAGAAGAGGTTAAGGTTATGGGATTTAACCTTGGTAAAGAGAAGAGGTTAAGACTATGGGATTTAGCCTAACTTAGTGGAATTGTCAAACATCAAAAAGGGGGAGATTGTTGGGGCAATTTCCCTAGGTCAAGTTTAACCAATTTGACTAAGCTTGAGTTGAGTCAAGCTTGAGTCAGGATTTGAGTTTTGATGTTTGACAATATATGGAGATTGCTAGGGCAAACGTCCATTTGACAATATATGGGGATTGCTGGAGCAATCGTCCGATTGTGGAGATGGTCAAGGGATTGACCAGGTTGATGAGAAGACAGGTCAAGTGGGTCAGTGTTGACCGGAGACTTGACCGGGTAAGTCCTAACTGGAGTTTAGGCAATGGAAAAGTCCTAACTGAACTTTAGGCATCTGGGAAAGTCCTAACTGGAGGTTAGGCAATAGAGAAGTCAAGTAGGTCAAGGGTGACAGGAGACTTGACTGGGAAAGTCTTAATTGGAGATTAGGCAAAGGTAAGTCCAACAGGAAGGTTGGTAAGAGGGAAAATCCAGGTAGGTCAGTGTTGACCAGACTTGGTGGTGAAAGTCCTGATAAGTGAGATCAGGCAATTGGAAAGTCCTAGTATAGCTAGGCAAAGGGAAAGTCCTGGTGAGGAGCCAGGCAACTGGAAAGTCCAAGTGTGATCTTGGCAAAAGGAAAGTCCTGGTGAGGAGCCAGGCAACTGGAAAGTCCAAGTGTGATCTTGGCAAAGGAAAAGTCCTGGTGAGGAGTCAGGCAATTGGAAAGTCCAAGTGTAATCTCGGCAAAGCAAGTCCTAGGGTGATTTGGCTAGGAGAACTCAACAACTAGGATAAGGCTGATGGAAGCTCCAGAAGGCAAGGCGTAAAGGATGGGGAGATATCCGAGGGACGCAAGGCTGATGGAGGAGGCTAGAAGGCTAGTTCGAGGTTGGTCGAAAGTAGCCAAATGCTAGGCGTGCAAACCCAACAGGTCACGGTTGATCGAGAGTTGGATTTGGGGAGCTGGACTTGAGTTTGAGTCAAGTCCAGGGTGTTCAATCAATCAGGCGATCGATTGAACAAACTCCAATCGATCAGTGGATCGATTAGAGTGTGCTGCGAAGGAAGGAATGCCCAATCGATTGGTCGATCGATTGGGACCATATTTCATGAGCATAGAGCCTTTCCCAATCGATCGGGCGATTGATTGGGAGTTGCCAATTGATCAGTCGATCAATTGGGCAGGGATGTTCTCACGCGATCGCGAGAAGCACAGAATGCTTCTGGATCGATCCACCGATCAATCCAGATGTTCCCAATCGATTGGGAAGTGACCGTTGCGCAGGTTGCAGGCGATGAACGACTGGGATTGCTGGGTGCTGACGTGGCAATCGATTGAGGTTGATTTGGATCGATTTGGAGCACTGTATATAGCCTGGGCGGAGCGTTTTCTTTGCCAGTTCTTTGCGAGCTTCATTTGTGATTTGTGTGCGATTTCACAGCGCTCTCTCCGACTTTCACTACCAGTCTTGAAGGCACTTGGAGGGGTTTCTCCAAGGTTCAAGAGGCAACAACAAGCTACAAGTAAGCAAGAAAAAGTAGTGTTTTTATTTGTATCTTGTACTCTCTTCTTGTGTTTGTGTGTGTGTTGTTGTGTGAGTTTGTACGAGGCTTCTCCGCCTCCGGCCATGACCGAGAAGGAGTGTTTCATAGTGGAGATAGCATATAGTGTGTGGATCCTTGGATTAGTCACCTCTCCTTTGTTGGTGCAACCTTAGGTCAAGGTTGACCTGGTTGACCAGACTCGAGTTGACTTGACTCGAGTTGTGTTTTGATGTTTGACGAGTTATGTTTGACAATGTTTGACGTGAACAGAAAAGTTGTATCTTGATGATTGACAAGGATACAAGCTTGGGAGATTGTGGATGCAGGCTATAAAAGGGCTGAGGGCTTCTACAGTGGAGTCTCTCTCTTACTCTTCTGCTTCTCCGAAGCTTCTGCTTCTTCTTGTTTCTGCCTCTTCTTCTTGCTGCTGCAAGTTCTTCTGCGAGCTTTGCTGAGCTCTTCATTCCTGAAGCTTTTTGGGAGCTTTCACTCGGCTGGGACCAACTGATCAGTTCCTGTTGCTGTTGTGGTTGGATCCGAGAAGCTACTGCTTCATCCAGTCGAAGAGAAGGCAAGTAAGCGAAGGTGTTTCATACATTTGTATTGTATTTTGCTTCTTGCTGCTTTCTACTCCTGTATTGCTTTTGCAAAATATTGTGGTGAGGTTTCTCCACCCAGAAGGAGTTCTTATTAGCCGGTTTTCCGGGGACTCATCCACCGACGGATTGATAGGCTTCATCCACCTTACGGACACGCCGAGGAGTAGGAGTTTCATCTCCGAACCTCGTTACATCGTCGAGTTCGAGTTTGAGGTTTTATCTTTCCTTTTTGCATTTCTATTTAGTTATTTCCGCTGCGCTAACCCTAATCGTAAGAAGAAACGAGCAATTTGGGGTCGGCTATTCACACCCCCCCTCTCTAGCCGCAATCATCGGTCCTAACAAGTGGTATCAGAGCGAGGTCGCTCTTCGCCGGATTAACATCCGAGGGAGCATAAGCTAGAGATGGATCAATTCGGAGAGGATATCACGATTCCACCCTTCTACGATCGCGACGACTTCGCGTATTGGAAGGTAAGGATGAAGTACTTTCTTATGACTAACCTAGTTCATTGGAGTTGTGTGTAAGTAGGGTTTACCCATCCGGTGGATAAAGACGGAAAACCCCTAGAGAAGAAAAAGTGGACGAAGGAGCAAATCCACCAATCCACAATCAACGATGAGGTAACGAAAATTCTTGAATTTTCATTACCTAATGACATTTTGTGTAAGGTAGGTGGATATAACAATGCCAAGGAGTTGTGGAACAACTTGGCCAAGCTCTATGAGGGAAGCTCCATTTCAAGTCATGAAGAGGAGTCAAGTGAGCCAAGTAGCTCACATCATGGAGGAGAGGAATTAGAAGTTGAGGGCTACTCAACATCTAAGGAAGAGGAGGAGGAGAGTTCTTCTTCAAGAATGGAGCAAGAGGAAGAAGCTTCTACCTCCGGAAGGGATGAAGAAGAAAGTCTTCATCCATCCTCAACCCTAGGTAACTCAAGCATTTCAATTTCAAATAAATTACACATAATGTGCTTTGAGTGTAGGGAGTATGGACATTACAAGAGTAAGTGTCTAAGGAGGATTAGGAAGACTCCACCAGCACCAAAAGTCAAGGAAGCCGGAGTCCCGATATGCAAGGGCAAGGAGCACGTGGTGTGCTTCCAATGCAAGCGAAAGGGACACTATAGGAGCCAATGTCCGAGGGAGAGGCAACCTCACAAGGACAAGAGACCGAGCACGTCAATAGGGGGAGCGAAGGCAAACCCTAAGGTAACATTTAAGTCTCACTCTTGCAATAAGACACATGCTAGTAGTTTTGTTGCAATTGTTAATAATGATAAGCATGTTAACTTTAGGAACCAATATATGTGCTTAGGTGCTAAACATGTTAGCCTAGGTAAGGACAACACTAGAAATGTCAATCCTAGGATTAACTCATCTAAGGTTAGGGAGAACCTAGGTAGAAATCCCAAAACAACTAGACATATGCCTAGGAGTACCTCAAAGAACAATGACAAATTAAAACTTGAGGTATTAGAAAAGGAGAATCAAGTCTTGAGGTCAAGACTTGACACTTTAGAAAAGACCCTTAAAAATTTAGAGAAGTCAACTCTAGGGTCTAAGGGTCAAAAACTCAAGTCCAAGGACATGAAAGGTTTGGGTCACAAACCTAAGTCTCAAGTGGTCAAGCCCACTTATCACAATGTTCCATTCGATTATGGAACAAAATCTAGGGCTAGGAAGACCATCACCAAGGTCACAAGGGGAGTCGCCTCTAGGGTTGATCTTGATGAGTCCCAAATGACTAAGGTTTTAAAGCCTAGGAGGGTCATTAGGAGGGTTGCTAGGGAAGTCATCCCTAGTGAATATTTAGTGAACCCAATGAGCTCCAATAGGTATTGGGTTCCTAGGAGCGTGATTCCATCACGCTAGATGGTTTAAGGTATGCCAACCTCACTTGAATAGGTAGTTAACCTAATCATGGCAAAAGGTGACACCTTAGGAATTTTCAAGGTCTAATCAAGCCTTGAAAATGAAAGTGAAAATTATTCCTAAGATAATTAGGATGTGTCAACCACATTTGAGGAATTTTCTAGAGTCAATCTAGTTGGCACATAGTGATCTAAAAGTCTTGAGGATATGATTTTAGGTCTATTACACTTAGGAATATAGAATTTATGGCAAAATGATCAAAATTATCAAAAATGGCAACTAAGGCTAGAATTAGGTATTTTCTATACCTTTATGTGTTATTTGCCATATATTGTTTGCCATATGTCATGTCATGACATCATATTTATTTTATGATCATTTAAAATGTCATAATAATGCTTAGGTTAGTTAAATGTCATGCTTTATTTAAGTTTCATACTTTATGCCATGACATCATGACATTGGCACATGTTTCCATTTATGATACAATTATATGTCATGTCATCATCTTGTGCATTAATGATCAATGAAATTGATTTAAGGACTAAAACACAATTTGATATGGAGATCAAATTGTTATTTAGAAAAATGCATAAGAACTTAGATTAAGCTAACCTAAACCCATATCTCACATCAAAATTGACTTGGATGTGTTTGATACACCTTAGATGTGTGTGAGATATTAGGATTGTGAGTTAGGATCAAGGTGCATAGTTCTTGTACCTAGATGAGCCTAATTCTAATTGGGGATCATAGGGAAAGCCTTTGTACAAGTCATGTACATTTAGCCCTAAGATTATGATCCTAAATTGAAGGGTTTAAAATCATTTCAAAATTGATTTGAAAAACCTTGATGAAGCTTTTCTAGTGATATCATTCATCATTGAACAAGGTGATACAAAGATGAGTTAACTTTGAGCTATTTCAAAGACTTGTGAACTTTGTATCAAGATTGAAAAATGGAAGTTATTTTCATAGAAAACTATTTTTCCATGATAGTATATGTTATGAGGAGTGTATAATCAAAATTTTACAATTTTTAGAATTTTCTGTGATTTTCTAGAGGTTTCTGAATTTCGGGAGAAGAAAAATTCAGAAATCAGAAATCAGAGGTCGTGGACCGATCAGGAGGTTCCCTGATCGGTCCAGGTCTGTGTGGATCGGTCACTGGACCGATCCAGAGGGAGCATGATCGGTCTGGTGACCGATCAGGGCGTGCGAAATTGCTGAAATTCGACTGGTTGTCTGAAATTTCAGCAATGAAGTTGGTGTTTTGGATTTCTAAAGGGTTGAAACTCTCCAAGACATTGTTGGTGCAATGGTCAAGGGGGAGTTGACCCTTAGGGGGAATTTTACCTATTAGTCAAGGGAAGTTGACTTTTAGGGGGAGCTTTTACTCCTAAAGACTTGAGTGATATGGGATTATCACTAAGTTAATTGTTGGACCTTAGTATCAAGGGGGAAATTAAGAGTTTCAATGAAAGGTATGGGACTTTCATTAGGAAGAAACTCTTAACCTTGATTCACTCTTTTTGATGTGTGTCAAAAAGGGGGAGAGTAGAAAGGAGAATGGAGAATGTCTAGAGAATGTTCAGGGAAGAACATTGGAAAACCTAAGTTAGGTTATCGGGTTAACCTAACTTGATTATGGGTTTGATTATGGGTTTTGTCAAACATCAAAAAGGGGGAGATTGTTGGTGCAACCTTAGGTCAAGGTTGACCTGGTTGACCAGACTCGAGTTGACTTGACTCGAGTTGTGTTTTGATGTTTGACGAGTTATGTTTGACAATGTTTGACGTGAACAGAAAAGTTGTATCTTGATGATTGACAAGGATACAAGCTTGGGAGATTGTGGATGCAGGCTATAAAAGGGCTGAGGGCTTCTACAGTGGAGTCTCTCTCTTACTCTTCTACTTCTCCGAAGCTTCTGCTTCTTCTTGTTTCTGCCTCTTCTTCTTGCTGCTGCAAGTTCTTCTGCGAGCTTTGCTGATCTCTTCGTTCCTGAAGCTTTAGCTTCTGTGAGCTTCATCGGCTGGTTCCTGTTGTGGTTGGATCCGAGAAGCTGCTGCTTCATCCAGTCGAAGAGAAGGCAAGTAAGCGAAGGTGTTTCATACATTTATATTGTATTTTGCTTCTTGCTGCTTTCTACTCCTGTATTGCTTTTGCAAAACATTGTGGTGAGGTTTCTCCACCCAGAAGGAGTTCTTATTAGCCGGTTTTCCGGGGACTCATCCACCGACGGATTGATAGGCTTCGTCCACCTTACGGACACGCCGAGGAGTAGGAGTTTCATCTCTGAACCTCGTTACATCGTCGAGTTCGAGTTTGAGGTTTGATCTTTCCTTTTTACGTTTATATTTAGTTATTTCCGCTGCGCTAACCCTAATCGTAGGAAGAAACGAGCAATTTGGGGTCGGCTATTCACACCCCCCCTCTCTAGCCGCGATCATCGGTCCTAACAAGTGGTATCAGAGTGAGGTCGCTCTTCGTTGGATCAACACCTGGGGGAGCACGAGCTAGAGAATGGAGTTATTTGGAGAAGACATCACAATTCCACCTTTCTACGATCGCGACGACTTCGCGTTTTGGAAGGTAAGAATGAAGTACTTTCTTATGATTAACCTTGAAAATTGGAGTTGTGTTCAATTAGGTTTCAAGCCTCCGATGGACAAGAAAGGAGAAACCCTAGAGAAGAAGGAGTGGACCAAGGAACAAATCCACTAATCCCTAGTCAACGATGAGGTATTGAAAATTTTTGAATTTTCTTTACCTAATGATGTTTTGTGTAGGATAGGTGGATATAACGATGCCAAGGAGTTGTGGAACAACTTGGCAAAGTTCCATGAGGAGAACTCCACTTCAAGTCATGAAGAGGAGTCAAGTGAGCCAAGTAGCTCACTTCATGGAGGAATGGATTTAGAAGTTGAGGGCCACTCAACATCTAAAGAAGAAGAGGAGGAGAGTTCTTCTTCAAGTTCGGAGCAAGAAGAAGAAGCTTCTACCTCCGGAAGGGATGAAGGAGAGAGCGTTCATCCATCCTCAACTCTAGGTAACTCAAGCCATTTAGTTTCTAGCAAATTACACATAATGTGCTTTGAGTGTTGGGAGATTGTGGGTGCAACCCGTGGTCAAGGTTGACCTGGTTGACCCGAGATGAGTTGACCAGACATCTGGTGAAAAGTCCAAGCAGGGAGCTTGGCACGGGAAAAGTCCAAGTATGGAGACTTGGCACAGAGAAGTCCAAGTATGGGAACTTGGCAAGTGGAAGTCGGAGAGGGCTCGGTAGCTCGTTCTCCGGACTAGGTCAGAGAGGGCTCGGTAGCTCGTTCTCTGGACCGGATGTGGAAAGTCCTGGTGAGTGAAGCCAGGCAGACGGATAAGTCCTGGTGAGTGAAGCCAGGCAGTGGGAAAGTCCTGGTGTTTGAAGCCAGGCAGTTGTGAAAACCCTAGTGAGTGAAGCTAGGTGAAAGTCCTGGTGAGTGAAGCCAGGCAGTGGGAAAGTCCTGGTGAGTGAAGTCAGGCAGTTGGAAAGTCCTGGTGAGTGAAGCCGGGCAGATTGGAAATCCTGGTGAGTGAAGCCAGGTGAAAACCCTAGTGAGTGAAGCTAGGTGAAAGTTCTGGTGAGTGAAGCCGGGCAAGGGAAAATCCAGATGGATCAAGGGTGATCGGACATCTGGTGTTGAGAAGGTCAAGTAGGTCAAGGGAGTGACCGGATACTTGACACGAAGAGAAAAGTCCAAGTGGGTCAAAGGGATTGACCGGACACTTGGTGAGAAGTCTTAGCAGGTCAAGGGAGTGACCGGATGCTAAGCATGATGTACCAAGAGGTCAAGGTTGACCGGATATTAGTTTGGACTTGGTTTGGGCAAAAACCAAGACCTGGATCGGTCTGGAGACCGATTAGAAAGCGATCAGTGTGCCTCTGTGAGCTGGTGACCGATCAGCAAGAAGCCTGATCGGTCCGGGTACGCACAGAGAGTTGGGTAACTCTCTGTGAAAGCATTCTGATCGGTCTGGGGACCGATCAGCATAGAGCCTGATCGGTCCCCATGACCGATCAGATCAGCCCCAGACCGATCAGGGTGATGCCTGAATGGTCTGGCCCTAGCCGTTGAGAGACAACGGCTAGATTCTTCTGCTGTCTTTGGCCTCTGTTCTTCTCGCAGGTGGATGCAGGCTATAAAAGGGCTGAGGGCTTCTACAGTGGAGTCTCTCTCTTACTCTTCTGCTTCTCCGAAGCTTCTGCTTCTTCTTGTTTCTGCCTCTTCTTCTTGCTGCTGCAAGTTCTTCTGCGAGCTTTGCTGAGCTCTTCGTTCCTGAAGCTTTTTGTGAGCTTCCACTCGGCTGGGACCAACTGATCAGTTGTTGTTGCTGTTGTGGTTGGATCCGAGAAGCTGCTGCTTCATCAAGTCGAAGAGAAGGCAAGTAAGCGAAAGTGTTTCATACATTTGTATTGTATTTTGCTTCTTGCTGCTTTCTACTCCTGTATTGCTTTTGCAAAACATTGTGGTGAGGTTTCTCCACCCAGAAGGAGTTCTTATTAGCCAGTTTTCCGGGGACTCATCCACCGACGGATTGATAGGCTTCGTCCACCTTACGGACACGCCGAGGAGTAGAAGTTTCATCTCCGAACCTCGTTACATCGTCGAGTTCTAGTTTGAGGTTTGATCTTTCCTTTTTGCGTTTCTATTTAGTTATTTCCGCTGCGCTAACCCTAATCGTAGGAAGAAACGAGCAATTTGGGGTCGGCTATTCACACCCCCCCTCTCTAGCCGCGATCATCGGTCCTAACATCCTTGAGGTGGATACCAAGTAAACCCTAGGTGTTAGCATTGTCTGTGTTGTATTTTAGTTTTCGCTGCATATCAAGACAACGCAAGCACAAGTACGCGACGAAGCGCTATTCACCCCCCCTATGGCGGGCACAAAGGTCCCAACATAGGGTACTTACCTCCAGGTCCTTTGAGATGCAGTAAGCGTCGATTATTGAGATCCATTCTGGAGTCCTGGGAAAGGTATTGAGTGCGTAGCGTATCGTGTCCTAGTTGGTTACCGTTTCTCCAAGGTTTTCGAGTCCGGTGATTAGTTCTTTTACCTTTGCGTGTAGATCGACTACCTTCTCACCTTTTTCCAGATGGATATTTGTCAGTTTGTTCCGAAGTATATCTCTTCTTGCAAGCTTGGCTTCGGATGTGCCTTCGTGGAGTTCCAGGAATTTTTCCCAGAGTTCTTTGGCCGATGAGTAGCTTCCGATGTGGTTGACTTCTTGAGGCAGCAACACACTCAGCAAGTGATATTCCACCCGATTATTTGCTATGGAATTGTTTTGTTCTTTCTTCGTCCAAAGACTTTCTTCTTTTTCCTCTCCATTTTGATTCATAGGAACTACAAAATCATATTTTATTATTAAATGAATTTCAATGTTTGTTTTCAGAAATACCTCCATACGACGTTTCCAGTGTGCAAAGTCTCTCTAGAATTTTGGTGGAACGATGCTTGGTCCGGCCATTGGTTGCTTGCTTCGGTCGGCGGTTAGTCTTTCTGAAGGGTCCTCGCTCTGATACCATTTGTTGGTCCCTTTGGAGGTCGGCAAGAGGGGAGAGGTGAATTGCCCTGTACAAAAAAAGCACAACCCTTCTCGACTTCTTAAACTAACACTTGCATAAATAAATAAAAGCAATAAACTAAAAGAAGAGGCACAGGAGTTTACTTGGTTACAACTGGGAGATTGTTAATCCAAGGAGAATGAAGCGCAATAGATATCTCCTTTCAGGCGGAGAAGCCTCTTACAGCATTCAAGCACAGAAAAATAAGAAGCTAAACTAACAATGAAAGCGTACAAGTGTTGTAATCAGAATTGCTTGTCTTGTTGAGCTTTTTGGACCAAGGATATATTTATAGCCTTAGTCAGGGCGCTTGGAAGGGTTTTAGACACCTGGGAGGGGATAAAACTTTATCCCTTCTTGCATAGATCGCATTGGACCACGATCTAGATAACATCCAGGTCCGGGCGCCCCGAAGGGTTACGGGCGTCCCAAACTGGTCCAGGCGCCCGGACCAAGAAAGTCAACAACGTTGACTTTTTCAGTCCGAGCCCTCTGCTCCGGTTCAGCTCGTCTCAGTCTGGGTCTTCCACTCTGGCTCCACTTGCTTGGGTGATCTCGGCCATTCAGAATAGGGCTCACCCGAACCCAATTTCCGACCTTCTCCTCGAGCAACCTTCCCCTCAGTTTTTCATCCCTTGAACGTCGCGTACGTTCTTCTTGTCCCTTGAATGTCGCGTGCGTTCTTCTCATCCACCGGTGTACTCTTCCGCGACACCTCGTCCCTCGGACTCACTGAACTCGTCGGCTCTCTCCTCGTGTCGTCCTTCTCGCTAGCCGCATCTTCCACTCGACTTCCTGTGCTCCTAAGCTCCTGCACACTTAAACACAAGGGTTAAACCAAATAGGACCTAACTTAACTTATTTGATCACATCAAAATAACCTTGGGGTTCCAATAGATCAACACTTAGTAGTCAGAAGTCAAATAAATAGTTGGACATTGGAGAAGTACAAGCAAGCTATAATTGACCAGGCACTTAGTTATTAAAAATCCAATAGAAAATTGCTAAAGGCGAAGTCCAAATATTCATAAAGGATCAAACACTTAGTAAGGTGAATCTAAGTGGATCAATGTTGATTTGATATTTTTCATTATGGAAGTCCTGATAAGTCATGGTAGATCGGATGTTAGGTGTGTAAAGGGAAGTCCAAACAAGTCAAGGAGGATCAGATATTTAGTAATAGCGAAGTCCTGACAGGTCAATGTTGACTGGATGTTAGGCATGAGATGAGAAATCTAAACAAGTTGAGGAACAGATGTTTGGCAATGGCAAAGTCCAGGTTGTTCATGGTTAATTGGATGTTCTTAGCAGGTTAAGGTTGATTGTATGCAAGGAGCGTAGAGTCCTAGTAGGTTGAAGTCAATTGAATACTAGATACGAATAAGACCCTAGTAAATTATGGTTAATCGGTACTAATCGTATGAGGATGCTCTAAAGACATGAGAGTCCCTTGGCATAAGCGAATTTGATGTGAACAATATTTTCAACACTGTGAACAATGCATTGATCAAATGATAAATAATATTAGTCAATTGTGATTATTATTTTATAATATAATGTTTTTAGCCCTAAACCCCAAATTCAGGGGTTAAGGCGGGTTATTATAGATCAGTCGACTAAAGGATTTGATCAATCAGTTGATGGCACTATAGTAGCAAATAGAATATTTGGAACTCAACTGATGGTCATCGGTCGCTTAATGAACACTAACTATCAACTATTAGCACTGTTATAGCAAATAAAATGTTTCTAGGTTAGCTATAGCATGACTGATTGGGCATCAGTCGATTGATAAATAATAATAGTCAACTACTGGTAGTTAAAACTGAGTTGTTAAGAGACGTCTATAGGTGTAACGATCTAATTCAATGAAGCAATCCATTAATATATAGTGACGTGCAATTGACTGATAAGAAGAAATCAATCCCGATCTAAAGATTATAAAAGAAGGGTTTTATGGAGGTTTTCACCATCAATTCTTAAACGTTTTTAGAGGATAGTACTGCTACATTTCCAGACCTCAGAAGGCATTCTAAAACAATCACAAAGCACTCAAAGCAAAATTCCATTCATGCAAATTATTTCATTTAAATAGTTCACATTTGTATTTAAATCTTTGTTTTATTTTTATATTGCTTGTATTGTAGAGTTTTCTCCACATTCGAAAGGTATCCTCCAAGGAAAAAGCTAGTGGTGATTTCACAAGTGTGGTAAGCGGTGGAGTCGGAATCAAGATTTTCAAATCATGTTAAATTGATTTATCTTTATGCTTGTATTTTCTTTTGTGTTATTTGTTTTTGTTTCCGCTACAAATTGGCATGTTGTAAACAAGCACATGATCAATAACAAATAAAATCGCAAATCTTTATTCACCCGCCCTCCAGAGAGATGTCAACGGTCCCTATATTAATTAGCAACACAAATGAGTTAGCTGATGAGATTAGAGGGTGTGAATAGATGGTGTACATTTTGTGGTGTGTAGGAAAAGACACAAAATCACATCATGTCTAGACTTTCAATTAGCTTTGGATGCAAATCATATGGTAGCTACTGATGACACATGTGATGGCTACACATCGAAGGATACTGTGGATCTTCAAAAGGCATGGCAATTGCACCATTTGGTGGTTGCAAGCTCGGCACCTTATAAGTCATCCATGATCCACTATGTAGGGTCAGCAAGGTACTATAGTATGTTTGATGGTGACCTTTTACATGCAGAGTTGGTATTTTTTAAAAAAATACAAACACATGTATATCATACGTTGGATATCTCCTCATATCTAATATTTCATAGTGATACATATTATAATAAACAGATCTCAAAAATAATGTAATGGTCAAAATTAATATAAGGTGAGGGTCGAAGTTAAAGTAGGAGAGCACCTCCCAGATGATTTTATTGGTCGCCCCACATTAAAATTTTAGGGTCCTACCCAAGTGACTACCAAGTAGGATGCTCGAATAAAATCGATTAGATGTAAAGCTGGTCAAATATAAGAACTATAGTATTTTATTCTGAAAGTCGGGAAATAATATATCTGATTGGTCGAGTAGTTGACCGAGTGCAAGGGAGCCTGACCAGGTGAAAATCTGACCAAGCTCTAAGTGCATAGACCTTATAAAAGTCTTAATATAAGATCAGCCGGATGAAAGCGATCGAATATAAGACTACCGGACAGGTTTAAAGACACTTGGTCTTATAAAAGTCTTAGTATAAGATCGGCTAGATGAAGGCCGATCAAACACAAGGCTGTTCATATATGTCCGACCAGGTAAAGACCGGGCAGGCGGAAAGACACTTGGCCCTATAAAAGTCTTAGTATAAGATCAGCAGGATGAAGACCGGTCGAACATAAGACTATCTGTGTATGCCCGGTCGGATAAAGACCAAGCGGGGTTTAAGACACTTGGCCTTATAAAAGTCTTAGTATAAGATCGGCCCGATGAAGGCTGATCGAATACAAGGTTGTTTATGTACACCCGGCCGGATAAAGACCGGGCGGACATAAAGACACTTGGCCCTATAAAAGTCTTAGTATAAGATCAGCAGGATGAAGGTCGATCGAGCACAAGGTTGTCTGTGTACGTCCGACCGGGTAAAGACCAAGCAGGATTAGGGATACTTGGCCTTATAAAGTTCTTAGTATAAGGTTGGTCGGATAAAAGCCGGTCGAGCATAAGGATATCCATGTACGCTCGGCTGGACAAAGACCGGACGAACTTAAAGACACTTATCCTTAGGAAACTCGACATATCCGCTCAATCGAGTACAGGTCTACCAAGTTTAAATTACTTAATGTCACATTATCTTTAAAATAAAGTTCTAATATACATAATTTATCATATGACTTCTTGAATGAAGTTTTGACATACTGTGAGCACTATATTAGTCTCTGAACATATCTTTGCAGTATTTAACATTTGACAGAATAGATTGATACAATGGCGAGCAATAGGTCGAGATAATATGATAGAATACAATGACAAGCAATATGGCCAGCCTTGCGGACTAGTCGAGAATTATTTAGCAGACAAATAGCCGACGACATTTTAACAGCCTGGCATAATTATCGAAGAATATTCCTTTGGAAGCTCCTCTGGAATCTATCTGGTTTCCTATTGATGATTTATCTATAACAACTTCAGAAAAGGTTTAAATTATAAACGACAAAAGATGTACATCTGTGAATATATATAAAAAACTCCTCGGAAGTTGTTTGAGGAACTACCTAACAAACTCTGACGCATAAAGTCACCTCATGGTTACGGAGATCATGAGAAATGGTATAAAAAGAGGTCCTCTCCATTGGCAAAGTATGCAGTTTTCGCATCTGAGACCTTCATTCGCATATCCACTACTGTTCTTCTTGCTGGATACTGACTTGAGCGTCGGAGGGTCTTGTCAGGGATCTCTTCTCTGGTCTTTGGTGATTAATGTTTCATTGGATCGTCTGATTGTGTGCAGGATCTTTGAAGAGCTTCGTCACAGATCGAAGAGTTAATTAACTATTCGTCAATAAATCATCCACCTAAGTCAGCATATCATTTTCTTATCCTTTAGACAATATCTGGCCCCAAGACGCAGCACAGACGGTGGATACATGGTATTTCTGATGTAATGACCAAGGATCGATTTTCAAAAATTGACATGTACCTCTCTTCATATCCATGAGACAGGGGAACTATTAATATATCATATTTATATTTTAGACTAGATTTGTCAGACATGACATCAGCATGTATCTTTGGTCACTTATATATATATATATATATATATATATGTTTTGATGATATACGTATTTATCTTTCGTTTTAAAAAATATATAGTGAGAAAAGACAAATGCAAAAGTATGGAGTATTACTAGAGAGAGAATGATTTGTGTACTTCGGTATTTTGCGGATGAGGAGAGAATACATGTATGGATGGTGCCCATGATCTCCCGAGAGTCTAGGACCATTTATCTATTTTAGTTTTGGGATGGATTGACAGGGTGCTGGGATGAGCATATTCATCTTTTTGTCATCATTTATCTATTTTAGCCGCTAATCTCGGCATAACTGCCTTTTAGTTATGGCGAGCATTATGATAATGTTAGTTACTCAGTTATTATAGACTAGGATTGTGGAGGGACCACCTTCGAGATTGTGGCTACGTTAGTTTGGTCACGATAGATTTGGCCTAGGTAGACCTACCAATAAGTGTTGGGAGCCCAATAAGCCCATGCCACTGAACTCGAATAATTGAGCTAAGTATAGAACCCAGAAGAACCCCGGGTACTAGGGAGCTTGAAGAGTTTAAGAAGTCACCTTTCATAGTTTAGACCGAACTATTGGGAGAACTTGGGAAACACATTAGATGGGGAGCTTGGGTAAACTGACTTGGATGGGGAGTTTTGGAGACCAAGACCAAGCTGTATGGGGAGCTTAGGAGATTCTCTAGATATGAATCGCATGAGAAACTTAGATGACCAAGTTGTTTAGGGAGCATGGGGGGCCAAGCTCATCCTTATTATAACTAAAGACGTCCTACAAATTGTTGTGGAGTTGGGGACCTCTTAGAAGAGGTTGGACTCCTAGTTCTAGTCTTTGTATATCTAAATAAGAGTATTAATTTGAAACGAAGTGACTTATCCACCTAGAGTGGAGGTTAGGGCATCTCCAACGGTGGAGAAGATTTTTGGCTTTTTTTTTTGTGACCTCCATCAAAAATGAAGAGACTAATCACATCTCCAATGGAGATTTTTTTTCAACGTTTTTTGAGATTTCTCTTTCCTATATGCATCATAAAAATTAAGAAGTTGGTTTGAAAAATTGGAATATAACTTTTTAGTCTCTTTCTTCATTTTTTTGTGTGGGCCACAAGAAAAGCCAAAAAGCCTTCCTACCATTGGAGATGCCATAAAGAAGTTAGGTTTGAGAAGTCGAATCAACTTTTTGATGACACATAGGAAAAAAAAATCTAGAAAAAAATTGGAAAAAACTCCGTTGGAGATGTTATCATGGATGTCACTAAGAAAAGGTGGAACATGATCAATGACGGAGTTAGCCCACGTAATCTACTCGGGCTGATTTCAGATTGTGAGCAATGACTGTCGATCTCGACGTCATCGCTCCGGGCTAATTCCTCTTTCTATTATATTTTTTATTTGTTTTCCACTTTAATTTCGAGACTCGATGTCGTCGACCTCTGGGCTAGAGCCGGGTAAGTTATAGCCTGACTCAGGTCTTGAACATTATAACTATATTAATTAAATATAAGTTAGTATCATGGATGTCTTTAGGAAAAGGTGGAGCATGAACAACTTAATTAATTAAATTTAATCAAATTCAAACAACTTGTAAATAAAATCAAGAGAAAAAAAAAATCATTTTAAGAATGAACGAATAATTAGTCTTATTCATTCATAACCAAAAAAAACATGTAAAATAATTTAAAATATTTTATTTAGTTATTCGCTCATTCCTCAAATTTTTATTATAGTCTTAATCACTTATTCAATTAATGAGTCATCCAATGCATACCTTAAATTAATTTAAAATGTGAAGTCGCTAAATAAGTCAGAAGCTATGCCTACCATTACTTAACTCTAGACAAATTAGACACATTGAGCTATTTTTAAATGGCCTAAAGATCGAACTTGGACTTGTTTTTAAATCATATTTCACTAGGAAAACATAGACCATCTTAATTAGACTTGCAAGCTAAAGTTGGCATTTTTTTTAATAATTCCAAATAAAATATTATTATTAAATACTTATATTGAATAATGATAATATTTCAAAAAAAAATATCATTATTATTAAATGTTTATATAGTTAGTAATATGTTTTATAAATATGTATATATTTGATTAAAATAAAATAAAATAACCTTGTTACGAGCCTAGGTCAAGTCAAACACCGATGCCATTGTTTTAGGCCCACGCTAGGCTTGGACCGTTTGACGTGAACGGTGGAATATCTGGGCCGGCCCATTGATACTCTTAAAATTTAAGATGTGTAACGGCGAAGGGACAGAGGAGTGAGAGAGGCGTAGCTATGTTTCGCTTCGCCCTAAATCGCCCACTGGTCGTGAGGCGAAGCAAAAAACCATTGCCGACGCCGAGGAGCCTTCCATTCAATCCACCTAACAGTCCACAGATCCTCCCCTTGTGCACCTGCTCGGTTTCCTCCCGAGACAGCTCCGATGTTGACGACCTGCCACGCGAGATCTCCGCCCTCCTCTCCGGCTCCGCAAACTGGAAGGCCGTCATGGTCGCCTCCAACATCCCTCGTCGTCTCTCCCCTTCCGCCGTGTCCGCCTTCTTCACCGAGCGGAGTCGCGGTCAGATGCTCAATCCCAAATGCCTTTTGGACTTTTTCTACTGGTCGGGATCGCAGATGGATTCCCCTCACGCCTTGGACTCCTTCGCCTCGCTTACCATCAGGCTGTGCAACTCTGGGCTTTTCCCCCAGGCCAATGGACTCCTCGAGCGGATGATCAAGATCTATCCCTCTCCGGCTGCAGTCTTGGGGTCTATCTATGGGAGTTTTTCTCGAGATGCGCAGTCTAATCCAGTTGTGTTCAGCGTTCTGGTTGATACTTACAAGAAGATCGGAATGTTGAGGGAAGCTGCCGAAGTAGCCTTGTCAATGAAAGGTGGCGCTTTTTCCCCAAATTTGAGATGCTGCAATGCGCTACTCAAGGATCTTCTGAGAACTAATTCGATGGATTTATTCTGGAAGGTGCACGATTTCATGACAAGGGCACAATTGGGTTGCGACCTCTACACTTATACTATTTTGATTGATGGCTATTGTAAGTCAGGCAATGTTGACGCTGCTAAAAATATTTTCATGGAGATGGAGCAGAAATCATGTGCCCCAACTGCGGTTACATACAACACGTTGATCTCTGGTTTCTGTAGAGTTGGGGCCCTTGAGGATGCTTTTCAGTTGAAGGAGGCAATGGTGAAGAAAGGCTTGGTTGCTGATAATTATACTTATGGTGTTCTCCTGAATGGTTTATGCAAAAATGGTCGGTCGCAAGAAGCAAGAAAGTTGTTTGATGAGATGTTAGTGATTGGAATAAACCCTTCTATTGTTGTGTACTCTACCTTGATTGATGGTCTTGTTAGAGAAAGTAAAATAGATGAGGCCTTCGGAGTAAAGGATGAGATGGTAAAAGTAGGAATGCAGCCTAATATGGTTACCTACAATTGTCTCATTCGTGGGGTATGTAGAGCAGGAAATATGTACAAGGCCCATGAACTTTTAGATGAAATGGCTCGTATAGGATTGAAGCCAGATGCACGGACATACAATGTAGTCATAGAAGGGTTCTTCAAGGTGCATAATTCCCAAGCAGCACTGAGAATATTTGAATTGATGAAAAATGGGAAAGTCTTACCTAATCTGTATACCTACAGCGTGATGGTAAATGGGTTTTGTAGTTGTGGAGAATCTAGGCAGGCAGAGGCTTTGCTGATGGAAATGCTTGCTAATGGTTTGGAACCTAATGCTGTCATTTATTCCACTCTCATTGCGGGTCAGTGCCGGGAAGACAGAACAGCAGAGGCATGCCAGACTATGGATAAGATGGCTGATAGTAATGTTCAGCCCGATACATTTTGTTACAATACACTGATAATTGGCTTATGCAAGGCAGGACATGTTGAAATTGCAAGAAAATACTTCAATCAAATGCAAGAACGAGGGTTGTCTCCAAATACATTCACATACGCAGCTCTCATTGATGGACTCAGCAAATCTGGTGATATGCATGGGGCAGATGAGCTTTACCAGCAGATGGCTTCTCAAGGAGTAAAACCAAATGATACCATTTTAACGGCCCTTGTTGATGGGTATTGCAACTCTGAAAATGTCACCAAAGCATTCTCCACCTTCCACTCCATGTTAGGAAAAAGTTTCTCTCCAGATGTGAGAATATACACGGTGTTTATCCATAGCCTCGCAAAGTATGGGAAGATGCAAGAGGCTTTCCAAGCCTTCTCAGAGCTTCAGGAGAAAGGTTTGATCCCTGATGTGTACACTTTTAGTTCACTTTTATTTGGGCTTTGCAAATCAGGTGACATGGCCAGGGCTGTAGAAATCCATGATGAAATGTGTGCTAGAGGTGTTGAGCCAACAGTTGTTACCTACAATACCTTAATTGATGGCTTTTGCAAGTCTGGTAATATTGAAAGTGCCGAAAAATATTTCAGGACCATCTCTGAGAAGGGTTTGGTACCAACTAATGTGACGTACAGTATGATGATTGATGCAAATTGCAAAGGTGGAAACATGTCTGAAGCCCATCTATTGTATAATGAAATGGTTTCCAAGGGAATTGTTCCTGATAAGTTTGTTTTGGATGCTCTCAACTCTGGCTGCAAAGCGGCAGATAATTGAAAGACTGTTTTTCTTCAATGATACCATTGCCATGAGGCTACCTGACGGTTTGTTCATTCATGAGCTTGGCGTGTCGGTAAAGAGGAAGTAACTAGGTTTTTGTAGCAGTGTTGGACAAAGAGGTTTATGGCTGCTGCTGTGCGGACGCACAGCGGGGACTGATAATTATGCTGAGAAAGAATGTTTGCAAGGGGTATGCCAACTATTTTTGCCAGATACTTTCATCTAGAGATATCAATCATCAATGAATATCATTGAATCAAAAAAGATCAGTTGCATGAGTATTGTTTAAATTGTAGTAAAATTCACCTTAAACGGCTTTTACTGTACATTCCAAATTATATAAAAAGGGATAAATTATGGATCAATTTATAGCATGAGCATTATTTAAAAAAGATAAATCCGTTATCTTAACAGCCCTCCTAGTATCGATCCCACGAATATGAAAAGAGGTAAATATAAATATACAAATTATAAGTGTATGATAAGATAAATTTTAAATTGTGAGTTCTTAAAAATCGATCTTTGATTATTACGTTAAAAATATTATATGTTCATCATTTGCATTACGTCTTAGGGGCGCATGAGCATTGTTTAAAGAAATAATAAGGGATGGTTTACTTCCATCATACATGCAAAGTCAGGGTCCCATCATTATATTTGAAAAAAATCAAAAGGGAGCAAGAGTTGAACATCATTATATTTGTAAGACGCCTGAGCATTGTTTAAAGAAATAATAAGGGATGGTTTACTTCCATCATACATGCAAAGTCAGGGTCCCATCATTATATTTGAAAAAAATCAAAAGGGAGCAAGAGTTGAACATCATTATATTTGAATCAAAACTAGAGTCGACAATGGATCAAATTTAAATTAGATTTTATATCTTTTGTTCCAATTCTCATTTATTATATTCATCTCTATTCTCATCAAATTTTTAATTCTCATTCTCATTTCATATCGGATATTCATCCTCATACTTATACTCATCAAAGAATTAGATATAATAATTTTTTGTATTTCATCAATTACTATCATTCAACAAATATAAATTAGAATTAATATCATATCCAAAAAAATATATAATTAAAAAAAATAGTTTAAACATCTACAACATATTCCTAATTTAATCATATTCAATAAAATAAATTAAACATTAATAAAAAATAATTAGTGAGTTTTAAACAAACTTTTATATATATATATATATATAGTGCTCGATTTTTGTCCGTGGCTCTCAAAAACATTTGAGCATCATGCATACTCAGTCGAGCATGTGATCAGACATTATATATATATATATATATATATACACGCTAGGGTTTAATATTGAGTTTCCAAAGAGAGAGCATGATTTAACAGCAGATCAATTATCGTGGTTAAGTGTGATTGCTCAGAATGTAAAAGATGACCAAGTTGTTTATTTCTTATATAACAAGTGTGTTTGTTATGATCTAAAGTTACTATATGCCTAGGTTGTAGGGCAAGATCAAGATACTCAAGTTGTCTAGATGTTGTAGAACTTGTACACATATACAGGTAACCAAGTCGTTGGCTCTTATACCAAATTGTTCTTCAAATTGTTTTTTTTTTTTTTAAGCTGGTTGTAGGGTCATAGTTAGTTGTAGGTTCTAAGCCTTTAGATAGTTGTAAGTTCTAAGCCTTTAGGTAGTGGTTTAGTCTTCCTAGATCACACCAATGAGCCTCACTTAGTAGAGAACCTCTAGAACTTTTATATAATTCTTGGTTTCTTACCCCAGCTTCTTCAGGTCTTACTTTAGCCTTCAAGTTATTTTTGTCTTACTTAGCCAGCACAGGATTTACAAAACCAAGGATATATAGTTCTGTCTTCTCTCTTAACTAGTTACGGATCTGATGAGATGCCAATAAAGACTGAGGACTATTGATCTAAGAACAACTAAACCAAACCCTGAGGCTTAGAAGCAAAGATTTACTCAGCCATAAAAGTTTACACTAGCTTACAGAAAAGCTGATAATACAAACTTATGATGCAAACTAACTATACTTACAAAGTTTATGTAGGGAGTACAAACTACAAACCAAGAAAGAAAGAGTAGCTGAGAGGGGCAAGTGCAAGCTCTTGGATTTTTTTTTTTTTTTTTTGATACCTCTTGTTGTGCAAAGAGGCTTTATATTTATAGTAGAGAAGAGGAGATAGAAGAGAGAGGAGGCAGATAAAGTCTACCGCTTCTGGTGTTGTATGCACCCCTCCTGCTGAATGCTGCAATCCCACTTCTTCTTCCCCTTGTCCTTGTAAACCTAGCTTTTCTTTCTCAGTATTTGGTCAACTCAAATTAAAACCAAAGGTTACGCTTTCCCTGTAGGAAAACTAGAAATACTTTGCTCTTGGAGCCCTGAAGAAGATATAGACGTTTTTGATTTTACCTCTGAACTAGATAATTATTATCAGGATTGTTTTACACCGTCATATCTAAATAGTTTAATTAATACAAAAGACACATTAGATGTTATCATTTCTAGACTAAAAAAAATAAAAATTCTTAGAGAAAATCCTACTAAATATTAAGAAAAAAACAAAGTCTACTATAAATTAAATATCATTAATCTTGACTTAACCATTAAAGCACAAGACTTGAAATACTCCAATTGGGAAATAGAAGAATGCAAAATACATATTACTCAACTGCTGACATTAAAAGTTATACAAAGATCAAATTCTAGACATAGAAGTCCTGCATTTATAGTAAACAAAGGAGCTGAGCAGAAAAGAGGACAATCTAGAATGATTTTTAACTATAAAAGACTAAATGATAATTGTCATGAAGATGAGTATAAAATCTCAGATAAAGATCAATTGATCAATAAAATCCAAAAATCTAAATGGTACTCAAAATTTGACATGAAATCAATGTCTTGGCAAGTGAAAATACATCCAGAATCAATTCCTTGGGCAACTTTTTCCGGCCCTGAAAGACATTGTGAATGGTTAGCCATACCATTTGGATTAAAGGTAGCCCCTCAAGTCTTTCAAAGAAAAATGGATGACATATTTAGACCTGTAGAGAAGAGAAGGAGCTAAAAGAGAGAGGTGACAGATAAGGTCTGCCTCTTCTGGTGTTATATGAGCTCAGGGCTTACGTTATTAAGTTGTTGATGTCATTGCATCTATCATGAAGGCAGTAAGTGGTTGCTGACATCATTGCTTCCGTCAGGTGTCAGATTTCCATCATATTGATTAAGTTTGTTTCTTCTAGTGCGCCCATTGATGGTGGTATCATGGAAGTAGAGGTTACGAAAGGCGTAGTTTTTTTATTTTCTAACCATGCCAAATTCTTCTTGTGATAAAATTGGCATAAGTTTTGATGTTGAATCATATAGGAGAACGAGAAATGTACTGTCCCACATAATTTTGGCCAGTATATTTTTTCTGTGAAGGTTTCTTCGGCCAAATTATATTCATTTGGATCTTGATATGTATCTCATAACCAGGAGCTTCCATGGAGAGAAGTCCTCTAATGTTTTAATTGTTTTGCTAACGACTTCAGAGAAAGTCATTCTTATCTGGATGAGAGAGATAGTCTTCAAAAGGAAGTACTTGCACATTATGTCCATGCACATCAAGTTTAATTACATGTCTGGCTAGTTCAGTTTGAGTAGGGAGCCATTCAGGAGGCGTACTGTCAAAAGTAGCTACAATCACAGTTTCTTTTTCTTCAAGCAAGTGTTGGATGCATCTTCCAAGTATACTTGGTAATAAGGGTATTGAGTCTAAGTCTTGGATCCATACTTGATGTAAAAGGTCATAAGTCATAAGTGATTCTGGAGTAATAAGTCTTCCTCTGTAATTTTTCGTTTGGAACTTTTCCAGATGTAAATTAGCTTGACGGATAGAATACAAAAGTTGGCAGGTACAACCCAAGTTTGTAGGTTCACCTTTCGAACATTGAGGAAAAGTTTTTGTATAGGGAGTTTTTTCAGAGTATTCTTCAGTACAAGTAATCATTATCCCTGGAGTAGGATTTTGATAAAATCAATTTAAAGCATCTAAGAGTTCTAAGAAAGTTTTATATGAAGAAGTATCTCCTAATGTGCGGAGATATAAAATGATGTCTTCTGGAAGGGCTTTCAGTGAGAAGAGATTATCTTTCTTCTTATGACCCTGTGGTAGTTCTAATGACTGATATTGAAGTGGTCGAAGTGGTACAGAAAGAAGATCTGTATCATGTCTTGTTAGGCTAGTATTGTTGGAAGAAGTTGCTGCTAGTAAATAAGTTTTATCTTCTTTTACTTTTTTATCTAAATGCAAAACCCAATCAAGAGTAAAGGCATTCAACTTTATGGAAACTTTTAGTATATCACGGGCCGATTGAAAGCCTAGCAAGCACCACTGTGTGTATATATGCTCGATCGGACAGAATCCTACCGAGCGTAAGGGCACTCAGCCTTATAAAGTTCATAAACATTCTCGACCGAAACATGCTTAGCAGAAGGTATTCTTAATATATACACGACCGGCTTGAACGATCGATCGAGACATGTTTAACAGAAGTATATAAGTATGACAGCCTGGCAAACTTGACGGGAAATATCTTCTAAAAGCTTCTTCAATTATAATGATGTCACAAATAACAAAAGAGGTACATCTGGGATACAAAAAAATTCTTTAAAAAAATTATTGTACAAAGCTTAGGAGATGACTGACTTCATCTCCTAATAAACTCTAACAAACCGGGGACCACTTCATGACTACAGATGTTACATGAGGTAGTATAAAAAGGGAGATCTTCTTCGTTGGCAAGGTACGCAAGTTCTAGCATCTAAACTTTGTTTCAAAGTACTTCAGTTACTGTTCTTCTTCTTCTTCCACCCTTGAGAGAGAAATTAACTTGAGCGTCGAAGGGCCTAGCCAGAGATCCCCACTCCGATCTTAGGTCACTAACGCTTTGTTGATTTATCTCACTGTGCGTAGGCTCGTGGAGAGGTTCTTCTAGATCTTCAGGAGGCTATCTTCATCAAGGATCGTCGTTCATCGGAGTCAACGCACCACTTCACATATTTCAAACAGGATCAATATATATAGTTTTGATATGTTGCTCACCTCTCTTTCATGATATATAATTTTGATATGTTGCTCATCTCTTTTTCATGACTATGTTACTCGACTGAGTGAGTTGGAGCGCCCGAAAATTATTCTGGCTTCCCGTGAGTCGGATCACTTTCAACACCTTGACTAATTCAGTTGCGATAGTGAGATACACAACTTTAAAATTCTATATATACTAGTCATCATGCACACGCACTATGTGTGTAATATAATAAATGAATGCACGTAATATAATGCTAGTATGATTTATTCTATAAAAATCTTAATCCAAAAATAAAGTAGAAATTAAATTATTAATTATACCTTAAGTTATGTAATAAGAATGTCTTATATCACAATATGCAGAAGAGCTAAAATAGATGAATTGATGTGTTGTGATATAAAAAAGGATAAAGAGAAAGTTGTAACAAAATTTGGAGAGTGAGAGAGGAGAGAGTGATGAAGAATCGATGGGGATTGAGACGGCGAGAAGAAGCGATGCAAATAGTTAAAATTAAGTTATGTGTCTGTGATTTGAAAAGGTTGAGAAATTGAAATTACTAATAAATCTTAAAATTATTTTCGATATGAAAAGAAAAAAAAAATATTAACATAACTTAATTTTGGACTTCACCAAATCAATTGAGAGTTGATATATAGAGATCGGGTAGAATCCTACTTATATTTGATCCGAATATATATATATATATATATATATATATATATATATATAATTGTGTATTTGGATCAAATATAAGTAGGATTCTACCATATCTCTATACTTGATTATCCAAATATTCATACCTAATTATCATATTATTTAATCGGGTTAAAAAAATTCCTTCATACTCCCCTCTATTCGAGTAGGATATATGAAGAAATTGTCATCCCTATAAACAACTACTCGCTAGCATAAAATATGATACTCTTCATTAACTGAATCTAGTGCAATCTTCAAGTTCCTATGATAAGCCTCTTCAGTTCTTGAGAGTGGCCTAGCTATGCAGATGTATTTCAATATCTCCAAGAAATGCAAAATGTAATCAATAGAAGCACCACATTATATATTATAGGCTTTCTTTCATTGCTTTATGCCACACAAGAATAGCTGAACTCGGGATTTTTTAAGGCAGCCAGACAACACAAAAGCAATAATGATGGAAAAGCAAAGAATGATAAAATCTGAATAAGAGAGCTATGCATTTTATGTCGGATGATAATATGATATAGGAAGCACTACGTCAACTCAGTAGAAGAGCCAGCTAAGCCTAACATGTCAATAGGTTCTCTATAAGAACATCTCTAAGAAAGAACATCCCCACTACAACTCATATGTTTTATGAGAACATCTCCAACTCATATACTCTATGAGAACATTTCAACGAAAAACATTCCTATCACGACTCATGAGCTCTATGAGACTATCTCCAATTGAGAACATCCACGCTACGACTCATATACTCTAAAAGAACATCCCTGATCGAAAATATCCCTATTACGACTCATATGCTCTATGGAAACATCCCACCACGACTCATATGTTCTACGAGAACATCCCTGATCGAGAACATTATCGAAGATTAACATGGAAATTCAAACGCTTTAATTGAAATAAGGTAATGGTGAAGTCACTTTCAAATTTGAAAAGGTATTTGAGAGCTCATTTAGTAAGGCTATTTTATGTTCTTGCTAACGTGTACTAAATAGATTATTTGAGACATTCATGTCTTAGGGTGAAATGTAGAACATATATTCTTTTACTCATCCTAATTGGCGACCCTTGATTCTCGATCCACCTCTGAGAATATCACTTCTTACATGCAACAAGGATATCCTCAAAGGCATCAATGAAGGATCCCCAAGACTATGATAAGTTGTGATTATGAGATTTTTGCAGCTTGGTCTCTTCTAGACACAATTTCCACTCCATTGAATTGGATGGCATCCCTCAGGTGACGCTTGGATCATATTGTTGATTGTCAACATTCCAACACTTTAGTTGGTAAATAGCGATTTTCTTGAAAAGTAAGCATCAACAACGCAAATAACTGAGGTACAGAGAAAAACAACTCAAATAATCATTGTGGATATCAATTTCTAAAAAAAAAAAAAAAAAAAAAAAAAAAAGACATATGTTGATTCGGACACCTCACATAGTCAATCCCACAACTGTCTATAGAGAGATAAATTAAGAAATTGATCAGGTCATCACATGGGACGGTATTTCCATCGGCTTCGCCGAGAATCAACCCTTGCCCATTTCTACAAATCTACCGTGTAATGACCAACTCGGTTATGCCCTGAGGGCATCATTATGGCTATCAAGCCTAACAAATGGCCAGTCAAGCTTAAAATAATAGTAAGGGATAGTGAAGATCAGTAAAGAGGACAATATTGAAGATGAATGAGAACAATCAATACCATCCACATCCGAATTCAGGGAATTTGTTGACATCAAAGTCTAAATCTTTGTGCACTTGCAAGGTCAACAATCATCAAAAAGCCAGCCTAGCAAATGAAATCATCTAGCAATGATCAAGGTTCTAAAATTCACTAAGCACTAATCAGGCGCTACACCAGTGCCTAGCGCCTAGGCGGAGACTAGTCGCCGCTAGACAGATTCCACGGTATCAATATAAATTACATAATAAATCATATTTTATAATTCCCACACAGCAACATTAAATTTAAAATGAGTTCAAAATTACACAACTAATAAAATATCATAAATTTATTCTACTTCTTATTCTCCATAATTTTCAATAATTTGTTCTTCATTGGACACAAACTCAATATCATCACTAGAGACAAACTCAAGGTTACATTTCAATTTTTTTTAATTGGGCTTTAAATTTAAAAGCCCAAACTAAAATAAATCATGAAAATCCTGCATTATTTCCACGGCGTCTAGACGATTCGATCGATTAGTCAGCGCTGATTCAACTGATTAATCGACGTTTAGGGCCGCCTATTTCCGCCTATGCGCCAAGGCTGGCCGACTAATATGTTTTCGGTACGACTGGCTAGCACCTAGCGACCGCCTAGGCCGACTTTAGAATACTAGTAATGATGGGTAGAACCATCGTGCAGGGAACAGTCTTGCATTCAAGAGCCTATAGGGATGAGGTTGTTGGTCAAACCTTACAAAGCCCATAAATTATGGAGGTTTACGAGATGGAAATCAGGTTTGGTGATGAATTGTTTTTGTGAGATGGCAATGAAGTATGGATGCCATCTACTCCAGAAAGGAATGGGAGCCAAAACGGTTGGGAGAGAGAAGGTGACTGGCCACTCCAATCAAGTGACACCTACAACATTTTGTTAGCATTTGGGAAGTTGGTCACCTCACTAGTCCCGTCATACACCAAGTAGTATCTCCTAATATAAATACATTTCCCTCTACCTTTACGTAATTGGGGGATCTAAAAATTGCACATGATCATCAAGTGATGGTGCAACAAGGCTGTTGCTCCCGTGCATCACCAACCCCTCAAAACAAAAGTAAGAGAATGTATCTGTCTCAGCTATAAGTGAGTTCTAATCTCATTCCACACACATTATGTTATGACAACATGATGACCACCTCCCTGCTTGAATGACAAGGAAACTCCAGAGGCTTTGGTCTATGTAGATCCTCTTCCCAGCTTCAAGGATTTCCATGTTATTATGTAGATCTTCATCTCTATCATGCATGTGTGTCTTTGACATTGGAAACTCTGGAGGCTTGGTCACAATAATCCTCCTTAACCTATGAGGGGGCAAGAGTGTGGGTTGTTGAGTATGTTCATCCCTGGTTGAGGCTTATTAAAGAGGTCATTAGTTGAAATGGGCTGGAGGAAGAGGAAGTGAATAAGTGGCAAATCGTCTAAACTCAAACGAGGCATGTTGCACCCCCTCAAGTAGCTTTCACTTTCGATCCTCTTGCTGTGAGTCACAAATGTCAAAGATCCTATAACTAAATTTCATCTGCCACTATGCAATCCTATCATCCCAATCCAAACTTTGAACACTTCATTGTACGATTTGTTTGATACTGAGTGGAAACATTTGATTAAAGCAAGTTGGCTGACGGATGCAGTTCTTATGTTGTTTGGAAAAAAGAGAAAGCTACCATGTCATGTTTATAAGAACTAGAGTGGAAGGGTACAAGCATAGAGGCATGGTTTGGGTGCAAAATTGGATCCAATCAGGATTAGTTAGAGCATAAAGGATAGATCCAAGCCTTAGCCATGTTTGAAACATTAAAGAGGCAATACAACATTTGTATGGTATGCACCTACTTCCTAGCTAAGCTGAAGCAATGGTAGGAAATCCATTTCTTTTGACAAATCTTGAATTATGTTGGCATCTATATCAGATAACAAGACTCATTATATGCTTCTGATAATATGTGTCTATTGACCATCCAAAGCAACTCATAAATGATACCTGAATCATGATGTGATTTGTCTGTAGCTAAAAACTCATGCACTACTCCATTCAATTCGACGGAGGAGAATCCAGGCAACTTTTGTATATTCCAATCCAACATAGCTCCCCTAACCCTCTTCACATCACTCCATCTTGATGAAACAGCATATACATTTGAGAGCAAAACATGTACCCCACACTTCCTCGGTTCAAGTTCCACAATTCTTTCTGCGGCATATTCTGCCATATCAACGTTCCCATTAGCTCGGCAAGCAAAAAGCAATGATCGCCAAATTACTACATCAGGTCGAATTGGCATTTTCATAATGAACTCGTATGCTTTCTCCAAAAGGTTAGCACGCCCTAAAAGATCAACCATAGACCCATAATGCTCAATTTGAGGAATGAGTCCATAGTGATCTACCATTTGTCTAAAGTAATGGTATCCTTTGTCAACCAATCCTCCATGGTTACAAGCAGTTAAAACACCAAGGAATGTTATTTCATTTGGCATAATGCCATCCGAGAGTTCCATCCTTGAGAACAAATCCAATGCCTCTTGTGAATATCCATTGATTGCAAGACCAGATATCATCACTGTCCATGAAATTACATCTCTCTGAACTATTCCTTGAAAAACTTGTAAAGCTCTCTGAATGTCCCCACATTTTGAATACATGTCAATTAGAGCATTCTTCACTGAAAGGAGCTTCCCTATATTGTTCACATCACAGTACTTGTGGATATATCTTCCCTGTGCAAGCGCACCCAATTCTGCACATGAAGAAAGAACAGAAGCTAATGTAGGATCATCCGCTCTCACTCCCTCAATCTGCATATTTCTGAATAACTCAATTGACTCCCTGAACTGGCCTGACTGGACGCACCCTGAAATTATCGAAGTCCAACAAACAACATTCTTTTCAGGAATTCGATCAAACAACTTGCGAGCATCCTCCACGTAACCACACCTTGCATACATGTTGACCAATGACGAGCCCAAATAGCAGTTCAGATCAAAACCATATAGGACAATCAAATTATGAATCTGCCTTCCAGGGCCAATTGCTCCAATCTTCCCACAGCCAATCAAAGCACTAACTGGAGTAACTGCATCCATAGCAATTGATTTACTTACCATACTCCTAAAGACCATCAAACCTTCACGGCACATGCCGCTCTGCAAGTACCCCGAGATCAGACTATTCCAAGACACCACGTCTCGGGTGGAATCATCAGCCGAGTCAAAAACCAGCCTTGCGCTGGTGTTGAAGCCGCAGGCAAAGTACATATGGATCAGTGAGTTGAGAACGAAGGTGTGGCGTTCGAAACCAAGTTTCAGAGACAAAGAATGAATGTTTTCGCCCTCTCGAAGGAGGGCGAGGGAGGCGAGGGCTTTGAGAACGGCGGTGAAGGTGTAGTCATCGACTGGGAGGTCGGCTGCTCGCAGAAGATGGAAGAGAGGCACGGCGACGTCGAGGTTGGGGCTGCGGGAGAGGGAGTGGAGGAGAGAGTTCCAAAGATGGAGGTGAGTGCTGCCGAGGACTCCGGCGGCGAAAGCGTGGGCGAGGCATTGACGGAGGTGGCGAGGGGTGGAAAGGTTGACGGAGAAGAGAAGCGGAGGTTTGAGGGAGAAGTTAGGGTTTGGATTCGAGGCATGGGATTTGAATCTGAGAAAGAGGGACGGGAATTTGGGAAGCAGCGAGCGCATGAAATGAAGAAGAGCAGGGAAGGAAATGGGCGTCGGTTAGCTGCTTCCTCAAAAACTGATATCTTTGATTTTCTTTTCCTCCTAAAATTGCATTTATGTCATCATTTTATTTTTAGGCGGATAACGGGATTTTAGAATTGCTTGATTTAAACTACGAATTAATTTATTAAGTTGTCAATTTATATCCCTATAATTAGATCAGCTCAGAATAATATGGTATGTTTAGGTATAAAACAAAGGACAAAGGCATCTGTTTAATAAATTTTAAAATAGAAATACCTTTTAATGGATAAAAGGATGTTCAATAATGATGGCCATTGGATAATTTCAATTTGACTATAATTTATTAGGAGATTGACGATAAAAAAAATAATATATCAATAGCCATACTGTTGCAAAATAAATTATTTAACCATTTTATTAAAAACATAAATATTTGACATGGCTATTTCAATCTCTATCATCACTACTTGTAAACCTCAGTGAATCTAAAAAGTTTCATAATATAACATGCACATTTACTCCGAAATATCCTCTTACAAATCAAAATAAAGTTGCCTACAATATACATTAGAACCAGCTTTATGTGTTTTATATATATATATATATATATATATTTATTTTGATATGTAACATCCTTTATATCCGCACATCTCATGAGCACTTTAAAAAAAAATATTTTAATTTTTTTTATATACTTAATATTATAACTCATCCTCATAAATCTTAAAAGTAAAATTTAATTGGGATAACTGTATATATACACACCTGCATTCTTTGTCAAATTCTTATTCTTATTAAGAAAATATAATCTTAATATGTATTTATATACAACTATGATCTATAAATTATAACCAATAATAAAAATATCTCATCATAACAAACACTTTATTTAAATAAATAAATATTACTCAAAGTAAAATGATGTCTAGTCTTAATTGAGCATACCCAATCTAAGTCGTTGTCCCGAATAAATCATCAATACAGACCTAAGATCAGATTAAATGTACTCTGGTAACTCCTTAATGTAACTACTAGGGGAGGTAATTTTGTGCAGCTCCAACACATTCCAGCAATACCCATATGGAATTCTTTGTTGGAATCTTCTCTAGCTAGACCATGGAATTTCTGTAAAACGTGTATGATATCGGATCTCATCTCGAAGTCCACCTCTAGCTCTAGATATTGAATACACAAAGATCGATTTCACGGGTCATTCGAGTTGATATATGATGAGTGTTGTCATAATAAGATCACAAGGTTGATCCTCGGGACAGTTGGAGAATAAATCTTCTATCCCTATATTACACCTTGTCCGTCACATGCTCGCTCGGATGCTGTGATTTACCTCCCTCATAATGGCCTTAGGTCGGGTACGACAAGAACGCTGGGGTGAGCGTTTCATCTTTTGCCATAATGAATACACAAAGATCGATTACTCACTCGTGTTGTATGAAATATCCTGTCAATCTCTAGACCAAATTCAAGCAAATTATCACAAGAATTCTTCGTCTCACACTGCGCACAACAAACAAGATCAGAAGGCACCAAGAACAAAAAAACAAACCAGAAATTATTGAACAATCTAAAAATTAACGATCATCATCTTATTCCCTGATAATAACGTCAAAATTGATAAGACTATTTTTATAATAAGATTACAACATAAACCGAACCTCACTATATTAATATAACATAGAAGTATGGCCCAGATCGTTTCTCAAGGAACCTGATGATGGATATTAATCTATAGAAAGTTTTCGTGGGGTTTTGGGGTTCGACTAAATGCTAAGATCAATTCAAGGGCACCGAATGCAATTAATAAAAACCCAAGCACTCAACTACGATCATGACAAAGGGGTAATGAAATTAACCTATGATTGCAACAAAATCATAGAGAACTGCATCACAATTAACTTGAAACACATAAAACATTGCAAGAATTCAGTCAAGAGTAAATTGCATGACAAAAGTAAAATCAATGTAAAAGGCATTTCAACAAACATCATGTAAGTAAGAATGAAGATAAGTACCAAAACTTGAATGTAAACAAACTTAATCCAGGGAAATCCAACAAACTCCAACAAATGACAAGAGCACTACGAACTAAAAATTGAATGATGGATCGATTCGTGGTTTTGCGGAAGAAAGGCCTTGCGGGGTATGCTGGAAGAGATTGTGACCCTAAGCATACCCGACCATGGTTCGAAATCGACGGTTCCTAAAACGTCGACCCTTAATCTTAACCATCCAAGACAGTTACAGTTCATAATTTTGAGCCGCCAGTGCATAGTGTTCGATCGAGATATATGTAGGGGGGTGAATCATGTGATTTTTGAAAACTTATTTTTACTTTTTAAAACTAAAAGTGAAGTACGCAGCGGAAAAAGAGTTTAGAAAGCGAAGTAGAAAAGGAGGCAAGAAAGCACGTGTTCGATTTTACTTGGTTCGGAGCCTTCGACGACTCTTATTCTAAGGCTCAGGCCTCGTGGACTTATTAATAAGTAATCCATTAAAATACCTCTTCTGGTACATCCGGAAGAGGGAATCGAATACAAATAGAAAGAATAGAAAAGTATAACAAGCTACATTTTCCTTTATGCAGAATTAAGTATAACAAAATAGTTGTGTTACCGACAAGTAAGAATTGAAGTCCAAATACTTGTTTGTCGATGTCGGTCTGTCGTCTGCGATCGGAAATCCTTGGAATGGTTGTCAAGCACAGGAGCTTTACAGCACAGCAGGAGGACGAAGTAGCAACACTCATAAGCCCAAAGGATCGTGTGGAAGCTCGTATAGAAGTTGTTGTTGAAGCTTAGGTCAAGATACCCTTATAAGGGTACGGTTGTGGAAGGCGCCTTCAAAGGCCTTGAAGGCACCTCCGACCCGGAAAATTCAATCCCAAACAACCTAGCTCTTATCTATAATGAAGTTCAAACTTTATCCTGTGGAAGGCACTTTCCATGTACTGAAGGCGCCTTCTATGAACAGTGTCAAGGTACCTTCAATACTTGAAGGCGTCTTCCATCCCTTGAAAGGCGGCTTGGGTACTATTCACCTGAGACTTTTGGTGCTTTTCTTGCCCTGCAAAGTGTGTTAGTGTAATAAACAAGATAATGACCTGCAAGACAAGTGTTAGCACAATAATACTAAGTAGTAATGAGACCATGTCTCCCCTGAGATCAGGATCTAGTCGAGATCTCAGTTTAGAAATCCAAAATGAACCTAAACTGGACCGACGCCTACTGTCCCTCAACTGGGACGCGTCCTCACCGAGTCACTCTCCTCCAGTGATTTACCTTTACTTACCAACGTGCAGTCGATTGACTAGCCTCTTGATCTACCAGGTCTTCATGTCAGCTATCCGGTCCGTAGACCTAACTAGACTTCTGCAGGCTGTCAAGTCCCACGAACCCAATCGAACTTTCTGTCAGAACTCAGATCGGCCCGTTGACCCATCTGGTCTTCACACCAACTATTCGGTCCCGCGAGCCTAGTTGGATTTCTGCTTGGTGGCAGGTCCTTTAGACCATCCATTCCTACACACTTGGTAAAGTAATCAGATCACAAACACATCTAACTTAACTCACTTGTCATTCATCAAAATCTGAGTTAGATAATTATTACAAACTGCACTAGCACATAGTTCGCAACAGTTTGATATTATTATTTTTAAAAATAATAAAATATATAAATTTGTATATATAAAAATCAATAGTTGGAACTAGCCCGTTTACCCAGTTATGAATCTGGATCAAGTGTGTGTGTGTGTGTGTGTGTGTGTGTGTGTGTATAGCTAGGCCGATTACAGTTCAGGCTTGGCTAGCTTGGTCAAAGGCTAACCAACTTGTTGACCCGATTACAAGCTCGGGTTGGGTCCAATTCATATCCAACCTTTGGGTAGGTCTAACCCCAAGTCTCTCCGATGTCGAGAGGGCAGTGGAATGGATCATTAAGCTTCGAGACCACAAAGCTTATGGATGAAGGGGAGCTTCTAGTAACCAGGTCGAGCTCGTGGAAGAGTTGGATGCGGGATGGACTCTCTCTTTCCAACCAGAGAAAGAGAGGTAGACATCAGAGCTATATAGGAAGATCGTCGGAGGTCCTTCCTTTGATGGAGATGAAGTGTGGTGGAGATGGAGGAGGGATGGAGATGAGATGAAGGCTAAGTGAGAGGTCCCTGGGTTGAACTAGCCTCTTTCATTTTTATAGTCACCTCTTGAACCAACCTTAGGTTAAGCCAACTCCCCAATCTTGAGTCGCCTCAATTCGTACCACGGTCATGCCCTTAGACATAGACAGGTCATGTTGGCCGCTATGGATGGTGACACGGTCGTGCCCAAGGGCACGGCCAGGTCGTGTCTCATTCTGTGGTGGTCAGTTTGGCTGCTACTCGGAGAAAGCGATAGGGGGCACAACTTGGCCGTGCTATTGGGCAAGGCTCGGTCATGCTAGGGGGCACGACCAAGCATGTCCCTTGCTAGAAATACTCCCTCGAACTGTTGATGCACTCCTTGATTCCCCTACAAGACACAACACACTCAAAATTCAGAAAATATGTATCATTTTGACAAGAAATTGAAATAAAGTTTAAAATAAACCCTTGCTTGTAAAAAAAAATAAAGACAACTTTAAACATACGAGAGGATTAAAATTGTCAAGTAAAAACACAAAATAATACGTCAAATTGCTAGTTATCAGCCATTCATGGTATCAATCAATCAACTTCCGCAGTCAACACAGTTGATTGATCCCACGTCACGAATTTGGACTCACTCAAATTTGGTATTTGCATTCTCCTTGTGTAATAGTCGACTATTACCTTAATATCAGCTGACTTAGACACCATAATTAAACCCCTCTATGGATCAAATCCGCCTAGCTCTGAAACTACCCTTGTCCCACGATTATATGATCTCGAAGATCTCAAGTTAGAAACATACTTAATGCCAGAAGGCCTATAAGCCAACGCTCACATGCTTGGAGCTGCATCACCATGTCTTCCTCTTCTTGGAGTCTCACCACTCCGGGTCTTTCTTATCAAGATCCCTCTTGGACTTTCTCTGCATATATAGCATCCAATATCCCATGCTTGTTAAGACTTTCACCACATCCATCTACCTATCATCCTAGGGATTTCGCCATGTCCATCTACCTAGCATCTGACATCACATGCCTACTAGCATCTGACATCACATGCCTACTAGGACTTTCTGTTGGAAGCAGTACGAAGATGGAACCTTGTTTTGAGCGTGAATCACTTTCCTTAAGGAAATTTTGCCCCCGCTATGTTGCTGCCGGGTTTTAGCGACAAATTCCCTCCAGGATACTCAAAACAACGTAGAATCTATAGACAACAATTCTATAGATTCTTCCAAGACAAATTAGAGAATAAAAAGTGATTACCGAGAAGATGTTAAAAGGATGTATATATAGTGAACAATGCAACCTTTGAGAAAGGTTGTGGAGACACCTATTCATGAGCGGACACGTTAACTGTCACATCTGTTCACCAAAAAATTCAAAATTAAATTCATTCCGAATTTAATCTTTGTGTGCCCAAAGTGCCCAAGTGCCCATCTTTGACATATATATATAAATATGCTCCACTTGGTTACCAAGGTCATCAATTAAATACAACACACTTGATGCACATCCTTTAATAAGTCTATCAAACATCTTCATTCTTTTCAATGTGGGACTAAACATATATCACTATTTCAACACTTTCACCATGTCTATTTGCCAAGTCATCTACGCCTACACACTTGACATACAACATCAAACCACAAAAAATGGTTGAAATCAAAACCATGCAACACACATACTTGGTTAGGTTACATTACCAAGCCACCAAAACCTGCAATGTATGTGCATGGGTTGTTGGTGTAATCAACCTCCAAAGTTTTGAGTATTTGTTTGAACAATATGTTTAGAAAATTTGATTAAGGTTGGTCAAATAATTTGGTCAATCTTGATCAAGTTGAGCATAGAGTCTAAGCAAATCAAGGTTGACTTGAAGCTTGGAAGTGAATGACAAGTCCAAGTAGGATTAGCTGGGAGTTAAACACTTGGCAAAAGAAACCTAGTAAGTTAGGTAGACCAAGCACTAAGTTTTTGTATGTTTCTTTTTATGTTTATTTTGCAGGAAACAACCGCTAGACAAAGGGTTGCACCTAACTAGTTGGGAACTAATCCGATCGACCGAAAGTCAAGATCATTAGGTTCATGTGAATCAATCTTCGAATGAAAGTTGACTAAGATCCAAGCGACCATAAGTCACAAAAGTTAGCCAGATCGGCAATCGAAGAGGATCCATTTTTCAATCGAGTCAACGAAGGTCCAGTCGACTAGAAGAGTGTCAATCAAGCTCTATAAAAGGGGAGTTGAGGTTGTCTCTTCCATCATAAACAATAATCAACATCTCTCATTCTACTATTCAAAAGCACTTCAAATTCTACTTGTGTGATCCGGGAAGCATCCGAAGGGTGTTGTGATATTTAGGGCTTCTAGCTTGATCTACACGAGTTTTATTTTTGTTTTATGGTTTTACTTTCTATTTTTATACTTGTGATTGACTTACGAAATCTATACAAGGTTTCTCTGCTTTCAGAAAATATCAAGAAAGGAAATTAGTGGACTCACATTGAATCCATACCTTGGACGTAACACCCCGAGAGGGTGTGAATCAAGTCAATTTTGTGTCATGTGTCTCTTTCTTTTTACATTTTCTTTTTATTTTTACTATACATTTGTAACTAACTTTGATAGAAAGAAAAAAGAACGGCCCCTCTAGCGTTCAAATTAGATCATACATGGGTGATTGCATCAACCCCGACAATGTGCTTGGTAAAAAAAAAGTCCTAGCAAATCATGGGCAGTCGATGTTAGGCAGCTGAAGTCAAAGAAGGTGCTTAGCAAAAGGAAGTTCTAGCAGTCCAAGGGTGGTTGGATGGTTGTTGGGTGAAGTCCAAGGTTCTAGCAAGTTAAGAGTGGCAAGATGCTAGTCAAGTGGAACCTAAGAAGGTGCTTAGCCGAAGGAAAGTCATAGCAGTCCAAGATAGCTAGATGTTAGGCATGGTGAAGGCCTGGATATGTGGAGACTCCAACATAAAAGTCTAGAAGGTATGGAGGTCATCTGTATTAATCTTGAAATGGAGAGTACGTTTTCAGTGATTGTAATTCAGGGACTTGGAGTTAGGCAGACTCAATGAGTAGAGAGGTTGAGTCATGATGTCTCAATTAAATAATATTGAGGTAATAGTTGACTATTGCACAAGGAGAGTGTACGCCATGAATTTAAATTGGTTCAGGTTCATGTTATGAGATCAATCGATTGTATGGTCTAGTGAAGTCATTGATACTACAAATGTCGTTAACTTTGTGATTTTGCATACCACAATGTGGTTTGAATTCATGGTTTATAATGGGAGAAACAAAATGTTTAATAATAGATTTGGAGTAGTTGACTAATATATTTGTAAAGCCAACAGAAGGTTTTAAATCAACTGGAAAGTTGACTAAAGCAATTAAAAACTAAATAAAAAGAATTACAGTCTACTTTTAAAGTCAACTTGGAAAGTTGACTATGGAGTCGATTGACCCTCTGTCCGATCAAACAAAGACTGTCAAAGTCAATTCGGATAGTTGACTTTTAAGCACATAGCCAATTGATATATGGCACATAGTCTACTGGAAATAAAATCAAAAAGTTATTAGCTGTGATCTCACAGATAAAGGCTTACCAATTCTTATAGATTTGATAAGATCATGTATAAAGAACTAGTCGTTCATAAAAGATACAACAAAACATATACCCAACAAGCGTTCTCTCTAATCTCTAAATACAACGCTCCCATATTTTTACAACAACGTGAAGATCCTAATATCCACAACAATTTATTGTCCTTCTTCCAGGTTGTGATCATGAGGAAAATTTATGATGCATTGACACTGAAAAAAGAGATCAAGATCTTGGAATTGCTAGAAATTTTCTATAAAATTATCTTATTACTGTTATTATTATGATATCTAAATTATCTTTGCATTCAACATATATATATTTGTAAGACATTTAGAAAATTTATTTTTGTGAGTGGTTTCTCTACCTTTGGCTAAGGCCAGAAAAGAGAAAAATAGTGGTATATTTGGTGAGATTCTTAGTCCAGGACTATGTGGGGGATATGAACCATGATAAAATTGGGTGTGTTATTGTGTCATTGATCTCTGCTTGTTTTGTTTTGCTCAACTACTATGTTGATATCACGATTGATATTCTGCTACATTTAGTTTACTTATTGTTAGTGTTTATGTGAGTTTGATAGCTGGAGGGGAGGGGAGGGGAGGGGGTGAATACCATGCCTACAAATAAAAGGCCCATTTCTTTTGTTGTGATTTCAACATGGGCACATAACATATATTAGTAGTGGAAGCATAAAAACAAAAACAAAAAAGCACATACCAAAATAAAAACAATGATGTACATGATTCAATAGGCCCTAGACCCCTAGTCCACAACATATGATCTCAAGATAGATTACACTTGGGCCCGCTAGCTACTTTTATCTCCTTCGGTAATGTGATGAAGATAGAGAAAAAAATGATTAATCAGGTTGGGTAATGTTAAGTCTGGAATGATCGATCCGATCCCATAGAAGTTTTCCATCGACCATCAGGGTAAATCGAGAAGCGCTCGCAGCGGATAGTCCAGGAGCCCAACATCCTTTAATTGCGTGCCCCATTTGGAGAAAAAATTCTTACAAATTCATCATAAATGAGGCTCGAACTACGAATATCTGGGAGACAATCTGGATATTCTACTGCTGCACCATAGCTCCGGGGGCATGGAGATAAAGAAATCTCTTATAGAATGAGGTTTAGGTAGTACAAGAGATTAATAAAAAATAAAAAATAATATGGCATTTTTTACGAGAATTAAATGATGGAGAGATACTTCTGTTCGAAACCCTATCCCCTTTAAAAAAAACCTCCTTGAAATGCTGGGCGGCGTTAAAGTTACTAATGTGGCATCATCTAGTCAAAAAAATTGGTTGGTTGACCAAATTGTGAGATCCAAGATACTGATCCAGATCATGCACACTAGGCCTATAAATAAGTCATATTGTGTCAAGTTTCATGATGTTCAAGTTTATTTGACAAAGTAATCAAGTTAATCCAAGTCGCGCCTAAAATGAACCATACCGTTGAAATGTTTATTCAAGTTTTGCTTGATTTTTCCTTTTACGATCTTGAGTTTGGTTTAAGCTTAGCTTGAGTTTGATTCGTTAAAATGTTATCAAGCTCTCAATTCAAACTTGTTTGATTATTTAAAAATTTTATAATTTTAAACTTGTTTGATCGGTTATTAAGTTTGATAATACAATCTTAATTATTCATTTTGAAAATTTCTTTATTTATTTACCATATTGATGGGAGTTTTATTGATAAATATGGTTCACAAGCCTTGTTTGTGAACATTGTTTACAAACTTTGTGTGTGAATATTATTCACGAACAGTTCACAATCTTTGTTTATGAACATTAACAAGTTGAATACATATGTATTCAAGTTTGTTCATTTAGTTTAACGAGTTATTCAAACTTGTTCATTTAATTGACATTATATGTATTGAATGAACATAAACAAGTTCTTACTAAGCCGAACACCAAATTTACTCATAAATGTTTGTTTCATTTATAGTACTAACACCCACCGCCTTTGGATCCCTATGTGCCCCCTTCTAGTCGACAACTTAAACCATTTGGTCGACCAACTCTAATCAAATCATGCAGATTTGATCTATGGCAATCAAATCCATGTATCATCTGGTCGATCACCTACATAATCTGGTCGACTAAATCTAAATGGATCATGCAGATCTGATCCATGTGGTCAATGGATACCAAATCCAAATACAAGTACACTCAACCTTCAACTCACAATGGCTACCTTAAGCCTTCTTATTGTCATTCACTAGGTTTCTCATCCCTCGAATGTACTGAGAGATTGGGCTCTCTTTTCATGTTTCCCTTCTCGCTTGACCTATGTGCTCTTCTACCAACTCCTCATCCCTTGGAGATGCACTGAATCCATCATTTTCCTTCCAGTGCCATCCTTCATGTTTGCTTACGTCTTCTGCTCTCCTAGCATAACCAACTCTAATGCTCCTTATCCTATGGTCCCTTATGTGTCTCATGCCAACCTTCTCCGATCTAACTTAAATCTTCAGCCAATGGGTAGTTGTGTGTGTATACATAAGTCCTTAAACACTTAGACACATAAATCAAAATCCAATACACGGCATAACTTAAACTCTTTACCCAAATATCAAAATTCATTGTCAACCGATTCAAGGTGTAAGTATCCCATGATAGTTTTGATGTGATCAACTAAGTCAAGTTAGGTCTGATTGTGTTTGATCCTTGTGTCTAAGTGTGCAGGAACTTAGGAACACAAGAAGACGAGCGAAAGACGTATTTAGCAAGAAGGATGGCACAGAAAAGAGTCGACGGACTCAGTGCATCTGAGGGACGAGGTGTTGTGGAAGAGTACGCCGACGGATGAGAAGAAAGCGCACAGCGTTTCCAAAGGATGAGAAGTCGGAGCGGAAAATTGCTCGAGAAAGTTGGAAGATAGGTTCGGGTGAGCCCAATTCTGAATGACCAAAATCACCCAAGCAAATGGAATCGGAGTAGATGGTTGAACAAAAAGTCAACTAAGAGTTGACTCTTGTCCTAGCTCCCGGAGCTATTCCAGGCGCCTGGAGTTCGGACGTCCGGAGCTATTCTAGGCGCCTAGAGTCCGGGCTCCTGGAGTTCGGGCACCCCAAGCTGGTATGGGCGTCTGGAACACTTTGTGCCAAAAGGATGCCTCAACGCAGTGAATCGACTTTGGGCCCAAGTCAACAGCGGTCCAAGCGCATGGAGCGGTTCCTAACGTCCGGGAGTGGATAAAACCTTATCACTTGGTCGTTGCGTAGCCATCATGTGGAGATAGAATTTTGTCACGTTGGGGGCGCCCGGAGAGGGTTCGGGCCCCCAGATCGTGCCACATCAACAACTTGTCAGATTCGACCAGTAGACTATAAATAGAGTTCTAGTCTTCTTCATTTTGAATAACACACTTTGTATTTCAAAATCCATTCTGTTTTTCATTTCCGAGCTTCATTTTCGTGTATAAGGCTTCTCCGCCTCCAATGTTTTGTTCGAGAAGGAGATCTTCATAGTTAGCCAACTTTCCTGGAAGTAGTAATCTTCTGATTGCAAATCAAGTAAAATTGTTCCTCTCGTACTCTTTTAATTCTATTATATTTTTGTTGTGTGTAATTCTTTAAGACCAATAGTTGGTGAAAGGTATACTTGTTTTTTATTGTGCAGGGTAATTCACCCCCTCTTGCCGACCGTAAGGGATCTACAATTGGTATTAGAGTCCAAGCGCTTCAGAAGGACTAATCGTCAATCGAAGTACAGAAGGTGATGGCTGGAACAAGCATCCACCAGTCGAAGTTCGAGGGAGATTTCACACACTGGAAAAAGAAAATAGAGGTATATTTCAAAATTAATTTCAATATCTTTCTAATTTTAAAAAATGATTTTACAGTACCTACCGACAACAACTGTGAAAGAAAAAAACTAGACAAAGAAGGAACAAGCTAAATTTTTTGCCAACGAAAAAGAAGAATTTCACTTGCTAAGTACGTTGCTACCACATGAGGTCAACAGGATCGGAGTCTACAAGTCTGCAAAAGATCTCTGGGAAAAATTCCTTGAGCTTCACGAAGGATCCTCCGAAGCCAAGATCGTAAGAAGAGATCTAATTCAGAACCAACCGACAAATCTTTGATTGAAGGAAGGTGAAACGGTCCCTCAACTACACCACAAGCTAAAGGAGCTAGTCACCGAACTCACAAATCTCGGAGAAAAGGTAACCAACCGAGATTCGCTAAGGTGTACGCTTAACACTTTTCCAAGAACACCAGAATAGTTAACCCCAGAAGATGCATATTAAATCTCTAGAGACTTAAAGGTAAGTAATCTAGAAGAATTATTTTCTTCCTTTGAAATTCATGAATCTAAATGTGCAAATCTAAAGAAGAAACTGAAGCAAAACATTGCCTTAAAGGTAAAAATGGACTAACCAGATTCTGAAATATCTCTCGACGATGACAATAGCATTTATGGTAAGAAAGTTTAAAAAGTTTTTTAGATCTAATAAATTCAAACAAGTGCAGGCCAAGAAAAAAAAAAGGAAAGTGAGATACTATCACTATAATGAAAAAGGGTACCTCAAAGATAACTGTCCAAAACTAGAGAACAAGGACAAGGACAAGGATAAAAGACCGATCCAGAGAAAGGACAAAAATCTAAAAATGACATGGGATGAAACATCATCAAAGTCGGAGATTGAAGCCTACACCGGACTTGCACTGATGGCAAGTCACCAAGAAGATAACGAAGCAAGCTCATCCGAAATGAGCATCGATGAAAGGGGAGCGACGTCGGAGGAAAGCAGCACTACAGGGGAAGCATCAAACAACGAGATCGACAAGTTAAGTCAGGTACGATCTCTACCTCCTAACCAATTATACAAGTTTATTAAAATGCTATCTAAAAATTTCTATCAATTAGAAAATGATAATAAAAGATTATCAAAGGAAAACAATGAGCTAAAAGGAACTTTAGCAAAATCTTGTCGATTAGAATATTTCGACAAAATAAAAGTTAAAAATAAAAAATTAAAGGACAAATAGAAAATTTAAAGAATTTTGCATGTTCAAATTTTATTAATTTGAATTTTAAAAATTATCAAGGACTAAATTAGTATTTAGGATATCATAAGGGTCAAATTAGAAAATTATCATAAAAATTTATTCCAATAAAATATCTGGTTAATCAAGTTGGAAGGAACATATATTGAATTCTGAAATCATGGTTAGATTAAAATCTTTATGCATGTTTTATTTTTTTATTTAATATTTTTTTTTTGCTTAAAATTGTCTAATGTTTTCATATAATTTTTCTTTAAAATTAATTAGATCTTAATTTTTTTGTGAAAGAATATTTCATTATTTATTGGTAGAAAAAATTTTAAATTTTTTTTGACCGTTCTATTATTTTTTATAAATTTTTAACAAATATCATTTTTTAAATTTAAAATTATTTCAAAGAGTTATTTTTTAAAAATATTATTTTTTTCTATGATAAAGTAACATGTTCTCTATAAAAAAAATATTTTCTAAATATTTTGATCGTATTAAATTTTCTATGAATCTTTTTATTAAAATACTAATTTTTAATATTAAAGATTCTTGAACATTCAATTTTTTTTAATTTTTTTTAGCAAAAATACTTGCTATTTTACCTTCTCAGAAATTTTTTCATAATTTTTAGAGGTTAGAGACTATTTATACACTATTTTTGAAAATATACCTCTTTCTGTCAAAATTAATTTTTTACTGCTAATATTAATTTCATTATTTTGTGAAAATTTTATCACTATTTTGGACATATCTGTTTAACCATTACAAAAAAATTTAGAATTTTCAACAATTGTTAAGTTATACCAAATCAAGTTAGACCTTGTTATATTTAATCCTTGTATCTAAGTGTATATGAACTTAAGAGCATAAGAAGATGAGTGAAAGACGCAGCTAGCTAGAATGATGGCATGGAAAAGAGTAGACGGATTCGGTGCATTCGAGGGGCGAGGTGTTGCGGAAGAGTACGTTGGTGGACGAGAAGGAAGCCACCGACATTTCCAAGGGACGAGAAGCTGGAGCGGAAGATTGCTCGAAAAGACTAGAAGATGGGTTTGGATGAACTAAATTCCAGATGGCCGAAATCACCCAAGCGTACAGAGACAGAGCAGATGGTCGGACAAAAAGTCAACTCTGAGTTAACTCTTATCGGAGCCCAGAGCTATTCCGGGTGGCCAGAGCTATTCCAAGCGCCTGGAGTTCGAGCGCCCGGAGCTAGTCCGGTCGCTTGGACCACTTTGGTGCCGAAAGGGCGCCTCAACGCAATGGATCGACTTTGGGTCCACGTCAGTAACGGTTTAAGCGCCCAGACCAGTTCCGGGCGCTCAGGAGTGGATAAAAATTTATCACTTAGCCATTGCATAGCCGTTGCATGGAGATAGAATTTTGTCATGTTAGGGACGCCTAGATCGTGCCACATCAGGAAGCGGTCAGATTCAATCAGTAGGTTATAAATAAAGCTCTGGTCTTCTTCATTTTGAATAATACACTTTGTACTTTGAAATCCATTCTGTTTTTCATTTCGGATCTTCATTTTCGTGTACAAGGCTTCTCCGCTTTCGACGTTTTGTTTGAGAAGGAGATCTTCGTAGTGAACCGACTTTTCTTCTGATTGCAAATTAAGTAAAATTGTTTGTCTCATACTCTTTTAATTCTATTATATTTTTGTTAAGTGTGTAATTATTAGTTACAGAAATGTATACTTATTTTTTATTGTACAGGATAATTCATCCCCTTCTTATCGACCATAATAGACCTATACCCGTTCAACACTTATTTGCCAAAAAATTATTTTAGTGTTATTTACCCTCTCTAGCAACAAAACCAATCCAATAAGTGTTTTTAGAGTAGGTTTCTTTAGAGGTTTAATAGCCAACAAAGTAAATTTTCTCACTGGCTATGCCGATGCAAGAGGTACTATTTGACAATTTTTTTGTTTTTTTGGTGGAACTAACTTTTCATATTAGAGGAATAAAATGGAGTATTATTTAATAATGAATACATAACTATGGTTCGTTGTCAAAGAAGGTTTTCATATTCCTATAGATGAAGAGGTAAAGCATTTAGAGTCAGACAAATGGTTGATTGAACAAATAAACAAGCTCAAACAAATATCAAGGCAATTGTAACACTTCAGTGTGGTTTAGATTATGACTAGTTAAGTAAAGTTAGGCCGTTCTGAAGTGCAAAAGAAATTTAGGATAAATTAATAGAATTATATGAGAGTATAAGGGATTCTAGGATACATAAGAGATTTATTAGTCAGTCAACTACAAAATCGGTCAGTGAAAGAAGGTGAGTCGGTTAACCAATTACATGGTTGGTTCGAGGAACTCTTATCAATCTCCATTCAATTGGAGAAAGTCTAGAAAACTAAGATCTCATTAGGTATGCATTTAAGACATCTCCTAGGATTATTGTATGATTATCTATAGTGGATGCCTATAAGGTATTCCGTAGATCTTTCTAATATAAAATTAGATGAGTTAAGAGGTTAAAATTTAAAATCAATTTTCTTCTTGTTTCAATGCTCCTTAACTATTCCAAGTTTCTCTTGGTCATGATTGATTATTTGCTTAGTACAACATTTATTTTATGTTTATTATCTTAACATAAAATGATTGTTAGACGTCAAAAATAGAGAGATTGTTGATGCAATCACACTCAAGCATGTATTGTGTATGAGTTTTGCTGTTTGAACCATGGTTTTAAGTGATTAAAGTAATCTAATATGGTGTGTCAAGTTGTCACAAGCATATGCCTTGGCAAACAAATGGAAGTCCTTGTAAGCCTAGGCCGGATGTTAGATACGGAAGGCCAAGAAGGATACAAGCAAGATGGAAGTCTTAGTAGGCATAGGACAGTTGGGTGCTAGATAGGTGAAAATTTGGAGATGAGGAGACTCTAGGAACAGAAGTTTATAAGGGATAAAATCCACCCAGCAAGAGGTAATGTTCTTGAAATTGAGAGTTTTGAGTGATTGTAACCCTAGAACATGGGTAGACTTGAAGCTACACGGGCTTGACTAGTATATAGGTTGAGTCATGGTGTCTCATTCAACTGATATTGAGGTAACAATCAACTGTTACACAAGAAGAGTGCAAAGCTTGAATTAAGATAAGTTCAGATTTATGGTATAAGATTAGTTGACTGTGTAATCTATGAAGTCAATAGATTGATACCACGAATGACCATGAAGTTTGTGATTTTGCATATAGTCAACTAATTTCATATACGATTGGCTGATGATTACAACAATATATTTAAATTCATGATTTAGTATGATAGCAAATAGAAGATTTGACAGTCGATTGGGATAGTCGACTAATATAATTATGGAGTAATAGAATTTTTGTAAGTTGGAAAGTTGGCTGAAGCAATTAGAGATCAAACATAAATGAATCAACTAATGGTGTCAAATGATGATTTCCCATATCAAATAGAATATTCAAAAGTCAACTAAGAAAGGTGACTTCTTAGTACATAGTTGTCTATATGAGGCATATAGTCAACTGGAGATGAAATTGAAAAATTATCAACAGAGATTCCAAAGATAATAGCATATCAATTCTTACGGATTCGATAAGATCAAACACAACAGATGACTAAATGAGTATAGATAGTTGACTAATGAGATAATTTATAAATAAAACATGGAGCATTCATTCAGAACAAACAATCCAACGATCAATAAGTTACATCTAAGAAAACTCTTAAGCAAATTTGCACCCATCTTTCAGCAACTACGTGAAGATCTAGATCTCTACAATAATTTTTCCTATCTATGATTAAAAGGAGGGCTTGATAACCAATGACTTGACGTATTATTTTGTCTTCCTATTTGACATTTTTAATCCTCTTGTGTTGTTAATTCTGTGTTTATATCATATTTCATGAGTAAAAGTTTATTTTAAGCTTTATGTCAAATCCTTTCCAATTGATAGCATTTTTACTGATATATGAGTGTATCTTATTTTGTAGGAACTCAAAGGAGAAATCAATCAAGCTCGGAGCACATAATAGTAGGCAATACGGCTTGGTCGTGTCCCACTCTGCTCATTCCTGAAAATTGTCAAGTTAATGGTGCTCATATTACATACAACACATGAACTTTTTTATAATTATGCTTATAATCTTTAAGTGTGTGCATCATACACAACAATTGTGCCACATATGTCCTCATAGTCATGTATTCAGTCTCTATGGTGGATATTGCAACACAATACTATCTCTAGTACTCCAATCAACTAAGAAAATTTTAAAGAATTGGCATCCTCCACTACTACACTTTCTATACAATTTGCATCCTACAAAAGTATCCTCCAAATTTGATTGTATAAGTCCTTGGATCCCAAAAACCTACGTTAAGATTTTCCTTGAGATTCCTCAAGATTCTCTTAACGACAATCAAATGTAACTCTTTGGCACATGATTGGTACATAGTGCACATGCCAATTGCTAACAAGATATCTGGTATACTAGAGGTATGGTTCAAAACATTGGTCCCTGTGCACTCGACTAGAGGGGGGATTGCCTAGAAATTGTAAATATACTGTTCTCGTTCTTTCGACTTTAGTTAGACAAACACTTAATTAAAGTAAAACATAATAAAAAGAAAGTACGAGACAATCATATTTGCTTAGTTTGCAATCAGAAGATTACTACTCCAAGGCAATGAAAGCTCAATAAGATCTCCTTCTACAAACAAATCCTCGAAGGCAGAGAAGCCTCGTACATGCGTTGAAGAACAGAAAATAAAGTGCAGAATATGGAAATGAAAGTACAAAAAGTGTCTGGACCGGTCTAGGTGCTTGAACTACTGCTGACATGGACCCGAACGTCATCCGTAGCAACGTCTCTTCGACGAGGCTCCCCTGTTGTGCCGAGGTAGTCCGGGCACCCGGACCCTATCCAGGCACCTAGAGTCCGAGCGCCTAGACATGGTCCAAGTGCCTAAACAAGTCAACATGATGTTGACTTGTCCGATTTCTGTTCCGGTCGCCTAGGTGATTCTCCGGCCATCCAGAGTTGTGCTCACTCGAACTTAACTCTAGCCTTCTTCTCGAGCAGACTTCAGCTCCAACTTCTCATCCCTCAGAAGCATCGTGTGCAGCCTTCTCATCCGTTAGTGTACTCTTCCGCAGTATCTTGTCCCTCGGATGCACTGAGCCCGTCTACTCGCTTCTTATGTCATTCTTCTCGCTAGCTGCGTCTTCCGCTCAACTTCCTGTGTTCCTAAGTTCATGCACACTTAGACACAAGGATTAAATACAACAGAGTCTAACTTAATCCAATTGATCACATCAAAATTTATTCAGGGTACTTACATAATATGCTACATATGACACTCCTATAATACTTAGAGTCCAATAGTTTACCTTCTAGATTATGATCCATCTTAACACTTGTTGGTATAGGCGTGGACAATTCTTATCACTTTCCATGTCAAACTTCTTACTAAGTTCTTTAGGTAGTTTGTTTGATGGACATGGATTCTCTCCTTGGTTCGTTGGATTTGAAGTCTAAGAAGAAATCAACTCTCCTAATAGAGTCATGTCAAAACTCAAGCTCCATACGAGTGATAAATTGATTGAGAAAATCATTATTTATTAATTCAAAAATAATATAATTTACATATACTTGGGAAATAAATAAGTCATTTCCATTTGACTTTATGACCGAGATAGGATTCTCTTGAACTCTGCTAAAGTCCTTAAAAATGAGGAAGGATGAGCCTAGAGGGCTTGTTTTAGCCTATATAAGGCCTTCTCAAGTGATCTAGGGATCCAAATTTTTTAATTCAGGTGGTTGTTGTAATTAAAGTCCAAATTTTAGAGGTAGAGAAACATTTACACTATTGGCTAAATCATAAAATATAAAAATCTAAGAAAAACTTTAAATAATAAAGTAGGCAAGCAGTAATAATGATAGCTTAAAGAAAATTATGCTGAAAAGAGAATATCAAGTTGTAAGAAATAAAATTTGAATAATTTTTTAGACTAGATTTTCCTTGGTTACGTTAGTTGCTAACTGAGCTATCTTAGACAACCATTACAATTCATTTAGTCGACTAAGTCTGCATAACTTCATCTATTCAACGATCATTGTTGACTTAACTTCTAGTCAACCACCAGTCATTAGCTAGTAGACCAAATCTAACCAAATTAGAATTGAACAAAACTAAATAGCTTTTCTTGTAGTCGATTTGATTCTTACAATTTCTTTATCAAATATTCTATATTTTAAAATACAACAAGTAGAATAATTACATATAGTAGAGTAGCAATGAGAAAATAAATTGTTGTTGTTCTACCAAAATTATGACGTCGGGTGGAATAATGATTATCCTGTGGGTTAATGAGAAAGAGTAAGTGAGGAGAAGACAAGAAAAGAACCCGAAAAAAAGGAGAACCCCCACCATTTACTTAAAAAAAAATTATTAATAATTGAGAGATGAATTCACATACGACTAAACAGGTGCTTATATAAACTCTAAACTCTAAGGCAAAAAAAAATAAAAGAAATTCGGACTTATGGACCTCAATTCCTATCTTGTTGAGAAAAAAAATTTTACCAAAAAAAAAAATTTCTTGACAGAAATCAAAATTAATAACATAGAATGTTGATATAGACAAATCCTAACTTATGAATGCCAAAAATATCAAAAATACCTTAAATATCATAAAAATAGAAATTACTAAAAATAATAATAAAATCTTCAGAAGCTTTAATGAGGACCTAAACATTGCTTTTGGGTTCTGAAACTTGACGGTTACGAATTCCCCTATAGCAAATATAGATCTGAATTATACACGCGTGATCATAGACCAAGTCTGATTCTAAATCCCGAATCAAAAGTTGTAATCCTTTAAAATTCAAATGGCCATATTGGATTGGTAGTTGAAGCAGTCAACTATCTATTTGACTCTGACTCCAAAAAACATGTTGGTTTCTTGGTAAGTTTATCGCCTAAGTTTCAAGAAACTACCCTCAACTAGATTAACAGAGGCTCTCTCACAACATTCTTTGTCAGAAGGTCCTCTCTTGAATTTCTTGCCTTTGTCTAATATTTGATCATCCTCAACTTACAAGGACTTCTTTCCTTGACAAATGTTTGATATACTTGATTCATTTAGACTTCTTGTCTGCCAAAAGTTCAATCCACATGACCCATTTGGACTTCTCCTAGCTAGACAAATGTTTGACTCACCTAATCCATTTGGACTTCTCCCATTGCTCCTACAATGTCCCTATCAAGTTTTTTACACATGCACACCTAACACAAATGTTAGAAAGACTGACTTTAAACCTTTTGTTATACATCAAAACTCTAGTTTAATTTACTGGTGTTGCATGCACCAACACCAAAGCATGTGGTTTTGGTGTTTGAGTTAAGTTTAAGTTAAGAGATATTTGTGATCTCACAAGAATGTCAAGTATATAAGTATCGGGAATTTAACATGTATTACAAATCAGGAAGATTGGATGCTAGGAAAGGAAGTCCAAGAAGGTTAGAAATCGAATTGGTTAGTTGAAGTCTGATCGAGTTAGGGAGAATAAACGTTAGGTAGGGAATTCCCAACAAGTCAAGAAAACCAAATGTTAGACAAGGAAGTCCAAAATGATCGGATACTAAATTCTTAGCGGTATGAAGTCTCAATAGGACATGAACACTAGATTTCAGACAAGAAAGTTTTGGAGGTGAGGAATTTCTAGGTATAAAAAACCTAGAAGCAAAAAAGCTTCTTGCCATGACATCAAATTCTTAGATGGTGACCAAACACAATTCATTTGCCTCCAGCACCTCTATCAATTCATCCCCAGGCTAACATGGAAGAGGTAAATCACGGGTGACTGCTAGCCTTGAGCAATTAAATATTGCATGGAGGGCAAGCATCCGGCTACTAACCGGAATTTGACTCTCATACCTCATAATTGTAACACCACCATGCACTAGCTAATTGTCCGTCCCGAGGGGACGATATCATATTCTTAGATGACTCTTGAGAAAGTTGTTGGTGCAGGTTGTACTAACGGTCTAACTCAGATTTTGATGAATGACAAAGTAAGTTAAATTAGGTTTATTATGATCTAACGAGTTAACTAAGTGTACAAGAGAAGTCCAAATAGGTCGACGGGTTAACCGGATATCTGATACGAAATCTAGCTAGGTCAACGGGCCGACCAAATAGCTGGCACAAAGTCAAAATAGGTCGTGGGGCTGACCGGATATCTGGCACGAAGTCCAGCTAGGTCAACGGGCCGACCGGATAGCTAACACGAAGTCCAGACAGGTCGACGGGCTGACCGGATGTCTGGCAAAGTGGTAATTTAAGATAAGTCACTGGAGGGGAGTGACCTGGTGATGACGCGTTCCCCGTTTGAGGGAACAGTAGGCGTCGATCTAACTTAGATCCATTTTGAAAATCTAAGTTGAGATCTTGACTAGATTCTGGTCTCGAGGAGACAGAACTAATTACTACTCTACTTGTTATATATTGTGCTAACTTTGTTTTACAGGGTAGTATAATTTTTATTTGCCTCGGACTAACTTTTTCTTGCAGGAAAACGATTTGTTGGAAAAGTGGTCCGAGCGGCCGGAATGCCCAAGGCTTATCTGCTCGCTAGCTTGGAGCACACTATTGGTTGGCTGACGTTACGATCCAAGCGCCCGGAAGGGATCCAGGCGCCCGGAACTGCCTATATAAGCAGCCTTCCACCAAGAGCACAACACACAACATTCTTTTTTGATCGCTTTCTTGTGTGCTGCTCCAAAGACATTCCTCCGACTCCACGACACGACTCTAACGACCGAGTGGCGCTACTCTGACACCGAGCAACACAACTCCTACGACAGAGTGATGCGACTCCAACAACTAAAAGCACAGCCTTCCAGATCTCTAAAAAGTTATTGGTATACTTGTTTCTTTCTACACTTAAATTATAGATCCATTGTATTCCTCTTGTGATTTACGAATTGTTAGTGGATTTCCCAACGAAAGCACTCGACGAGTGCGAGCCTTGGAGTAGGTGTCGACGAAGGCTCCGAACCAAGTAAAAATTGATTTGTTAGCGTTGTTTTCATTTTTCTCTTCCTACGTATTTTAATTTTATCTCTATTTTCGACGATCACTATTCACCCCCACCCCCCTCTAGTGTTCTTCACGATCCAACAAAAGTGTTACTCCATTCATAAGTCATCTTTGAGCAATTTTAAAACAAAAGAAAGCAACTAAAAGAGAGTTTCATTATTTTTTATTTTTTCTTGAATTTATATTTTTTATATTTGTTGTAAAAAAAATAAAGTGTTGTGTTATAAGAGATTTCAGAAAAAAAATAAAAAGATTTATACAGAAAGCAATTGACATATCATAAGTCATTAAGTAGGAGCCAAGGCATGTTGAGCCAGGTAAATTATCTTGTCGATCTGTGTATTTTTATATTTATGCTATTTTATAAATTTATAAAGTGCAGGATCGTTGTACTAGAGAGGGATGAATAGCGCTCGTAGATTTCACGTTTGAGTAAAATATGACGAAATAAGAAAGACAAGACAGAAAGAAAGCAATCGCGAACACCAAAAGTTTCTTGGTTCAGAACCTGTAATGACTCCTACTCCAAGGTCCGCACGTAAAAGTATTTTCGATGAACAATCCACTAATAATCGAAAGTTACAAAGAGATTTATAATTGTAGTCCAAGTAACTTTTAAATAAAACGACACCGACGGCTTGAAGAAATAGATCTTCAACGTAGTCGTCGTCGAAGCAGCTTTCGATCGTCGAGGGGCTTTATCGGAGCAGCGTGCAAGTGCAGAAGTCATTCTGAATATTGTTGTTTAGCCCCTAGTCGAATGCTGCTTATATAGGCTGTTCCGGGCGCTTGGATCACGTGGCCAGGCCAATCAACACGCTCCATGTAGGTTTATGGATGATTTTTCGGGTTCGAGCGCCTGGACCGAGTCCGGGCACCTCGACCGCCTGGGCACCCCAACCACCACCACCACCACTTGGGGCAAGCTTGGTCCGGGCACCCTAACCAGCTACGGGCGCCCGGACCAACTTTTTCAGTCTCCCTTTTTTGGCAAAACAAAGTTAGTCCTAAAATAAACAATATATAATATGAATTTGACAACATCTAACTGTCCGGTTCTGATTTTAAATTTTGCTGAAACTCTAGGTCGAACTGACCCTTACTGTTCCCTCTTCAGAGGAATGCGTCCTCACCTACTTCTCTCAAGAGAGTTTACCTTTTATCAGATCAGTGCTCCAGACAGTCTGGACTTTTGATCAGCGTCCGAGACTTCAGGTATTCATGCTGAACGTCCGCTCCACGACCCGTTCAGACTTCCACCTGGTCCGCGACCACCAGGATTTTCACCTAGAGTCCCCGACTCTAGGATTTCGCCCAAAGTGCTCGACCCGTCAAAAGTTCGCCTTGTCTAACCGCAGTTAAGACTTTCCACCACCTAGGATTACCTCCCCCTAGGACCTAGGGTTACCTCCCCCTAGGACCTAGGGTTACCTCTCCCTAGGGTTTTCCACCTGCTTAGAATCCACTAGGACTTTTGTTTAAGAACACTTAGAACTTTCATGCAAGCTCATCACACTTGTTAGACAACAAGCAACCTTAACTTTGGACATTTTGTCATAATCAAAACTTAGGTTCGATCGTCTGGTGCTTCCTACACTAATAATCTCCCTCTTTTTTATTGTGGTAACTTGATTCAAAGTAAGTACAACATAATAATAATGTAAAGAACTTAAGCATGAGTATAAAAGAACTTAAGAATGAGCAAAATAATTTTTAAAAAATCTCCCTTATGTTCCCCCTTAAACAAAAGTTATATGTTTATCTTTCTAAACATTATCTTTCTAATATTTGAGTTTCTCTTCCCCTTTGACATAATCAAAAAAAATACTAAGTTAGTGAGAAAAGTAAAAAAAAAAAAATAGTTCTTTCAAAATTTTGAATTTATCACTTCAGACAAATTTAGCTTAAAAGGAATTTAAAATACCTAGTTTTTGAAAGATTAAAAAGTTTAACTAAATGCTTAGTTTTAAAAAAGATTTTCTTAAAAATTTAGCTAAAAACCTAGCTTTTTCGAAAAAACTTGGATAAAATTAAGTTTTGAAAATTTTTTAGCTTTAAAAAAAATCCTTGTAATAATACGACTTAGCTAAGAAAATGATTTCAAATACTTTATCAAATAATTAGTTTTATCAAAACTTATTTAAAGGTACGTTTTCAAAAACTTATTTTTCTAAATAGAAATATTTGAACTTTCTTTTTCAAAAATATTTAAAGTTACTTTTCAAAAACGGTTAGACCCTTTTTTTAAAAACAGTTAAACCAAAAAAGACGCTGAACTTTCTTTTTGAAAATAAAAAAAAAATAACCTTTAAAAAAATATTTTAACTTAAAAGGATATTTAATTTTGGGAGTAATTAAAAAAATTTTAACTTTGAGAAAATATTTAATTGAACTTAAGTCCTTTCACTCCCCCTTGACTAATGCCAAAAAAAAATTTTAAAAATTATTTAACTTTTGAGGGCCCTAGAGTCCAAGCAAATAAAATAAGATAAAAGTAATTATCTATTTTCTTGATTTTCTATCTAACCTTTTCTAAGTTATCAAACATGTGCATGTGCATCTTATGAGTTTATGTGAGAGAGAGAGAATTCTAACAAACAAATTAAAATTAAATTTTTTAAGTTTAAATTTTAATTTAAAGACTAATTCAGTTTAAATTTTAAAAATTTTATATTATTTTGAAAATACTTAAGTTTTAAAGTTTGTGTTAAAATTAATTAATTTTTAAAATTATTAGAATTTTAAAATTAATTATTCTTTTAAAATTAATTAGGAATATGAAATTAATTATACTTTTGAATTTAATTAAGAATTTCAAATTAATTAAAGTTTTAAAATTAATGAAAGTGACTTAGGTTAGTTAAATTGAATTAATTTTAGTTGAATTTTAATTAAGTTAATTTAATTGAATTTAATTTAATTAATTTGAATTTGGTTAATTAATATTTATTTTAAACTTAGGTCCACTCATCCTTTTCTAAATTTACAATAAGGGAACCTTATAAGTTTTGTAAGATGATTAATTAAATCTTTAATTTAAATATAAATCTAAAAATTGATTTACATTTGAGTTAGACTAAGGTTTAACAGTTAGTCAATTAAATATTTATTTCAATAATTGTCTTCAAGGTTGTGGCGAGACGCTAGGTCTTCTTAGGTATTTGATCATCAACTACTTCTAAACAAAGCCTTTTAAAAAAATTAAATATTTAATTTCCTTTCTGAAAATCTCAAGCCTAACTGGTCAAGTGTATATCAAGCTTAAGTCTTTATCTATCCTAATCTAAGCATATATAATAAAAATCGATAAAGCAAGCATCAAACAAATTTATTTAATAACGGAGATGGTATTTCTATTGGCTCCCCCTGGATCATGGCCTCGATAAGGTTATCAAGGTAGTGGATTTGATCATTGGGAATTCAATATTGTCCAAGTTCAACTTGATTACTCAAGTTAGACTTGGGGACCCATGCTTAGACTATTCTTCTATTTGTTCGATTCACTAAAGACAAGTAAGATGTGAATCGATGTTTGACCTTATATCCGAGTCTGGATCGGTTATATACGACCCTTTATCTTCCAAGAATTATGTCAAGGTTCTTGAAACCCAAAGTGAATTGTTCCAATGAGTTCTTGAGTTCTTTGACTTGAGTTTTTTGAATTGAAATTATCTTTCTCAAGTTGTTAGACTTGATTTGAGGTTCCTTCTTGAATTTTCTCAATCAAAGAACTCGAGCTAGTCACTTCCTTAAGGACTGTTACCTCCTTTTGGAGTGACTTAACCTGGAGATTAGATTTAACCAATATTCTTAACAAGTATTCAATTAAATTTTGTAATTCATCTATTTGAGTATCAGTGAACAGAGAACTTACAAATTGGTTTGGCCCTTCAGAAACGGATACAGATCCGTGGCTTCTTTCGGACTCGATTTCTGATTATGCACCGGTTTCAGACTCAGACTCGATTTTGACAATGTATGCTTATGCTGATAGAGCAACCAAGCTTGCTTGCTCGTGTTCTTCTTCGTTCGACTAATCTTCGGACTTGGGTTTAGTCCGACACTTATGCTTCGACATCTTGTTCACGAGTTTTCCTACAAGTAGCACAAAACCTTTCTCGGCCTAAGTAGTATTAATTTTTTCATGAAGTCCAAATTCGAAAAATAACTCAACTAATTTAATTTGCGAAAGATCCTTAGACACTTTATAAGCATCTACCATAGATGCCTACAAAGTGTTCCACGGAAATGCAATGAGTGCATACCTGATGACGTCGTAATTTTTCACCTTTTGACCAATTGTGTGGAGACCGTTGAAGAGGTCTTGGATGCGCGTGTGAAGTTAGCTTGCCGATTCACCTTCCTACATTTTATATTATAAAGTTTATTTAATATCAAATCATGTTTGCTTACTTTCGTGTCCGAAGTTCCCTCGTGCAGTTTGATCAACTTTTCCCACAGCTCCTTTGCACTTGAAAATGGCTCAACTCGGTTTAGCTCTTCTTTGGTTAGTCCACATTGTAGAGTGCATGTTGCTTTGGCGTTGGCCTCGATCTTCTTCATCAGATCTGCATCCCAGTTCTCACATGATACTGGTTTTCCAACACTGTCGAGAGGGAGGGCGAGGCCCGTTTAAATGATTATTCACATCTCGACTTGTGTCTTAAGATGGTACTCCATTCGGCTCTTCTAGTAGCTGAAGTCTTCACCAAAGAAGAGGGGAGGGTGTGTAGTGCTATACCCTTCTTGAAGGGTCATTTATTGAACAAATCTAGCACTCAACAAAAACAAGTAGATTTGTCCCAAGACTTGGTCTTGGATTAGCAGTGGTGGAGAAAAATAAAATAGTATTTCACTAATTTCTAAAAAAATAATAATAATAAAATATTATTATAAATTTTGTTAAATGCAATATTTTGTCAATGCTGACCAATGGTGAAAAAATAAAAATGAATTTTTTTAAAAAATGGAGGTAAAAACGAAAGGCGTAAGAATTTATTTTTTGAAAAAATGGACAAAAAAGCAAAAATTGCTCGAACGGTAGTTGTATTGATTCAGAGTGGTCTCACTCTGATACCAATTGTAGGATTATTGCGCTAGAGAGGATGAATAGCGCTCGTGACTTTCACGTTCGTTTGAAAACATTCGAGTAAAATATAACAGAATAAGAAAGACAAGACAGAAAAAAAATTAATCACGAACACCAAGAGTTACTTGATTTGGAGTCTGTGGCGACTCCTACTCCAAGGCCCGGATGTGAGAGTGTCTTCGATGGGCAATCCATTAATCAATCAAAAGTTACAAAGAGATTTACAATTGTAGTACAAGTAACTTTTAAATAAAACAATACTGACAACTTAGAGAAATAGATCTTCAGCGTAGTTGTCGTCGAAGCAGCTTTCAAGCGTCGAGAGGCTTTATCGGAGCAACGCACAAGTGCAAAAGTCATTCTAAATGTTGATGTTTAGCCCCTAATCGAATGCTGCTAATATAGGTTGTTCCAGGCACCTGGAACCCCTCCGGACGCATGGACCACGTGTCCCGGCCAATCGACGCGCTCCATGTAGACTTATGAATGATTTTTTGGGTCCAGGCACCCCCCGCCTGCCCGGGACGAGTTTGGTCAGAGCGCCCGAACTAGCTCCAGGCGCTCGAACTCCGAGCGCCCGGACCAACATTTTCAACTTTTCTTTTTCTGCAAAACAAAGTTAGTTCAAGAAATAAACAATATATAATATGAATTTGATAGCATCTAACTGTCCAGTTCTGACTTTGAGTTTCGCTGAAACTCTAAGTCGAACCGACGCTTACTGTTCCCTCTTCGGGAGAATGCGTTCTCACCTACTCCTCTTAAGAGAATTTATCTTTTGCCAGATCGGTCCTCCAGACCGTCTGGACTTTTGCTCAGCATCCGAGATTTCAGGTCTTCATGTTGAATGTTCGTTCCACGATCCGTCCAGATTTCAACATGGTCCGCGACCACCAGGATTTTCACCTAGAGTCCCCGACTCTAGGATTTCACCCAAAGTACTCGACTTGGCAAGACTTCTCCTTACCTCAACGTAGTTAGGACTTTCCACCACCTAGGGTTACCTCTCCCTAGGATTTTCCACCTACCTAGAATCCACTAGGACTTTTATCTAAGAATACTTAGAACTTTCTTGTGAACTCATTTACATTTGTTAGACAACAAGTACCATTAACTTTAGACATTTTTTTATAATTAAAACTTAAATTTGATTGTCTGATATTTCATACATCTACATAAAGTAATTTATTGACAGATTGTAAATCATTAAGTAGGAGTCAAGGCCTGTCAGACTAGATAATTATGTTGTGGATTTGTGTATTTTTATATCTATACTATTTTTTTTTTCTTTACACACTGATGAATCATAAATAAGCATACAAACGAAAGTGAGCAATTATTCGACTTCTCTCTAGGCACATCTCAAAATCTAAATTCAAATATAATTTATTTTTAAATATTAATAATTGTTATATAATATAATTATTTACACTTCATAAAATTATTTTTAAAATATTTGATATAATTTTTTATTGATTATTGTAACAACTTGATTAGAGGATATTTATTTTAATGAGGCAAATTTAATTATGTAATTGCTGTCTATTTGGTGAGAATGGTTTCTTATTCAAATTGTATTTTTTTTCCGTTGTGACACACTTTTTGGAGTGGTAGTTGTAGTATATTAGCGTTTGATAATTGATACTGTGATATGTTAATTTTTTTATGTGAAGAAAATATATTGTTGCGAAGGAGGTGGGGATAACATCTCTCAACCTCTAATGTAGAATAAGAAGAAGAGAGAGAGAAAGAAAGATTGCGCGGAGCAATAAGATAAAGACGCACAAAAGGAGCAAACATGAGGAAGGAGAAGAAGAGGAAGAAGAAGAGTTATCGTGGTCGACAGCGTGCCTACTCTAAAAAAATGACCGAAGATTTATTAGGATTCTCTTTACACAATTGAATCATATTCCATAATTATTGTGATTGTACAATAGGTTTACAATGATCCCTATAAATAGAGCATAAACCCTAGACCCAATAAAATCGTAACAAAATTTTATTATGAAAAATTGTAACAGAATTCTGTTATGAAAAATCATAATAAAATTTCTGTTATGAAAAATTACAACAAAATTCTGTTATGAAAAATCGTAATAAAATCCTGTTATGAAAAATCATAATAGAATTCTGTTCTAAAATATCGTAACAGAATTCTGTTACGAAAAATCTTAACAGATTTTTTTCTTCCATGACGCTCATCACATTGGCCTTCATCCAAATATGAGTCATCTGTCACAATCTCCACCTTGGCAAATATTCACCCCTTTGAAGAACACGAGTATCTAAACAAAACTCCACCTAGATCTCTGAGTCTGGGCTTCCTTCCTCTAGCATCTAAAGATATGGATCAAGTTTAAGCAATGTCATGTCTGCAGCATTGTCTAACATGTGAACCTTCTCAAGTTGAATTTCCACAAAAGCAATTAACTCTCTGATCTTATGAAATCTCACATCAATATGCTTAGTTCTCGCATGATATATTTGATTCTTCGTCAAATAGATAACACTCTGACTATCGCATAACAACTTGACTGCACCTTCCTGAATGCCCAGTTCTCTGACCAACCCTGTAAGCCATAAAGCTTCCTTCGCTGCTTCGATTGCTGTCATATATTCCGACTCCATAGTAAACAATGCAACAATAGATTATATCATATATTTCTAACAAATAGGTCCTCCTTCCATAATAAACACGTATCCTATAGTAGATCTCCTGTCATCTAAATTTCCTACATAATCTGCATCAACGTACCCAACAACTGAAGGATTTTCTAGTTGTCTACTGAACATGATGTCATAATTAGTTGTATTTCTCAAGTATCTAAAAATCCACTTCACTACATCCTAATATGGTCGACCAGAATTTGAGAGAAACTTGCTCGCCATACTAACTACTTGCGCCAAATCTGATCTTGTGCAAACCATGGCATACGTCAGATAATCAACCACACTGGCATAAAGAATCTTTGACATCTCTTGAATCTCGTCATCCATCTTTGGACAATGTGTACTGAATAACTTGAAGTGATGAGTCAGGGGTGTGCTCACCGACTTTGCATTCTTTATGTTGAATCTATCAGCTACGTTGAGACAACCATAATCTCCCTACAGCTCTATCCCTGTGAATCTCCATCGCAAGAATCTTCTTAGTCTCTCTCAAATCTTTCATGTCAAATCTCTTGCTCAGTAGCATCTTCAATTTGTCGACCTCTTTCATCTTCTTTACAACAATGAGCATGTCATCTACATATAGTAGTAAGAAAACCAGTGATTTATCTTCAAGGCTCTTCACATATGTGCAACAAGTATACTCACATCTGTTATATCCGTTTTGAATCATGTTTGAATCAAAATATTTATATCATTGTCAAGAAGATTGTTTCAATCCATAGAGTGATTTCTTTAACTTGCAAATCAACCGCTCTTGTCCGGGCTGACTAAATCCCTCAAATTATAACATAAAAATCTGCTCCACAAAATTTTCATGAAGAAATGTCACCTTTACATCCATTTGTTCCAGCTGTAAATTGTGATATGCCACCAAAGTCAACACCACTCTAATTGGCATATGTTTTACTACTAGAGAGAAAATTTCTTCATAATCAATTCTCTTTCTCTGTGAATATCCCTTTGCTACTAACTGAGCCTTGAACTTCACTTCTTCTTCCTATGACATTGTTTCTTTCTTCTTGAATATCCAATTGCACCCTATAGTTTTCTCATCTTCAAAAAGTTCCACTAGATCCCACGTTTGGTTCTTATGCAATGACTTCATCTCCTCCGTCATAGCACCCGTCCACTTGACCTTCTCAAAGTTGTGTATCGCCTCCCGAAAAGATGTAGGATCTCCTCTACTAGTGATAAGCGCATAAGATACTAAGTTTTTTAATATGTATTTGGTGGGTGGTTTTACGACTCGTTTCGTTTTGGCACCAACTATAGTGTGATGCTCCGTGTACTCTGAACTAGAATCATCAGAGTCATGAGTCTCTAGCTCCACCTACACAACATCTTTCTCTATGTTGCTTTGTAGTGTTTCCTTTCCTTCTTCCTAAATACATTGTAGCATAGTCTTCTCATCAAACACCACATATCTGCTGATCACCACCTTGTTTGCCTTAAGATCGCAAAGCTTGAAGCCTTTAACTCCTTTTTGATACCTCGGAAAATTGTATTGCTTTGACTTCGCATCCAGCTTTGATCTTTCCTCACTAGATATGTGCATATAGGTTGGGCATCCAAAAACGCGAAAATGAGGGTAATCTATTTATTCTCTGTCCATACTTCCTCTGATACTTTGTCTCCTGGTGTTGCTCTTGGTAATCTATTAATTAGATAACATGTCATATTAACCGCTTCCACCCAGAAATTTTTTGCTAGCCCTGCATTTAGCTTGAGACATCTTGTCTTCTCAATGATTATATTGTTCAACCTTTCTGTCACCCCATTTTGTTGAGGTGTCCTACGAACCAAGAAATACCTTATTATCTCATGTTACTCACAAAATTCCTGAAACTTTGAGTCTGTGTACTTAGTCTCATATCTAACCTAAGGCATTTGCTCTTCCTTCTAGTCTGGTTCTCTACTTCAGTTTTTCACCATCTAAACTTTGTAAAAGTTTCTGACTTATGACGTATAAAGTATACCCAGACCTTTCATGAATAATCATTAGTAAAACTCACAAAATACAAGTGTCCTCCATGTAATGCTACACTAGTTGGTCCCATAGATCCGTATGTACATAGTCCAGAATTTCCTCCGTCTTGATTGTTGCCGTCTTGAATTGCACTTTGCTCTTTTTTCCAAGAACACAGAATTTACATAATTCAAACTGGCACATCTTGACACCCTTCAATAAATCTCTCTTGTGAAGTTTTAGCATCTCACGTTCACCCATATACCTAGCCGCATATACCACAAGATAGTACTGTCTGATTCAGACTCCACCGAGGCGACTCCACCTACAACTATAGTTCCTATCAACTTATAGATATTCCCTGCTAACTTTTGTCCTTTCATTACTGTCAGAGCTCCCTTACTAATTTTTATCACCTCGTCCACTGATTTATAACTACAACCATTACCATTTAGTATGCCTAGCGAGATCAAATTCTTCCTTAGCTCTAGTATATATCTGACATCACATAGGGTTCTGATCACACCATCAAACATCTCGATTCTGACGTTCCCTAAGCTGATAACTCTGCATAACACATCGTTTTCCATCAACATTGAACCAGAATCCACTATCCTAAAGATGTTAAATCACTCCTTGTTTAGAGTCATGTGATATAAACATGCAGAGTCTAAAATCCATGCATCCGTCAGTTACTCCAAACTCGACATAACTGATAACATATTTCCATCACTGTCTCTGAATTTTCTTCTTCAATTATGTTTATAGATTTTACCGAACTACCTTTATTCTCTGTAACATGTTTCTTTATCTCTGGACAATCTCTCTTCATATAACCTTTGCCTCCACACTTGTAGTACATGATCACCTTCTTCCTTCTCGACTTAGAACGAACCTTATTGTTGTTACCAGATCTATGTCAAGATTTGCTCCTATCACGCTCTTGGTTGCTATTTACCAAAGTCTTTTTCCCTAAGAAACTTCATCGCTTGTTTTCTTCTTGTGGTGAAAACCTAGCAATGCATCTGTGATCTCCTCCAATTTGAGAGTTTTCTTACCCCACATTAAAGTAGTAACTAAATTCTCGTATGTAGGAGATGAAGGTAGAAAATTCAATAATATCAGCACCTTGTCTTCGATCTTCACATTAACGCACTTCAGATCGCTCACAATCTGCTTGAATACGATAATGTGCTGGCTCAAATTGTTTCCTTCTGTTATTTTCAGCCCGAATAATTTCTATTTAAGATATAGCTTGTTTGTCAATGACTTTGACATGTTCCGACTTTTCAGTTTTTGCCAAATTGCCACCGGTGACTCCTCGTCCATGACATGGTACATCACATCATCCATAAGATAAAGCCTAATTGTTGTCACTGCCTTCGCTTGAAGTTTTTCTCAATTCAATCTCTCCATGCTTTCCAATTTCCTTTCTCCTAGCGCCTTCACCCTGCCTTGTAGCACCAACAAGTCCTTAACCCTTCTATGCCATAATCTAAAGTTCCCAGTTCCGTTAAACTTCACTATATCAAACTTCACAGAAGTCATCCCCGACATGTTGAAGAAATCCGCCAAAACCTTGCTCTGAGGAAGGTTGAGTTGGAGGCAACACCTCTCAACCTCTAACGCGAAAGAATAGGAAGAGAAAAAGAGAGATCACGCGGAGCAACAAGACAAAGACGCACAAAAGGAGCAAGCACAAGGAAAAAGAAGAAGAAGAGTTATCATGATTCGGCAACGTGCCTACTCCACAAAAGCGGTCAAAGTTTTATTAGAATTCTCTCTACACAATTGAATCATATTCTATGATTCTTGTGATTGTACAATAGGTTTACAATAATACCTATAAATATGCCTAAATCCCAGACCCGGTAAAATTATAACAGAATTTTATTATGAAAAATAGTAACAAAATTCTGTTATGAAAAATCATAATAGAATTTCTATTATGAAAAACCACAATTCTGTTATAAAATATCATAATAGAATTATATTACGAAAAATCTTAATAGATTTTTTCTTCTATGACGACAGGATATATTTTTAATTTTTTAGATATATAAGGATTGAATTTCAACTTCAATGAATTAACAGATATTTTTTTTAATAGACGATTGGTCTAAGAACGCTAAGTTGATGAGCCAACCGCTGTAAATACTTCTCGATTTACTTTGACGGTCAGTGGAAAATTTCTATGAGATCGAATCGGCCATTCCAAGATTAGTCAGGATATCTGATGTCAATTTAAAAACTTTAAAAAAAAATAGAATATCACTATTTATTAAAGATTAAATTATTAAATTGCAAAATAAAAATTATACATCTAGATTGTAGAGTTGTTAAATCGTAATATAGTCATAAGAAGGTTAAATTTCAAGATTTAAATCAAGATATATTAATTTGGTTGTATTTAAATTTATTATCAAATTTAACGTATTTAAATTTCTTTATTAAAATCTTATTTATCTTAAATTTTTACCAAGATATATCTATTTTCTTATTGAATTTAACTTGTTTAAACTTCATTAAAAAATCTTATTTATCTGAAACTTTTACTAAACTATTGATTCAATAAATAAGATTTATACATTTTTCAACTTATAATGAGATAATATAAAATTTACACAACGCGTTACTTTTTCACATTTAAATATAAAATTAAAAATCATAATCAAATTTTAAACAAATTAATAAACAAATCCATACATAAATTATTTAAGGTTTGTTATAAACATTAAGGAGACAGTTTGGGAATGTTTATCATATATTTTATAATGCCTATCTAACAAAAAAAAATTAAAAAAAAAATCTTATAAAGCTGAACTATTGAACTTATTCACAATATTCTAAATTATTAATTAATACCAAACAAATAGGATTATGCACAACTAAAATGATTAATAGAGATTCGCAATATACAGGAACTCTTATGTAATCTATGCACTCGATCACATTTAAGATCACGATTTAAGTTATATATTTGTACTGAAAAGGCAATCAAACATTTTATTAAAATATAAAATCATACGTGCTAAAGAAGATAATTACAAAAATAACAATTTAAATAGTGCTCATGAACAATTAGACGGGTAAAACAAGAGTAATACCATTTCCTCAGAAGACTGGAGGCACTTGGACGAAGTTGTTCTTGGAGAAATATATAGTAAATACAAAGACTGAAAGAGCACAAATCAATGCGGAAGCAAAAGTTGCAAAGGCTACAATGTTTCTGTGTGCATCATTCCCTGCGGGGACATGCCACGCAACTGTCTTCGCTGGTCCAGCATTATCATTCAATTCAATGAGTATCCACAAACATGGCTCTAACTTCAAGCTTTTCGGCCTGCAACGTAGAAACAATTCTGGGCTTTCCAATTTGACTTTCATATAACCACTGCCATCAAGGGGCTGCAAGAAACCAGGCATTTAGAGGGTTTAGAGCTAATCTTAGCAATTGGACAGGGTTGCAAAGCAAGTCATGCAAAATACTAGCATGCAGAAAAGGAAACGACCATGTTCAGCCAGTTTATAACTTGATTTGTGAAAGAACAAAATGCTATTTAGCACATCTATTATACAAAAGTGTAACAAAACTAACACAATTGAAACATAAAGGATAAGAGAGATGAGAGTGGGAGAACAAAGAAGGGAAGGGGGTACAGATGCAATAATAACAAAAAGGAAGGGAACTATTTGGCGTATAACCATATTTCATAATTTTCCTATCATATAGATTAAGTAAATTTCTGCCAATAAAAAACAATTCTTTTGACATTATAAATAGCAATAAACCACCTACTAATAAATATGATGCATCTGTAATATTAGTTGATGATGTTTAAGGAAAGTATAAATAGAACTAACATGTGAATTTTCATAGGTGCTGCATGGTGACACATTGGAGTTACTTCTGACGACTTACATTTTATTTTAACTTTTGATACAATTGACTTGTTTAATTGATGCCTAATTTTAAATCTAATAGTAAAAGCAATTTCTCATTCTAAGCCCATTTAATCAGTCCCTTTAAATGACCAAGATGAAATTTATACCGTAGTTAGAGTGAAGAAAGAAAAATGACTGTACATATTTCTAGAAGAAATTAATCATATACAACGTATTTGTTATTCCAATAAGATTCTTCGATTTTAAACTCACCGGATATCTAGCATGCAGTGGAAGTTGTACTATAGTCTCAGCACTCGATGAATTTTCATTGCCAATGATCATATGAATCTCAACAATGGACCTGTTTGAAAGTGAAGAGGGCAGTTCTAAATTTTTATCGCCAAATACAGCCACATCCGAATAAACTGCAAAAATGATGAGAATGTAAATGATTGAACAAGAAAATAAAAAAATTGAAATTGACATGCAAAATGTAAGCACACTTTAGTTTCAGCAACCTTTGTGGTTAACAAGATGTTGTAACTCAAATGGATCGGCAAAGATACCAACTGGTAGTCTTTCAATGATAACTGCTTCGCACTCTTGAGTACCAACCAAAGAATTAATATCTGCTTGGTTCAAGAACCTCAAGGTGGAAATTATGTGTCGATGAGATCCTTCACCATTAAGTTTCCGATCAAGGTTCAAAATACCAAGAGTGCCAATATTACTAGCGAGCCCTTTACAGGTATCACTTATACCAAATTCTTGAGCTAAGTAACCATGAAAATCTGATTCAAATGTGGTACCATGTTGCAAGAATGAGCTTGCAAGATAAGGCCAGAAGCATGGCCAACAGCCAACAAATCTTGGACTATTATTTCCAGCAAGGTCAACATTTTCATTATAACTGTTGGCCTGTGATAAATGATCATATATACAGAATGTGAATCAAAGGAAAAGGAAAAGAGATGCTAAAAGAAAACAACAAGCTACTAAAATTCACAAATCAATCAAAATTAGATATCCACATTAAGCATGCAAATGTCGAACAACACTAGAAGGCCTGAACTGCAACATGTCGATGGAAATAAGCAAATTCCATATTGAACTTATTTGTGAAATTAGTACTACAGGATAATGCCCAGTAGGATGGTTTCAGGAACAAATAAAGTATTGCAGTTGCTATATTTGAATGGATTATATGGATATATTCTAGTGTTCATTGTGCATTGAAGATCTTTTACAATTGACTTTGCCTTGGTTTCAGTTACTCAATAAGGAGAACTTTTGCAATTGATGCAACTACATTTAGGTAAACTATTTATAGTTTTGAAGACATTCATATAGTAGCCAGTATTAAATCAAGTAATAATGGGATAGTTACAGCTTCGACTACTAGATTCCCTATCCTTCTTCATTCTTGCCATGTATTGATCAGCAGGCAAACACTAACAGCACAAGATAATCATTGGCTAGAATCAATGGCCAAAATTATAATTCCATCCATAGGTAGGCGGTTATGCAGCCGATCCCACCTAGTGGGAAAAGGCTTTGTTGTTGTTGTTGTTGTTGTTGTTGTAGTAGGTAGGCAGTTATGCTAATTGCCAACCTATTTAGAAAGAAATTAATATACAACATAGAGTCCAACAAAATACAATCTGAAAATACCAACAATATTATTGGTAAAACTACAGGGGTGATATTTAAAGAGCAGTAATTCAAAAACAAAAGAAGTGAATAAGTAGCAATGACAAATCCTGACCTTCGGAATTGATGGTACCATGAAGATAAACAAAAATAGGACAAAGTTCTTCATAGTGAGATGGCACATGATCCCTACATAAATCATAAATCTTTGTTAAAAGAGAATCACTGTAAAAGCAGAAGGGCGCAGAAATTTATCATTGTATCAAGTAGAAACACAAAATTTTCAAATTAAATCAAGGGCTAAGATATAGCAATCTACCATGCTTGATTGATATGACACTCAAATGGATATTGAGAGAGAGAGAGCTACTGAACGGCTTCGATACCAATTGATGTAGCAACAGAAAAACAATTTGGCAATTCACACTCAAAGAAAAGAAAATTGAAACTGTGTTAATTTAAATATATCTAATACATGGGATGTTTGGATCCTAACTCTTCTTTATAGATTGACAACAAGACTTATTCTTCGTCAAATAATGACTCAATTTTTCACAATAAAAACTCAAATTAACTTTTAAAAAATAAAATAATCTTTTAAAAATTGTCACGAAACAGGGGTATAATTCCGTTAGACCGAATGGTACCCTTTAGTGGCAATATAAGTAGGAAGACGGAACTCATTTAACCCAAGACAAATATCAATGCAATACATAAATCGATAAACTACTAAATGTTAATGCATGTTCATGTGTACATACCAAAACTAAATGAGGTAAATATTTTTAACCAAAAATCAAAGGTTCAAAAAGAAAAGAAAAAAAAAACAAAACAATAGAAAAAGAAACCAAATAACACAATGTCAAGCAAGACAGACAAACTAGGATCTATGAGCAACGCAAAGGATAGCTAACCTAGAAGTCAAAGAAAGCAGGTAGTGCGTACAAACTACTCCGTGGGTATAAACATCATAATTTATGGAGATTAAAGGAAACCTAAGATAATCAAATCTCACTACTAATTATTATTTCCATCACATATCTGGGAAATCATATCAAGTAACAGGTTAATGTCAATCTAAGAACATCCATATAGTCAATCTCTAATCCGGCTTGATAATATTAATACAAGTATGACAAAATATGAAACTAGCATAGTATGAATGGGTTCAAGTCATCTGACATTTGGAATTCAGAAATACAGTAGAAGCCAAAACTGAACTAGGCGACTTACAAACTCAGGACAAAGTAGAAGAAAGACAGCTGATGAGAAGGTGACAACATGGTGAAAAATTGAAGGATGGAGAAACTAGAGAAGAAAAGGATTGTTGTAGAACAAGACGAGATGAAGACAGCAAACAAGAAAAAATAAAGTTGAGTGAGAGGTTATGCCTGCTGAACATGAACAAACGGAATAGTCAAAACTAGACAGCTAATGTTTAACAAGCTTAAATTGGTTCAACAACCACATAATTCAACTACAGCTGAATGGACTCTGGAAACCACTTAGAATTCACAAATCACAAGTGCATAAATTGGAACACAAGTCTATGAGAACTAGGGTTCAGTAACACATCTAGGTCCTTTCTGACTAGGTCTAAGTGTCAATTCCTAAACCCACACAAGTAACAAGTTGGCTCATGAATTTGACAAAGTTGGATAAAGGATATGGGATAGAAAGTTGGAAACAATTTTTTACAGCTGCTGCAATAGATAATGCAGCATGAGAAAAAAAAGGTGTGATAATGGATATTCAAGAGACTAGTGTTGAAGAGCTTGTTATTAAAATTTATTATGATGATAAGTCATCCGGAAATACCCAAGTCCCAACGCTCCTACAGAAAAATGAAAAGTTCTGGTTCATAACTAAATTTTTCTATATTTTCCTCCCGTGTTTCCAAATTGTTATGAGATCATGTAAGATTAATGCCAGAAAATATTATTAATCCAGTGGACAAATTCAAAATTGTCAAGATATTTGGAATAGGCCACCAAACCAACGCAAGAAAAGGTCTTCAGGTTTCAAGTGTATGATGACTAAATGACCTATGAACATGTGAAATGAGGTGATCTCAGTCCAAAACAAAACCAAGAATGAATCAAGCCAGAAGCAAACCAATAGCTACAGCCAAGGCCAAGCAAACTGAATTAAAATCTAAAACCAGCACCTTCCTCTCGATCGAGTTCAAGGTGAAGATGGAACCTGTGAGAAAAGGAGTTGCGGTCCTTACTACATGGCATGTCCTACCATGACCCAAATAAATAGTCAAATTAAAAAGAGTAAGACAACAACTAAAGATGCACATTAATTTTTTTTATAGCTCAGAGATATCTCTTGCTTGCCTAGAGGTCCAAAACTCGAAAAAAAATCATAAATCGAAAGAATATCCCTAAACACAAAACTCATATATTTATAAATCACAAATCTCGAAAATTGAAAATATGAATCCCTAAACCTTAAAATCCATAATACAAATCTCATTACCAAAAACCACAAACCAAACTCTAATACCAATAAATTTGTCTCATTCCGGAAAGGTACCCCTTAGTGATAATATAAGTAGGAAGACAAAACTCATTTAACCAAACAAAAGTATCAATACAACAACAACAATCAAGCCTTATCCCACTAGGTAAGGTCGGCTATATGGATCATTTTACGTCATAGGGCTCTATCCCCTATTATAACAACATCTATACTTAAATAAATTTTATCTTGTTTTATTATTACTAACCAAGTCTTTTTTGTTCTTCATCTTCCTCGTTTGATGTGCGTGTTTGTCATAATTTCATATCACTTAACTGGAGCAATTATTGATCGTCTAAATATATGCCTGTACCATCTTAAACGTGTCTCTCAGAGTTTCTCTCAATAGATGCAACTCCGACTTTCTCTCTAATGCTCTCATTTCTTATTCTGTCCATCCTTGTGTATCCACACATCCACCTTAACATCCTCATGTTTGCAACTCTCATCTTCTACTCATGTGCTCGAGTCATACCTCAGCATTCAGTTCCATATAACATAGTAGGTCTAACTGCGATTTTGTTGAACTTTCCTCTAAGTTTTAAAGGTACTTTACGATCACATAAAATACTCGATGCTTTCCTCCATTTTAACTATCATGCTTGTATTCTATGTAAGACATCTCTCTTAATCCCTCCATCGTTTTGCAAAAATGATCGTAAATATTTAAAGCTCTCAGTTCCAGGCAACTCATTATCACCTATCTTAACAATTTGTCTCATTCTAATACTGATAAACTTAAATTCCATATATTCTGTCTTTATTCTACTAAGCCTAAAACTTTTCCCTTCTAGTGTTTCCCACCAAGATTCTAGTTTAGCATTTACTCATTTACGTGTTTCATCTACAAAACAATATCATATGGTAAAAACATGCATCAAGGTACTGTATCTTGAATGTGTGCAGTGAATTCGTCCATAATTAGTATAAAAAAATAGGAACTTAGAGTTGATCCTTGATACAACCCTTTCTTTATTGAAAATACTTCAGTTACTTCGCCTGAAGTCTTCACTCTGGTCGTTACATCCTCAAACAAAAATATCAATGCAATATACAAATCGATAAATTACTAAATGTTAATGCATGTATGCTTGTTTATGTGTACATACCAATACCAAAACCAAATGAGGTAAATATTTTTAACCAAAAATCAAAGGTTCAAAAAGAAAAGAAGAAAAAATGAAACACCAAAAAAAGTAACCAAATAACTTGAAGTCAAGAGGAACTAGCAAGCTAGGATTTTTTAGCAATGATAAGGATAGTCAACATAACATTTCCTCTATCTACTAACTTGGAGGTCAAAGGAAACAAATAGTGAGTACAAATTCCTCCATGGGTATAAGAAAGATAGTACATAAAACATAATAATTTATGGAGATCAAAGGAAATGATAATCAAATTTCACTACTAATCACTCATATATTATTGGGGTTTATCCCCTACTATATCATCATCTATATTTAAATAAATTTTATCCTATTTTATTGTTGTTATCCAAATCATCTTTGGTCTCCCTCTTCCTCCTCGATTAATGAGCATATTTGCCATGGTCTCACATGACCGGAGCATTTATTGATCGCCTAAGGACATGTTCATACAATCCTCTAAAAATGTTTCTCAGAGTTTTTTCTTAATATACGTCATCCCAACTAGTGTTTGATGTTCTTATTTTTTTATCATGTCCATCTTTATATATCAGCACATCCACCTTGACATCTTCATCTTTGTGACTCATTTTCTGCTCGTGTACTCACTTCATAGTCCAACATTCAACTCTATAAAACAACGATCAAATCAAATCTTTAATTTATTAAAGTTGATGCAATATTGAAAATTTTATTTACTTCTTTTAATTGTGGATACACCAATATGAAATTATCTTCAATTTATTTTCTACAAAAAAGAATTACGTTATTTGTTTCATTGTTTACATTATTACACTTATATGGGACAAAAATAATATATTTTAACAAGCTGCATTCAATGCAAAGGAAACAACCATAAATATCCCAAGTTAAATACTTAATATTTCTACAAAGTCTTTCAGTGTGTGTGTGTGTGTGTGTATTGCATAAATATGACATGTGCATACTATTACTAAGCATGACATATATAAATGGACTCAGAGATAGAAGAAAAATCATCATATTTGAAATAATGATTGATACATGTTGTACCTCATGCTCTAAGCTAAAAGAAAGCATGCTATCTGTCCCAATTTGTTTACCTAAACAACAATAAAAAAATGTGTAATTAAATTTTAACTATATAATACCAAAAATCATACAAGTCGCACTAAATCTTACATGAGAAGGCTTCAAGGTTCCCTTTGATGGTACTCTCTCCCGGGTTTAGATGATTTAAGAAAAGATTTATGCTGAGTAACAAATTAAAGTTTAGTAACACATGCAGCATATTAGAATCACCTGTCCAAAGGAGTGTTTTCCAGAAACTTCATCTTCCTAAGGCTTAGAAATAGGTCAAATGGCTTGGTCACCGAAACAAGGTAAAGGAGAAAAAATTCAGTGCAAACCCTTTCTGCAATGAAGTAGGCGGAAAGAAAATTAGCACTATAAAGGTTCCAATTACATAAGAGAGTGCAGAAAATGATAAAGGGAAGACTACTATGCGGCATGAAACACTGCCTGTTGACATAGGCCATAGGATGGTGTAAGTTTGATTGAAAATCAAGATATATTCGACATGTAGCTGTTGCTAAAAAACAAGGTCAGAGAGAAGCAGAAGACTAAAATACATACTAGCAAATAACGTACAAGGAATATTTTTCTCAAAATTTAAAGGGAGCAAGTGGCCAGCATCACATAAAACATCAAGAAGAAAATCACATATATAGCAAACTACCTCAGTAAAATATTCCTTAAAGAAATGAGAAACAATGAGCAAAGTATCCTAATTCCTAGTTACTGAAATGGCATTATAATTTTGGCTACAATCATGGCTGCAGACATACTTCACAAGGAAACCAACAAAGACAAATGTAAAATTATGTGACAAAAACTATCTTCAATCATATGCACTATGGAAATCCCACCCTTCCCTCCACTGGTGTTCACGGATGCAGCACATAAGTTTACAAGTCGCCCTGTATTTTATACAACCTTTGGAACAAGTTAAGACGTTCACACTAGCACTATCCATTCAGTTAATTGCAAAGGCATTCATTTGAATAGGATTTTGCAGTCCAAACGGGTAATTTATCTAATTTAAAGAAATGCTACGCTACTTACCCAGTAAACAAAAGGCAATATAATATCATACCACTTCTTGTCACCATCACCTCGTCCGAATTCCTAATAAAAGAAGCATCACCTATATTTAGATTTAACCTTTTTTTTCCTTTCATAGAAGAAGGGAAAAAACAAAGGCAATGACCATACAGGCAATTGTTAAGAAACCGAAAAAGGAGCCCATCGGATCAGACATCCGAGAAGATCCCACAATTCAGCACCAGTTCCAACAACAACAAAAAAAACTGCAAGTTAGCAACCCTAGCTCGAAATGTTCATACAGATACCGCAACAATCAAAATGTAACAAATTTAGCATCAAAGTCGAACAAAAAGACAAGAAAAGAGAGAAATAGAGGAATACGAACCTAGAGATTGAGAGGAGACTACCGCCAAAACAATCTTTTGTTTTCTTTTTCAGACAACGCCTAGGGTGGATAGACTTTGAGTGAAGAACAAATATATCATTTGTTCAAATCCAAGCATCCATGTTTTTTTTAGTTGGCCCTTAGTTATCCATTGGAGGGCCTAACCATTGCATCATTGCCCAAGGAACAGGCATCCGTGTTGTTGCATAACCAATGGGTGCAAATGAAACAATGGGTGCAAATGGGTTCAAAAAGCTCACAAGCTAACTTGATTCATTTGCACCCGTAATAACCAATGATAAAAGCAAGCAGGAGGAAAATATTTTCAAGGGGTAACTATTTCAAAAAGCTCACAAGCTAACTTGATTCATTTGCACCCGTAGTAACCAATGATAAAAGCAAACAGGAGTAAAATATTTTTAAGGGGTAACTAGTTTTAGTATTGTATTTGAGGCAAAACAACCTAAACTTATCTTTCTAACATTGAACACCCCCTTCCCTCCCTCCTATTGACAGCCCACCCACTTTTAAGCCCAAAAGAGATTTGGCCTATAACCTTGATCTACTATTTTTCTTTTAGATCCTTCTTTGAGATTGTCACACCCTAAGGAGTTCTAGCCAGAGAAAAATCCGATAATATCTGCCATGTACCAATGACAATCTAAATCATTTCTACATCCACAGATATACATCAGCCACACACGACTGGAATATATACACAACCACACAGCTTATATTCAGCCCACTCGACTGTAACAACAAAAAAATACAACCACACATTTATATATATATCTAACAGCCCACTCGGCTGGATCAAAATACCAAAAACACAGCGGAAACGATAGAAAATCATTACAAACCAAAAACAAGACTACTAGCCGGCTAGACTTACACAACACAACAAACAATACAAAACACCACATCAGACACTCCGAAACCAAAACCTAAATTTACATTGCTAAGTAAACCAAAAACATAGACCAATTAAAGTACAAATGAAAACCAAAAACAGGTCTTCAGATGTGACGTGGGAACTGGCAGACAAGATACTCCAAGCGACTCCAAAAATCTACCTGCTACCTGAAATAGAAATAGCTCAACCGTGTGAGTTCAAAGAACTCAGCGGATATCAAGCTGACATACCTAGTAAGATATAACTATCAGTAATAATCATAGAGTACAGTCTTCTGATCAATAATAAGAAATGCAAACTGAAAAGATAACAAAAGAATAACTGTACTCACCAGGACCTCTTATCCAGATGTAAGGGTTATCAAACCAGATATATAATGTCTCCTGTATGCATGTCAATCATATGCAACACCAAAATGCAGTAGACAAAGTGCAGCAATCACAAACAATAAATGCAATCAATGCATATGATGCAAAAATGACATGTGTCACCCCTGACACCAATTAGTCGTCTCACACGCGATGGTGAGACCGAGTGGGTAGAGCTATGACAACTGTGCACTCTGTCATCACTGCTCCTGAGTGATCGAGTAGACAGGATGCTGACGGAGTACACCTATCCTCCTACTCCAATCAGAGTGGGGGAGCGCAATGCTCTCGTCTCCCTGAGACAGTCCAGAGGAGGGATCCCTGTCGTGCTACCACGTTGCGTCACGCTACCCATGAGTGGACCAGCAGAGCACTGGCAGAGCAAACTGCCACACACTCTGCCTGATATACCACTAACCCATGAGTGGTTGTGTGTGCAGATCATGTAACTGGCGGTGTGCTCAACAATAATGGAGTCGACAATCGCACAACATAATCATGTAAATCCTAACCATAATCACCTCCACATAATATATAGCAAACAGGAAAATAAATCATACTATGACCTAGATATCACAGATCTAAGTACACATGCCAGATAATAAAATCTAGAAAACTAGATACTCAGTGAAACTAAGTATGCCACTTCCTCTAGGAACTAAGGTACACAAGGCAATAATTAAGAGATATAAACATGGATGCATAACAGGCAACAAACAGAACATACTATAGGTATCAAATAGTGACATATCAAGGGCAAATCTAAGCATGATCACTGCTACTAGCTATAAATTACTATGCATATCAAAGTGACAATATCATAAAAGATAAGTCAAGAGATACCCGCCTCAAAAAGAAGATCGAATCAAACCAAATCCGACATCGAGACACTCGTCTCGAATCAGAATCTTGCATCAATCAATATATATATTTTATTTAGCTAAATTCATATGAATTAAACAGTTAAATAAAACACCCAAACCTAATTAGAAAAAACCCTGATCGATCGTAGACATTAACCCTACCTAAATTTAATTCATCGGTCAACTAGGGTTAGTTTCCTTAACCCTAATCATACCACTATTCAATTAGATTAAAATCTATACATAATCAACCTAATACAAACTAACCAACTTGTACAATCCATTACCACTAACGCAACCAACGTAACAATGGAATCACCTCTAAAACTCACCTAAATTTAGATGTATCAATGTTGATCCAAAGTTGAAGACGTTGGCTACGAGAACTGGTAGCTGGTGCAAGGTGAGGTGGCTGATCTCCCAAACAAAATTTCCCTAAACATTCCACACTTGATTCAGATTAAGTTAAACATGAATCAATTCAACAACTCACCCCACCTTTGCCCTCTCTGTTGAATCACAGCCGGAGATCCGTGCTGTCGGAAAACAATGGCCGGAGCAGAAGATCTGGTGGTTGCGACTACTGGCGCTAGGTCAAGATGGTGGCGCCGGCTCAGAGCAGAGGAAGACGGCGACAAGCGGAATCAGACCAAGAAGAAAGGGGCGGTAGTGCATAGAAGCTAGGGCTTGGGTGTGGCTGTTGTGCTGCCAAATCGCAGCAGAGGAGGGCGATCTGTGCCGGCGCTAGAGCACAGGGGAGGCGGCGATCGCTCTAGGGCAGAGACGCGCGAAAAGAAGGACTGCTGCCGGCGGTGCTCTCGTGGCGATCGGCGCGGTGAGAACCTCCGCGACAAGGAGACGACGGCAGGGGAGGATCGGCGAAGAGGAGAGGGGAAGAGGAAAGGTTCGGGAATAGGTAGCGGCGGCGCGAGATGAAGAGAGGAAGGGTTCGGCGGTGGTGAGATGAGGAGAGGAATTCGGCGAAGAGAGGGGAGGAGTTCGGCGTCGCGCGAGAGGGGAGAAGGAAGGGATCGGCTCGGGAGAGAAAAGAAAGAAAATAAGAAAACAATAATAATATTATAACCTTCGGTAATTAATTAAACCTTGGTTAAAATTCCACAATCTAACTAATATTTGTTTTTTTTAGATATTTCAAATAGACTTTTTTTAATAATTAAATTTAAAAAATAAAAAAATTTAAAAATTTTATTAAAATTATTCCTCAAATAATTTTACTATTTTAAATATCATATTTTACAAAGATAATTTTAAATAACTTTCTAAAATATTATCATATAGATATTATTTGAGATCCCTTATTAGGATATTATCATTCTTTAAGTATCATTCTATATAACTTTCTAGAATATTATGTTGTAGTATCATGTAAAAACTCTATAGAAAGGGTGAACAGGATTTTAAATTGTAAAAAAAATAGACTATTTTGAAAGACTATTTCAAAAGGATGTTTTGAAATCAGATATGCAACGGATAGAATATTGATTTTCAATGGTAATGTTAATTTTAAAATCAAACGTGTTTTCTAAATACTAAAGAAAATAAGTGCAATGATAAGATAGAAGAGACACAAATATTTAATATAGATCAGAAACTCCACGGCCTATGATTTGTTAGGTGAAACACTCCTTAATATAAAAATCTTTTTATAATTATTAAGAGGCGAAAAATCATTTTACAAAGTCATAATTATAGTATTAAAACTTTTTAGCTTTAAAAAAGATTTGAAATTTAGCATAAAAAACAACAAAATCGTAAAACAAGCAATTAAGAACATGATAGTTGTTTTAATAAATCATAATATAAAAATATTAAACTGACTAAACAATATGAGCACTGTGTTGCCTGTAGAGAGCTGATATAAGGAAGTAATGCGCGAACATTAAAAGTTTGTTGACATCCTAATTGAGCAACATCAAGCCACTATTTATAGACGTTGTTAGGTATGATTTGGTCGACCAACTTGGTCATTCTAGTCAACCAACCTGAGAGGTTTAGTCATCATTAGTTATCTGAATATTGGTTGACTAACTTTGTCATTCTGGTTAATCAACTGATCTAGTTGATCACTTTCTGCATATTGATCGAGTAAACGCGCGGACTGCCACATACACCACTTCATCTAGATCAACGGGCAACTGCTAACTATATCATTTGGTGGATCAACCTACACACCTTGGTTGACTAATTTGGATAAGTTTCACTAACTTTCACTAACTGAGAAAGTGGTCAACTACATCTGCAAAAGTGGTCAACTAATTATGTATGACTTTTTCGTTGATTGGCTTTCTCTTGACTTCATCGATTAACCCTATCTATGTGGTCAACCAACTCTAGATTATACCTGTAGCAAAGTCTTATCTTTGGCCGTGTTTTTTGGTTGGTTGGGCATGTGATTGACCAATTTGGCAAATCAAAATTATTTTATTTCAGCCAAATTATATGTTGACTGTAAAATTCTAGTCAATTAATCGATGGCATCTAATCCATCAACTTTGGATAAATCCAAATTATCTTATTCTAAAATTTTCTTTTGACTATGTGTCTATGTTATCAACTAAATTTTGCAATTTGGTCAACGAATTAATTATTTTTGTGAATATTAACAATTATATATAGAATATAATCTGATGGAGCAACTATTTATAGCCGAGTTGACCTTAGTTAATTGTTTGTTAATTTTGACTTTCGAACAACTGCCAAGTACCTAGGTTGCAAGAAAACCACTCACATCACAAGGTTAGGAATCGCTCCCTCATAGCCTTTTTTGCTAGAAGGTCTATCTGATATTTAGTTGTCCTCAATTTACCAATACTCCTCATGTGTCTAGTGTTTAGTAGTTCTAGGACTTCTTACATGTCAAATGTGTACGGTCCACTTAATTCATTTCAACTTTTATCCTGTCTATTAAATATCCAATCCTCTTAATCCTTTTAGACTTTTCTCCTATTTGTAAATGTCAGATTTTTTTTTTATTCATTTAGACTTTTCTCATATTTATCAAACGTCAAGTACTTTGGACTCATTTGGACATTCCCATTGCTCTTACATTATACCTATCAAATTCTCTTACATCTGCACACTTAACACACGTATTAAATTACATAATAATTAATTTTAAATCATTTGTCATATATCAAAGTACCGATTCGACTACTTAGTTCTTATTTGTACCAACAATCTTCTATTTTTTATATTTGACAACCCATTTAAAGTTAATATAAATATTACAATAAAATTAAATTTATAGGCAGGCCTCCATTTATCGGTATTACAATCCATTTGTACATGATTCATATATAAGGAGGTTCCGATCATAAGTAGAAAATACACGGTAAGTAAAGTAAAAGCTCTCCATTTTTCTTCCTCCTCCTCTGTCATGCATCTCCTGCTCGGCGGAGTACCCGTGGTAGCATTCGGGTACCACTCAGCTAACCGTGACCACCAGTGCTTGGTCAGATTCACGGTCGGTCGTTGTATCCTGGGAAACAGACGACCCTTGTAAGCCTCGAAGCACAGCCGGAGGTGGGCGAATTTGTTTCAAGGAAACTGCGACTCGCAGGCTTTGGTCAGCTCTCCTGGTCGGTCTTTTTGTCAGACCGACAACCTTCTCTGCCCGCTTGGGATCTTCGTCAGGCTTGTCAGCTCGTCCGGTCGGTCATTCTCTTTGACAGCCCGACCTGTCTGCTTCACTCAGCCTGCCTGCTCGACCCGGCCGACCTCTTTGACAGCCCACCCTGTCTGCTTCGATCAGCCTGTCTGTCGACCGGTCTGTCTGCTCGACTCGGTCGACCTCTCTGACAGCTCGACCTGTTTGTCGCCCGATCTGTCTGTTCGACCCAAACGGCCTCTCTTACTCTACCTGTTTGTCTCATCCGACCGATCTCTCCTGTTAGGTCTGTCTGCTTCGTCCAACCGACTTCTTTGCTCGGACGCTCTGCTCACTCAGTCACTCTGAGGTTGACACTTGGATAAAAATCAGTCCCTACAGACAGCTTGAGATCATCTGCTCAGGTGATCAGCTCAATTGTAAGTTAAATTTAAATTTTGTGTAATTTTTAAATTCAACTAAGTCCCTTACAAATCTCCGATATAGATTATTTGTATTCCAACAATCATGATGTGGTCATTCTTAAACCTCATATGTCAAAGACGAATCTAATCGAACTGTTCTAAGAACGGCGGCGGATCTCCTGGACCAACAATCCCTGGTCCCTCCCTGGACCAGAAACTTCGTATAAAACTGGGATCCTCACGTGCAAATCATGTGCACACGCCAGCGCCAAAAGCCTCGAAAGCCCTAGCCTCCTCGCGAACTCTCCTCCCTCCAGCGTCGCCTCCCTCCCTCCAACGCCGGCCTCCAGCGCCCCTGGCGACCTCCCTCGTCGACTCCGGCCTCCCTCCCGCTCCCTCCCTCCAGCGCCGTCCTCCAGCGCCCAAAAACCCCAAAAGTCCTAGCCCTCGCGAGGCGAACTCCTCCCTCCAGCGCCGACCCTCCCGCGACCTCGAGCGCAGCGCCGCTTCCCTACCGTTGCCTCCTCGTCGCCTGCGGCCTCCCTCCAGCGCCGTCTCCAGTGCCGGCCGTCTCCAGCGCCGGGGGTGCTGCTCTTCTCTGATGGTGGCATGGTTCCTGTTGATGCTACGTTCATGTTGGCCGACTGAGAAGGACATCTGTCCTTGCATTGGTTAGAGATGGCCATGAGCAGCTATTCAAGGACTGATCTATGCCGTTCTGTGCTAGGCAGCACAAGTTGACACCCTTGTGAAACTGCTGTGATCTGGGACTGAAATTGGTTTTGAACCTGTATTTTAAACTGTTTATATGTTGTTCTTATACTTTTTGAAGTTCATGCCCCTGCTCAATCGAGCACATGCATCCTTGTATAATGGGTCTTTAGCACCCTATAGGTGTCTAATATCTGTAATAACAGCAAAATCTACAACATACAGAATGTCATTAGGAAGGATGTAATGGTCTGAAGAAAAAAGAGAAAACCATTCTGCTGTGAAACAGTATGTTTCTTCTGTAGTAAGTTGGTATGGTTATATAGTGTGTGCTGCTATGATTGATTTGAAAATAGTTTCCTGGTATAATCAGCATGATTCAGTATTTTTAGTCTTTGTTTGCAGTCATATTTCTGAGGATTGTGTTTCTTGCAACCATATGAGCGTGGTTTCTATTATTTCTTCCTGAGTTTCTTTCACTAACCACTAGAAGTATTTATTTGAATGTTCCAAATGTTGAATATCAATCTACTCGTGTTCAGCAAAAAAAAGACATTCCTCAATGCTTCGATGGGTGCCTTGTTTCATGACCACTTTTTTGCAATTTTACCAGCATCTTTCTGGTAAATTATACGCTGATGAGTTCAGCAGCAGTTGTTTTAAGTAGAACAAATGTTATGTTCAGCTTTCAAGATGTTTCTTTGCTTATGGATTAGATTGTTGGTACTATCACATTGAACTAAGGCATGCACATCACAAAGTTTAATCAGAAAATTTATTCTCCATTTGTAACTTAAAAATAAACTCATTCATTACAACAATTATTGATCTTAAGAGTATTAATGACTCATCTGAATCCACTTTGTCCTTGAAAGTTGGCAAATGAGTGTAAGAATAACACGAACAATGCCACAAGCAGCTCAAAACAAGCAAAATTTCGTAACTAAATTTTGTATTAATGATTCATCTAAATTCTGTAACTTGATAAGCAAAATTTTACAAGTTGTTTGTCCAACCAAACAGCTCAAAACAAAAAAAAAAAATAACAAAACCAGCCACAGGGAATTTGCTAGCTAAGTAAATTAAACTGTAGCTTCTCAGAAGTGGACAAATCCAGCCGAATGTCATCCAAACATAAATTGTAGTTTCTCAGAAGTGGACAAATCCAGCCAAATGCCATCCGAACATAAACTGTAGTTTCTCAGAAGTGGACAAATCCAGCCAAATGCCATCGCAATACCTGCCATATATCACCTGCTACTAGCTGAGCAAAATCAGTCGAACTTTAGTTTAACACTAAAGAAGTAAACTCAAATCAACATGAACTTTAGTTTACCACTAAAGAAGTTTTCACAAAATCCAACCCATCAAAAATTACACTGCTTCCAAATTTAACAAAAACCTACAAAATACACAATACTTGAAATTATAGCATTACATACACACTTTAATCACCAAACCCAAGCAAAAAAACCACTATACCTTTTGTAGCATTATTCCAAGTAATTTGTCGGAAAATTACCAAGATGAGATGGTTGATGCACCTATGACATAATAGTATCAAGTGTATTATCAAGTGTATACTCAACTATAAACTATTTAAAAAACCAAGCTAATTTACTAAATGGTATAATCAGCTAACTATAGCATTAGTGAAAGCAATTCAAGTTGTAATCAATGCAGCAATGACAAATGCAGATAACTAAAAATACTAAATCATGTTGATTATACCAAGAAACTATTTTCAAATCAATCATAGCAGCACACACTATATAGCCATACCAACTTACTACAAAAGAAACATACTGTTTCACAGCAGAATGGTTTTCTCTTTTTTCTTCAGACCATTACATCCTTCCTACATAAGATGGCATTCTGTATGTTGTAGATTTTGCTGTTATTACAGATATTAGACACCTATAGGGTGCTAAAGACCCATTATACAAGGATGCATGTGCTCGATTGAGTAGGGGCATGAACTTCAAAAAGTATAAGAACAACATATAAACAGTTTAAAATACAGGTTCTAAAACCAATTTCAGTCCCAGATCACAGCAGTTTCACAAGGGTGTCAACTTGTGCTGCCTAGCACAGAACGGCATAGATCAGTCCTTGAATAGCTGCTCATGGCCATCTCTAACCAATGCAAGGACAGATGTCCTTCTCAGTCGGCCAACATGAACGTAGCATCAACAGGAACCATGCCACCATCAGAGAAGAGCAACACCCCCGGCGCTGGAGACGGCGCTGGAGACGGCCGGCACTGGAGACGGCGCTGGAGGTCAGCGCTGGAGAGAGGCCGCAGGCGACGAGGGAGGCAACGGTAAGGAAGCGGCGCTGCGCTCGAGGTCGCGGGAGGGTCGGCGCTGGAGGGAGGAGTTCGCCTCGCGAGGGCTAGGACTTTTGGGGTTTTTGGGCGCTGGAGGACGGCGCTGGAGGGAGGGAGCGGGAGGGAGGCCGGATTCGACGAGGGTGGTCGCCAGGGGCGCTGGAGGCCGGCGTTGGAGGGAGGGAGGCGACGCTGGAGGGAGGAGAGTTCGCGAGGAGGCTAGGGCTTTCGAGGCTTTTGGCGCTAGCGTGTGCACATGATTTGCACGTGAGGATCCCAGTTTTATACGAAGTTTCTGGTCCAGGGAGGGATCAGGGATTGTTGGTCCAGGAGATCCGCCCCCGCTTTACATTGCCCCGGGACATGTCTAGTCCTAATGATGTAAATGTAATAAAAGGGCATATGAATACTTCTCTATCTTGGAATAGAGAAATGGATGATAAACTAAAAAATCCGTAAAATGACATCTATGTCAAGTCACTGATAGAGGGCGTACATTATAAAACGATGAGGTAGCCAGAGCTTAGCTTGACCTCAAGTTGTAGAATATAACCCATGACAACTTTGTACAAAACGTTGCTTGGTGCACTGAGATAGACAGAACTAAAGAAGGTGACTGTGGGTGGTCAATGGCCATGAAAGAAATGTGAATACATAGTGCCCACAGTCAGATCAGAAAATGGGATAGATAAAGGCTCAGTAAAAAGGGAAACAGATAAAAGTGTTCATCAAGGGACGACAACCCAGGTGATCTCTAATGATGGCAAGGATCAAAATGATGTCCATGCAACCTACCCTAGTGTCATATGTAAACTAGTTAACCTAAGGTTGTTGTAAAACTCTGAATACCCATCAAGGTTAATTGATTGACTACAGAAAACTATAACCTATGGTATCCATAGCATCCCTACAAAACTTAGAGATAAATGGGTTGCTCAAATATCAAGCAATAATGATTTAATAAACCCATCAGTTAAATTGTTGCCTCATTTCCTCAATCAGGAAATGAGGATCGGTACTAGGCATGGTAATGAAGGGTACTTGGGATTATTCCTCCTCATGATCATTGATTTATACACAATATCTAGACTTAACAAATGCATATGATTTCATGTGGTGCAATAAAAATGAGATTAATCTAACTCAATGAAAAAATTGTATGAAAAATAGAAAGCTATTTAGCTACTAAATGCATGCGACAACACGGTACCACAAACGGGTCTCGCGAGTGGTCAAAGTACATAGATAGTCATTTTCTACTGACAATAACACATTACCACGACCAGGACTCGTAGACAGAGACTCTCAGTCTCAGGTAGTGTGTGAGGGAACAATAGATAGCCTAAGTAAAATACTAACAATTTCATCCGGTAGAGAACATAAATAACAAAAAATATAAAAGGACAAGCGAGGAAAAAGTCAGTTACAATCGAATAAGTAGTGTGTAGTATCACAACAATTCCAGTAAGAGCAATAAGCATGGATCATAAATGAGGATAGCTAGATATCAATCGACATAGAAAGGTCAAGCAAATTAAAGGATAAGTAACAAGCAAAAGAGTAGAGTATCATACAATTTTATAACCTATCTAAACTAGTATAAAGTAAAACATCATGCATCAAGATAGTTCTAAGAGGTCAAAAGAGAGAAGTTACTCGCCAATAATGTATCATTGTCTTGACTTGGAGCAACTCCACATTGCTTACCACTTACCATAGGAGTCTTTGGCTCTGACACAACATACTTCGCCTGCTTTGAGACAAACTTTTTTGTGGTCATCTTCACTAGCATCAAATATTTCAAACGCCTTCCATTTTTCTATGCTCTTCAACTACGTTGTGTTGTTCTTCTTCAGCATTAAGCATATGTTCTTGCTTAACATTTTCATCGTCTTCATCCTCTATGTGATCACTTTCATCCACGATTTCTTCATCAATTATATGAATTTCCTCCACTTCAATAACATCACCTTCTTCACCCTTTGTTTTCTTACTGAATGGAAACGACTTTGCTTGAACAAATTCCCACTTGAAGTTCTCCCAGTTACAATCCCATCCACTCCATGTGTTCTCCTAGGCACTAGAAGTGTAATTCATCGTGATTATACAAATCTCATATTAAGATTGAATACAACATCTAAATCTCCCACAGAAAACCTAACAGCAACCAAATATTCCTAGGTTATAGAACATTGTTTCTCGAGTAGATCAGATTGCATTTGGTCCTCAACAGCACTTAGGCATGTCTGCGTCTTGGTGAGTTATCTGATTTTCCCACAAAACATTTCTACAGAGCATATGTACTTTACTCCGAGCTACTCCTTACCACATGAAGCAAAATTGAAAATATCATGTCTGCTTTGATCTTGCTTGATTGCAATTAAGAAAAGTTAGGCAGTGCGTACCCAAGCAAGTTAATTCGTACTTTGTATACGGATTATGAAATTATGTAAACTGTAAGGTAATGTGGCTGATACAAATGGGGGGAAAACTCATCTTGCAGGATGTCTAAGAACCCCAAAATACCAAAGTGAAAATCAAACTGCAAGTTGGGTAAAAATCAACTTGCAAGACTTGCCGGCAACCAACAATTCAGCGGAAACCTATTGAAAGAAGGACTATTGTTTTACTAATCTAATATGTGTAGGATCGAAAAGCGCTAGGGGGTGAATAGCGCTCGTGGCTTTCACTTTCGTTTTGAGTAAAGACGCAGCGGAATAAACAGAAATCAATCGAGAACACCAAGGATTTACTTGGTTCGGAGCTTGTGGCGACTCCTACTGCAAGGCCCGCACGTAAGAGTGCTTTCGATGGGCAATCACTATAGCTTCGAAAATTATTACTTGAATTACAATATTAATGCAATAATTAAAAATATACCGATAAATAAGAAAAGAGAAATTAAGACTTCCGGTTGTCGGAGTAGAGTTAAGGCTTTGTCGGGTCGTCCTTAGAGCAGCACACGGAAGAAGGATTGCAAGTTTTTGTTGTTACTGTGCATCTGCTTGAGACTTCCTTATATAGCCTGAAGGCGTCTTCAGCCTTCATGGAAGGCGCCTTCAGCTAAGGCTTTATCCCATGTCAATCGGAATCGATTAGCTCCACTGTATTTGCTACTTATCCATCCGAAGGCGCCTTCAAGCTCCATGGAAGACACCTTCTATCAGCTGTCCAAGGCGCCTTCAGCGTCCTTGGAAGACGCCTTCTACCCTACTTCTTGCATAACTACAACCAAGGCATCCCGAGGCGCCTCCAACAACCCCGGAGGCACCCGAGGCGCCTCCAACAACCCCGGAGGCACCCGAGGCGCCTCCAACAACCCCAGAGGCACCTCGGACACTATTCATCCAAGCATTTATTGTGATTCACCTTTCCTGCAAGGTATATGTTAGTCTAAACACAACATATAAAACAAAGTTAGCACAATAAAGACATGAATAATAAAGTATTTGACAGTTTTCGGACTGTCCGGTTTTGACTTCGAGTTTCTCGGAAATCCTACGTAGAACCGACACCTATTGTTCCCTCACCGAGGAACGCGTCTTGTTAGGGTTGCAAGGTTGCAAACATAGTCTCACATTGAAAACACATGGAAAAGATCATGAGTTTATAAGAGAAAGAATATCTTCATTGGCATGAGGCCTTTTGAGTAAACCCCAAGAGCAAAACCATGAGGGCTTAGACCCAAAATGGACAATATCATACTATTGTGGAGATATCTAAATTCTTGTTGATCCTACAATTAGTATCAGAACCCGGACTGTCAAAAGGTTTAACCGTCGACTGTGCACAAGAGGCATAGTCTGATTGAGTCATGTAGGTATAATATTGACCTCGAACAAAGAAAGTGGGGGCTCTTATGTTGGGATCAAGAGGACCAGACACCAGGTAGAAAGTCCTAGTTGCTGCTAGGCAAGAAAGTCCTAGTAGGTCGGGTGGACCGAGGAGCAGGAAGACCTGGTGGGTCGAGGATCGGACGTGGGAAGCCTGTGGTCCTTTATTTGAGGGGGGATTGTTGGGGTTGCAAGGTTGCAAACATAGTCCCACATTGAAAACACATGGAAAAGATCATGGGTTTATAAGAGAAAGGATATCTCCATTAGCATGAGGCCTTTTGGGTAAACCCCAAGAGCAAAACCATGAGAGCTTAGGCCCAAAGTGGACAATATCATACCATTATAGAGATATCTAAATTCTTTTCGATCCTACACATATTCTCACCTACTTCTCTCAGGAGAATTTATCTGTTGTCAAATTGATCCTCCGAACCAACTGGACTTTTGCTCAGCGTCCGAAGCTTCCGATCTTCATGTTGGACGTCCACTCCATGACCCTTCCCGACTTCCACCCAGCTCGCAACACCATATTTCAACCTAGAGTCGTCGACTCTAGGATTTTTGCCCGAAGCTTTCGATCCGCCAAGACTTTCCTCCTACGGTTACCACCCCCTAGGACCTAGGGTTACCACCCCTAGGGTTTTCCACATGTCTAACCGCAGCTAGGACTTTTCATCACCTAGGGTTACCACCCTCTAGGACATAGGGTTACTACCCCCTAGGTTTTCCACCTGCCTAGAATCCACTAGGACTTTTGCCTAAGAACAGTTAGGACTTTCCTGTAATCTCATTCAAACTTGTTAGATAACAAGATAACTTAACTTTGGACTTTTTGACATAATCAAAACTCAGATTCGATTGTCGAATGCTTCCCGCACCAACAATATGAATCAATCCAGCCGCCAAAAAATAACTCATGATCACAAAATATCCTAGATCTTGTAATAATACCCTATGATATTTTGAATCTCAATGTGACAATGGAAGATCACCAACATCGATGCATTGAATAACGCTTTTCATCTGAAAAGGAATCCCTAAGGTCTGATCGTAGTCTCTGTAAATCCTCACCAAAACACAACTGAAAATTAAACATATGACCTAAAAGGTTTTGCCCCGTTCGTCTCTAGCTCACACAAATTCCCTCCCGGAAGAATTCAAAAAAAAACATCAACATATTAAAAAAGAAAGAAAGAAAGAAAAGCAAGAAGAGAGAACGCACGTTAGAATCTGCTAAGCTTTGTTGCGCAAGTTCAAATCCTGCTGTCGACTCTGGAGGCGGAGGAAGGGCGAAGTCGGAGAGAGGCGTAGTGAGCACGGGAAAGGCGTGGTCGCAGGGGCGAGCTCCGATCGACGATGTGAGGGGGAGAAGGCAGCGGCCTTTAAATTAACACTCACAATATCAGAGTTAGTGAATCAAGGGAACCAAATAAAGTTCCAATTTTACTCTTATTAATTAATGCATTAAGAATATTAAAAAAATAATTTCTCTATTTTTTAAATAACATAAATATTATTTTAAAATTATCAAGCATTTAATTTTTTTCATTTTAATTTATTTATATATTTCACATCTTCTATTATTAATTAATTTTTTATTTTTCTTTTTAGCCATTATCATTATAATTGAAATAAATGTTTTCTTAAAAATAATTATTCATATTTTAAAAAAAAGAAAATAACACCCACCACTTAAAAAGGAAAAACAAACATTATAGGATGGTTGAACCTTAAAAAAAATATGAAATATATTATGGGAGTCGTCTAATCATCAAATTGCTGGTTTGATCATGATTACTTGCATCATCTAATTGCTTGTTTGATCATGATTACTTGCATAAGCTCGACATATGCAATATGTCATAAGCCTCTCAGCATATGCAATATGCAATATGCAATATGTCATGTGATTACTTGTCCCCGGGGGTTATGTACCACAGTAGAATATGTAGGTTGTCACGTAGGCATTCGCGATTTGATTCCTAACTACAGTATATTTATAAGAATTTTTCCTCCAAATGGAGAGCGCAACCCAACGATGTTGGCTTTTAGGCTGACCACCGCATGCGCTTCCCGGTTTACCTTGTCCATTGTCATTTTAAACATCATCTACTTGCTTAACACAAAATGAGAGTTACCTAAATAGTTGTCTCAATGCAAAACCAACTATGAGACTTAAGCAAAATATAAATCTACCTATAAAACATCAGCCTTAATAGTTGAAGATAACAATTCCAAAATCAGAATCTTAATAAACTATAGTTATTATTAAAGGGAGCACATATGCCCTCACTTCAGCCGAATCTAAACTGAATAACAAGTCAACATTCAAAGGATCTTGATAAATAATTTTAGAAGTCGTATACCTATATAGACCACTTAACCCATGCTTATCTAGTAGTTCAGGAACTTATGATATTTTTGAGGTTGTACCTTGCATCCAAGTTGACATTGTGTCAAGGTGATCATCAAGACTCTTCATAAAACCCTAAACTTCATCATTAAATTCCTTATACTCAGTTTCAACATTCTTGATGGGTGGAAACTTGGTATTCTTTGAAGTTTTATGAACTTGATAACGAACTTTTTTTTAAGCATACATGCACTAAAAGAATTAGATGGTAGTGACTCCATGGTAGATAAAAATTACTGAAATTGTTGCGGGAGAATACTATTAGGGTAGTTGTAATGCTTGTTAATAGGGGGTGTTATAACACTCCTTAGTGTTAACACCCATTATGGAGGGGGTGTTATAACACCCCCCACTTTGAACGCGTTCAAACAATTGAACGCGTTCAAAGTACAATTCTTGTACAGTGGGTGGGCCAGTCACCCCCGGCTGGCCCACCCATGGTGTTTTTTTTTAATTTTTTAACAATTGAATAAAACCTAAAATTAGAAAAATAAATAAAATGGGTAACTAATAAATAATAAAGATATTTTTAATAATATTATTATTCATTTAAATTTTATTTATTTAATATGATATAATTTAAAATGCATGGTGAGACCCATGAATAATGAGTATTAACGTTAAAAAGAATGTGAGTGAGAGAGATGTTGTTATAACGACTATGTGACAATGGACCCCATACTTTTGATGAGGTGACGAGTGGTATAACACGGATACATTGCGGATGCTCTTATAACTAATTTATTAATGGGAAACCAGCTAGTTTTCACAAGAACTTCAAGGGAATATTTCCCGACAATCATGACAGGTTATCCCAACGTTGTCTGCTATTTGTCTGCTGAATACATCTTAGCCACTCCACCAGGTTGGTCCCGTTACTTATTGTTGTATTAATCTGCTTAACCATACATTAAATACTGTAAGAATTTGTTCAAAAACTAATATAATACCCTTATTATGTCATAAGCATGTATGTTAGAACTATATTTTAGGGGTACTATACCTTTAGATAATTCAAACTCGTCCGACCTTTAACAGGCCGAGCATATATAGAGTCATATGCTCAATCTATCCTCATCCAAACGATAATATATATATGAAGAGTTTTATGGGACAAAATATCATTAAGTTCGTATGGGCTTTGCTCGGACGAGTGCTCATAAAGAATTTTATATTCGTTCAGCCTTTATCCGGTCAAACGCGTATTGAGAACTATATAAGGTTCAATATCTCTGAGTTTGCCCGGGCTTTGCCTGGCTGGGTGTTCACATTAGTTCGGGCTTTGCCCAACCAGGTGTTCAAAGGGAACATTATATTCATTTATCCTTTACTCATCCGAGCGCGTATTGAGAACTATATAAGGTTAAGTATCTCTAGGTCCACCCAGGCTTTACCTGGCCGGGTGTTTACATTCTTTCGGCTTTGCCTGGCCAAGTGTTCAAAGGGAACCTTATGTTCATTTATCTTTTACCCGTCTGAGAGCATATCAAGAACTATATAAAGTCAAATATCTCTGAGTCCGTCCGGACTTTGCCCGACCAGGTGTTCACATTTGTTCGGCCTTTGCCCGACGGGGTGTTCAAAGGGAATCTTATGTCCATTTATCCTTTACCCGTCCGAATGCGTATCGAGAACTATATAAGGTTAAGTATCTCTGGGTTCGCCCGAGTCTTGCCCGGTCGAGTGTTAACAGAGAACCTGATATCCATTTAGCCTATATTTGTCCGAACATATGTTAAGAGTTTTATAGAGCTAATTGTCTTTAGGCCCACCTGAGCTTTTGCCCGGTCGAGTGTCCATAGAAGCCTTACGTAGCCAAACTTCACGCGACCGAATTCCTCTAAGTTATACCGACCATTAACTGACCTAGCGCCCTATTTCTCTTTTTCATCATAAAACTTTAGAACTCTTACATTCTACCCAACTAACAACCAATTTGCCCTATACGGGTGTTTTGTTTTGGAACCACTTAGACGAGATTTAAAGATTCTAAGGCCAAACGATCAACAGAGCGAAATATCAAATATCCCTCCATCTTCACTTTAACCATCACCTCATCTTAATCTATCCTTCATGTCATCTCCTAAATTTATTCATCATGACCCGTGTCATAATATGTATCAAATATCATATGCTTAATAGGTATAAATATGAAAATGGTATTCGATACTGATGGATATGAGCAATGATATGTACAAAGAAAAATTTTAAGGAAAAGTTCAAGAATAGATACATAAATTCATGACTCATCATTTATTTTTATGGACCCTATTATGCTATGACTCATCATTTATTTTTATGGACCCTATTATGCTATGTGTGTGATCTTGTCCGAACGCTGAATCAACGGA